>NC_056741.1:44524374-44855607 GCF_019279795.1 Protopterus annectens
GTGTATAGTCATCCCCTTTGGCAAAAACAAAGTGCCCACAAATTACCACATAGGTGGTAATCCATTAAGTACAGAAGAAGTAATTAGGGACCTGGGGACCCAAGTTGATAGCAATCTCTCATTTGACAACCGCGTGGCCAAAGTGGTTAGAAAAACATTTTATATAGCCCACCTAATCATGAAGGGATTCACATCTAGATCAGGGGAGGTCATCGTGCCTCTTTACTCATCCCTCACCAGGCCCATAATTGAGTACAATGCCCCTTTTGGGATGTACCTTACCAGACACCTACAGCAACTGGAAAGACCCCAAAAGTACCTCACCAACAGGATCAAGGGGCTCAAACAGATGCCGTATGCTGCCCGGTTAAAGAAACTCCAGCTCTACTCAGTGGCATACCGCCTGCTCAGAGGCGATCTGTGCCTGACATATAAAGCCATGTCCAACCCGGAATTAATGGACATGCTGCACCTCAGAAAATCCAAATCCCATCGAGCTACGCGCTCGAGGGACTTAAACCTAAGCACTGAAATAAATAGGACATGCTGGAGGGACAGATTCATAACCCAGAGGCTCCCTTCACTCTGGAATAAAATCCCAGTCCAGGTTGGGCAGAGTCCCTCATTGACTCTCTTCAAGAGGAATCTTGATGAGTGGATGGGAGATCGTAGGTTTACCCCGGGTATCACTTCTGTGTCACTGTTAGACAGAGGCACAGTATACTAACCTCGAAAAAGGGCATAGCAAAATAAATTTAAAATGGGTGGCGAAAGCCATACACACTCTGGCTAGGCTTATAAATGCCCTAGGGCAGATAGCCTAGTATGAACCTATGAACCTATGAACACTTTGCCAGATAACTACAAATTTTGAGGGGAACAGATCATAAATAAAAGGGGAAATTGGGGCCAGTTAAGAGCCATGCCAACTGTATATGCATGTAAGTGCACAACACACACACACACACACACACACACACACACACACACACACACACACACACACACACACATACACACACACACACACACACACACGCACACACTGTGCAGATAAAATACATTTCTTTGGTAAAATGTGGTCTTGCAGTTAGACTTTTCAAAGCATGTGACTTGCATACACCCCCCATGTGAAGAAAGAAATGACAGTGTAAAGTCTACTTAAAAGGTCATTATAATCTCTTTTTACATAAACACTGATCAAATGTCAACTTGAATTGATTATGAGAACAGTTGCCTTATAACTTTACTAAAAAGAGATGGAGACACCAGACAATGAGACTGAAGTGCATGGCGGGGGGGGGTTCTGACACTCTTACAGCTCTAACCTCCTCATATATAAATTGGTGATGCTGTGGTAATGGTTTAACTATGACAAATCCTAATTTAAAGGTGGCACTCATATTTTCAGTGCACCTTGTCAGTTTATGTGCAAACTCGTTTTTTCTTTCAAAAACAGGACACTTGATCAGCCATAGCTCTCTGTTCTCTACTTTTCCCTGATTCTACAAAGCATTCACCATTTTGCCATACCCTTCCACATTTTTTTTCTGACACATCACTGAGGATTATAACATAGCGAGTCAGTAATTCGACACATCAGAGTTTCATAATCCTTATTGTTCTGAAAATGCATATTGATGCAAAACCTGTTGCTCCATTACCTTCTTAAGTGAATTAAATTAATATTTAAAACCTGGATCTTGTCCCTTTGTTCCCCATTATCTTTGGCTTTGTGCCTGACTTTTAAGCAAAGAAATTAAACCACTTGTGAGTATGGAGAAAAGAGAAAATTATCAAAAAAAAAAAAAAAAAAAAAAAAAAATAATACTTGTCTTACCATAGACACATTGTCCAAATGACATAAAGGCTTCTTTGCAGTCTGATAGTAGCCAGCCAACACAGGAGTCAGACTAACAGTCTCTTCTCTTTTCTTGTCTCAACTCCAGCGCAATGTAACTGTCAGGGTTACCTAACCATGCCATCGCTGAAACACATCACTACTGCTTTCTCTGTTCTAGGATGAGAATAAAGAAGAAAATGCTGCAAATTTACTTACATTACAAATTGTAACTTGATTTAAAACTATTCAGTATCACAAAAAGAGATGCCACAGCATGAGGCAAAGACAGAGGTATTTCAGCTCATTCTAAGGATCTCTCCATAGGTTCTGTGCATAGAGAAGGTCATGCAGTACATCACAAGTTCAGGCTGGCTAGACTGTGCCACTTTTAATAGGTAGGAGGGGACGGGGATCAGGATGGAGATTTTAGAAAAATAAAAGAGCAGAGACACAATTCCCTCTGAAGAACAGAAAACTTTTTTTGGGTAGCAAGCAGTCTGCATTCCACTAGCCTCAGTTTACAACAAAAGATAGCAATGGAGTGTGCCACTAATGTTCATAGGTTCATACTAGGCTATCTGCCCTAGGGCATTTATAAGCCTAGCCAGAATGTGTTTGGCTTTCGCCACCCATTTTAAATTTATTTTGCTATGCCCTTTTTCGAGGTTAGTATACTGTGCCTCTGTCTAACAGTGACACAGAAGTGACACAAAAGGAGAGTCTAACTTTCCACATATCTTTGGTTCCCTATTAGTGAAGATGTATAAACATAGCTGGATCTAGCATAAGGCTCCCTAGGCAGCTGCCTAGGGCCCAGTGCTATCTGGGCGGTCCCAGCAGTGGTGTCAGCTCTATTATTTACATGAACAGTAACAAAACCAAACAGTAACAGACCAAAACCTTAGCTGCCTAGGGGTTGGACCATTACTGACCTTCTTCTTTTTTTTAATCACCCACAGTTGACTATCAGTATGCCCTTAGGTCCTCTCCTCAGTCACTGGTATGCCAGATCCTGCTTAGCCATCTCCAGGCTAACTCTAACCCACTTCTGCGGCAGGAAGGCATTCAGTGACTGTAGTGCAGTATCACAGTGCTGTCAAGAGTGTTTTTTTTTTCTTATTTTGCCCTAAATTCCCCTTCCCATGCATCTGCCTGTGATGTTCTTGGATGGCTATACTGGGAGGGGGGGCACACTGGCATGTTGTCCGAAATCTGAGATGTCAGCCAAAACCTCTTGCCTCCTTTGACTTCACCCCCTTCATATCATTAGTTTCTTATGGGGGTTTAAAGTGAGATGTGCACAAAAGTGTCCCTTTGACCCCAGAATGGACATATCCATCCTGTTATCCCAGCACCTCAGACGCCTGAGCTGCTAATTGAACCTGAGTCATCTGGGCCATAGTCAGGGTTTTATCACTCTACTCCACAGTTCTGGCTGGCTTTTCCATTGCTGGGTGATGAAGAGGAATCTTTTTTAAGGCTGCCATTAAAACAGTGCTGCCTAGCTTGGGATTTTGTGTTAAGATGAACACCACAGCCAATAAATAAATAAAAGCTGCATTTTTTAGTAAACTGGCCATATGCCAGAGTTAGTCTGACAGTACAGCATAGACTACTGTGTTTATACTCTACTAAAAAAAGCTTCAGCCTAAAGTTACGGGTTTGATACTGTAAGTCTCAATTTGAATATTTTGCAACTCTGAGCAAAACATTTAATGAAACCCATGTTGCTGCCAAGTCATCTCTGAAAACAGTCAATTACACCTAGTAGGAATGACTGCTTAACAAATCCATCCATCCTCAACCCCATTCCCCATTTTGCATGTGGAGGCCAGAGTGTCGCTTCAGCAGCGACAATCATCTCGAGCCAAGATTGACACTGCCAGGTGGCTAGCTTTGCTGCGGTAGTGCATTAGTATCACTCATTCACACATACACTCTCATCTATGGCCAACTTAGAGTGTCCAATCCACCTACTGCATGTCTTTGGAATGTGGGAGGAAACTGAAGCACCCAGAGGAAACCCACATGACCACAGGGAGGACATACAGATGCTGCACAGAAGACACCCCAGCTGAGCATTGAACTGGAGAACCTCTTGCTGTGAGGTGACAACGCTAACTGCTGCACCACCCTGGCCACCCTAACAAGAAGCCTTTTAAAAAGTTGACTATGTTCTTGAAGGCGTTGTTTAAGGGAATCAACTCCCCATGGCTTTGTCCTGGAGCTCAGTATGCATCACTTACTCTCCTATGTGGAAAGAGGAGGATATCTTAGAACTATCCATCCTTCTACTGCATGACCGACAAGACTTCACTAACGGTGGCCTTCAATAAGAACTCATAAAATCTTCCTCCTGCTCATCATCATCATCATTCAGAATTGCAGAATTACGTGTGCATGGGAGGGGGAGATCATGCATTAGAGGATGGTTTGAATTTCATGCCTTTCTAGAAGCACTTTCTCTTTTAGGCAACAGATGGCAAATTATTTATTTATTTATTTATTTACAGTTTGATTACTGGGGAAGTCCACTGGGCCCAGAGAGCCCATTTTCAGTGGAAGCCCAGGGAGAAAAGCTCCATGAAACAGATTACAGTAAAGATAGCAGCCCAATAAAAATAGAAGTACAAGTACAAATACATATCAAATAATACAAAGCGTGAGCAATATTGCCCGTAGTGGAAAAATATCATGCAGATACATTTTAACAAATTCACACTGTTAAAGTCAAAAGTCAAAAGCTGTTTACAATATTTACAGAATGTGAAAGATTGTATGTAAATTAGCTATAGAAGGTTATAGCCAGCTATAGGGTGCTTAGGAACTCAGGGGAATACCCTCTCAGGGGCTTTTGTTAAAGAGATCTAAGTAGGGAGAATGCAGTTACATTTCCATTTGGAGGAGAGGTAGGTGTAAAGCTGAGTTTTGAAGTGGTTTGTGTTTGACATTGTCCTTAGTGTGGAAGGGAGATAGTTCCATTTCTTACCTAAGGAAAAGGAGAGGAGAAGTTGTCCAGCAGGACGTTTAGGTTTGTAGACAGTAATTAAGTTTTGGTGTTCAGATCTGAGAGTTCTATTTGGGGTGTATGGGGGAAGGATGTTAGTTAGAGTGGGGAGTTTGGCTGCATTAAATATTAGTCTATGTGCTGTAGTGAGCTGGAGGAAGTCCAGGTAATTTGTGAATTCTAACCAGTTGAGGAATTGGAGGGTAACATGTTGATGAGTGGAATGTTTGGCTTTGGTGGAAAATTTAGAAATTTTGTTGTAACAGCTTTCAAGTTTGGAAGTGATGGAAGATGATAGGTTAGTTAGTAGCAGGGTGCCATATGGAAGGGAGGGAAGGAGGTAAGAGGAGGCCAGAGTATGCCTGGTAGAAGTAGAGAGGAAGTGGTAGTTCCTGTACAGCATACCTAGTTTTTGGTGGGTTTAACTTGAGGTGTTCATCTATAGTTACACCGAGTAGTTTGGCAAAGGGAACAACTTCGATCAGAGAGTTGCCTTGGCTAAGGACTTGGAAGGAATTTTTATCAAAAGAGAAAGATTTTGAGGGTGTTAATAGTAGTATTTTATAGGTTCATTGGTTCATAGGTTTGTACTAGGCTATCTGCCCTAAGGCATTTATAAGCCTAGCCAGAGTGTATATGGCTTACACCACCCCTTAGGATGAGAATACTACGCCCTTTTAGGGTTTAGTTTACTATGCCTCTGTCTAGTAGTGACACAGAGATGACCCCCGGGGTAAATCTACGATCTCCCATCCACTCGTCGAGATTTCTCTTAAATAGAGTCAGTGAGGGGCTCTGCCTAACATGGACTGGGATTCTGTTCCAGAGTGTAGGGAGCCTCTGGGTTATGAATCTGTCCCTCCAGCACGTCCTATTTATTTCTGTGTTGAGGTTTAAGTCACTTGTTCTCATGGCTCTGATGGATTTGGATTTTCTGAGGTGGAGCATGTCCATTAATTCCGGATTGTACATGGCTTTGTACGTCAGGCACACATCACCTCTGAGTAGGCGGTATGCGACTGAATAGAGCTGGAGTTTTTTCAGTCGGGCAGCATATGACATATGTTTAAGACCCTTTATCCTCTTGGTGAGGAACTTTTGGGGTCTTTCCAACTGCTACAGGTGTCGGGTGAGATACATCCCAAATGGGGCATTGTACTCAATCATTGGCCTGATAAGAGAAGAGTACAGGGGCACAATGACCTCTCTTGATCTAGATGTGAAACCCTTCATGATAAGGTGGGCAATATAGAAGGTCTTCCTAACCACTTTGGCAAGGTGAGTGTCAAATAAGAGGTTACTGTCAACCTGGGTCCCTAGGTCCCTGATTACCTCTTCTGTACTTAATGGATTACCACCTATGTGGTAATTTGTCGGTACCTTGTTTTTCCCAAAGGGTATGACTATACATTTTTTGGCGTTCAGCTTAAGGCCATGGCTCTGGCACCAATTATCCGTTTCTATGAGGCCTCTCTGAAGGATGTTTGTGTCCGCTGGAGTATCAATTATGGCGCCCAGTTTGCAGTCATCTGCGAACTTTGTCGGCTACAATCCTCCTATGTTTACCTGTACCTCGGAAAAATAAATGCCGAACAAGAGGGGTCCCAGGACTGAGCCCTGTGGGACACCGCTTGTGACTGGCTTAGAGTCTGACATAGCTCCAGCAACTCTGACCCTGTGGGTTCTGTCCTTGAGCCAGTTTGCAACCCATCTTGTGACATATGGGTTTACATTTAAGCTGGTGAGTTTGTCTATGATGCCCGAGTGGGGTATTGTGTCAAAGGCTTTTGCAAGGTCAAGGTAGGCCGTGTGAACTGCCTTACCCTCATCAATGGCCTTAGTGACTGTTTCAAAAAAGTCGACCAAGTTCAAAAGGCAGGATCTGCCCTTGACAAAGCCAAATTGGGTAGGATCCAATGTCTGTAGGTCCCCAATGTCTTTGTTTATGAGTTCCATAATGATCCTCTCCATAGCTTTGCAGACCAGGCTCGTCAAGCTTATGGGGCGGTAATTTCCAGGGTCCGTAGAAGCACCGCCTTTGTGAAGTGGGACCACTGTTGGCGTACGCCACTCTTTGGGTACGTATCCTGTAGTAAGGCTAAGATTAAACAGCAGCCTTATGTGTAGGTTTAGTTCCTCTTGGAGTTCATGTAGTACACAGCCCGGGACACCATCCGGTCCCACTGATGCTGTGTTTTTAGCTTTAGAGAGGGCGGCTCTCACCTGGGCATCTGAGATGTTAGGGAGGCTACTCTCTGCTGGGATAGTTATTTCACCTTTTGCTGGGGAGGGGGAGGAGAAATTTGCACTGAACCTGTCTGCCAGAATGTTGGCAATGTCAGTGGGTTCAGTGTATTTTGTGTCATTTTGGACTAACTCTGAGCATATCTGGGAGTTTCCACCCAGGTTTCTAACATAGCTAAAGAAGGCCTTGTGATTGTCTTTTGTGTCTTTTGTGATTTTTCTCTCAAAGTTGGCCTTGGATGATTTTATGAGTGATCGTAGTTTTTTGCTAGTACTAATCAGAGAAGCCTTCCCTTTTAGGGATTTTGCTCTGTCATGTAGTAGCTTCCTCCTCCTGTTGTAAAGTTTGTTTATGGATGGGGTCCACCAGACTGGGCGCCTGCCTTTGGGGGAATGGGTCTTGGTTTTATTTGGGATGGCATGATCCATGCATTCTTGAAGGTGCCCATAGAAGGCATTTGCAAAGGATTCAGCAGTGTGGGTTGTGGTTTCCACTGGCCCAGGGTCCTTGAAGGATACCACTTCAGTCTTAAGAAGTGTGAAGTTTGCTTTTGAGAAGTTCTTCACTGTGGTCTTTTGTGCAGAGGGTGGGGGCGGGATGTGGATTTCCAGTGAGATTAATTTATGGTCTGATCTTACCAAAGAGGGATATACTTCCGGTGTGGAGCATTTTCTCCCCATGTTTGTGATGATCAGGTCTAGTATATTGTCTCCTCTTGTGGGAATGGTGACTAGTTGTTCCATTGCATTTGAGTTTATGAATTCTAGGAACCTTTGGGCTAGGGTGTTGGGGCTTGAGTAATGTTCCCAGTCTATGTTTGGGTAGTTGAAGTCTCCCAAAATGATGGTATTTGGAGAGACATTCATACTCTCCAGTGTCTTCAGGAAGGCTGTGTGGGGTTCCTGAGTTTGAGAGGGTGGTCTGTAGCATGCTACAAACTGTAAGGCAGTTTTGCCTATGGTTAGTTGCACCTGGATAGTCTCCGATGCTTCGTGCATTGCCACTAACCTGGAGGTGTGGGTATCTTTGATGAAAATGGATACTCTCCCTCCTTTTGTGGTTCGGTCCAAGTTTTGGGGCCGGAAAGCATGATATGAGGTATAACCTGATAGTGCTGGGGTGCTCTCAGGAGCCTTGAACCAGGTTTCAGTCACTGCACAGACATCGATGTTCTCCATACTGAGGAGGGCTTCGAAGGCGTGCATCTTGAGATTTAGACTTCTGGCATTGAGCAGCATTACCCTTAGTTTTTTTCCACTTGTGTTTTCTAGGGAGGTAGGTTTGTCATTTGAGCCTTGCCTAAAAAAGGCACTATGGGGGTGGCAAGAGCCTTGGCCAACATCCGGAAGCCCAGGAGTGACAGGTGCAAGCCATCCCTTGCGAAGCAGCGTGGCTTGTCAAGCATGTCATCCCAAAGCAGACAGACATTGGATCCCCTTAGAATGACACCAGTAATTAAGCCAATTGTTAAAACTGATCATTTTGTCTTTGTACTGTGGCATCATTCTTGGTGAGGGTAAGATGCTGCTCAGGGTCAGGGTCATACCGGCCTGGGCTACATAATCAGAGAGCTCCTCTATGTCTCTTTTCATGTAGTCCAGGGAGGTACATCTCAGGTCGTTCACACCGGCATGTACAATGACTGAGTCATATTTGTACTTGCTGTGGAGTGACCTGAGTGCTTGTGTTATGTGGTGGATTCTAGCTCCCGACAGGCAGCTTACTGTGAACCTTTCCTTGTTCAGTCTGGTGAGCGGGACGTCAGTGTGTCTGACTATGGAGTCACCTATTACGAGTGTGTCTGGCATGTTGTTTGGCCTTAAGGGCTGTGACTGTTTAGCACACTGACTTTGTGAACTATGTGTTGCATGTGCTATGTCTTGAGGTGGTGGTTGCTTGGGTGTCTGCTTTGGAGGCCTCTGTTGTTTTGGTAGATTTTTAATCAGCGCCTCCGAGTATGTTTTTGTGTGTTTATGTGTTTGGTTTGCTGTTGTGATAGTTCTATGTGAGACTGGGTTTGTGGTGTGCGTGGTTACCTTCTCCTCCTGACTGGTCTTGCCAGTTCTGAATTGAGAGAGCTCAGCCTCCAGTTTGGCTATATAGTTGCATCTCTCGCATATATTTGTATTTGTTGGGAGGAGGAGAGGGTTGTTAGCGTTGAGAGAAAGGTGATTTTGGACATCCAGATCTCAGTAGTTGAGAAGGCAGTCTGAGTTTTAGATAGGAGTCCAGGGAGGTTAGAGGCAGAGCAGACAAGTGTAGTCATCTGCATTTTGGATGACGTTGGCATTAGGAATAGCAGAGTGAAAGTTATTGATAAAGATATTAAACAGCATTGGTCTGAGGATGGACCCCTGTGGTACTCCGGTAGGGGTGGCTAAGAAAGGTAAGGTGTCCTTTTTCCCATTTCACAGCCTGAAATCTATCTGACAGATAGCTTGAGAACCAGGAAAGAGTGTTATGGGAGAGATTTAGGTTTGAGAGGTGACTTAGAAGGTGCTTATGGGAAACAGTACTGATTACTTTAGAGAGATCTAGGAGCGCTGTGGATACCAAGTTCCCAGAATCTTGGGCTTGATTGACAGTTTCTAAGAATGAGAGTAGAGCTGTTATGGTGCTATGTCCTGGTCGGAAGCCATGTTGGGTAGGGGTAAGAAGTTGGTTTTTAGTCAAAAAAAGCATAAGTTGGAGGTGGATGCATTTTTCTAGGATTGTGGAGATTGGAGAGAGAAGAGCTATACAGCAGAAGTTTGAAATGTTAGCGCTTTTGCCTCCCTTGTGGAGAGGAAGAATAAAGGTGGAATGCCAGAGTTTAGGGACATAGGATTCCTTTATGTATCTGTTAATTAGAATACTAATTGGGAGAGCTATACCATCGGCAGCAGACTTGAGAAAGAAAGAGGGGATGTTGTCAGGTGCATTGGGGCAGGGTTTAAGTTTGGATAGTTAGATATTGTATTTTGCTGTTATGGCACAGGGATTTCATAACCTGGACCACTGGTGTTTGATAATAATATTGCTGAGAACTGGCGAGTGTTTCAGCAATTGTCAAACATATTTGTGAAGAACCTATATGTTACATCATACGATCTGATGGAATGGATTTCAGAAGGAATCAAAGACACATACTACTAGTCTCCGAACCAGTGACACAGCAGATGCCTGTGCCACAGACTCTGTTTCTCAGAGTAACTCTACATTTGTTCAAATTCCAGAGGACAGTGTACTTTCTTCAAATAATCCTGATATAATCCTCGAATTTCAAGTTGTAAAATAATTCCCAGAGACTGTCCCTGTTGCTAAACCCAAAGTTTTTATGTGACTAGATCAGGCAGAATTTCCAGACCCATTCCAAAATACAAAGTGACTTGGACTTGAATTAATTTGTTAAATATCGATGTGATATCTAGCTTGTAAAAATATTTTGTTCTCCTATTGCAAGTCGAACGTATCAAAGAGGGAGGATGTAGCTCATTGTGTATAGTGTATGTAGTCAGCCACTGTAGCTAGATAGCATGTGCATATAAGTTACTGAGCACATGCAAGATCAGCGCCATTTTGTATAGTCAGCCAGAGTGAATGCAGGCATGAATGGAGATGCACATGCGAAGTAATGAGTCAGTCATTTAGGTTAAATATATGTTCCATTTACAACTCCTGATGTGTTTATGTACAATAAACAACTTGAACTAATCACAGTGCCTCAGTGTTTCATTTGAACATGAGACATGCGACAAGGGGTACCCCTAAAGTGATGCAGGCATGCAGGGACCCTGTGGAGGACAGCAGAGTGTTATTCAGACCACTGCTGGTTAAAGTAGATTTCTGGTTTGTGTGGGGTTAAGCGGCAGAGTGAGTGGGGCCATCACAGAATACTTAGATTGCTAGAGAAAGTTGATGAGTAGAGCTACATTAGTATAACAGCTGCCAAAAAATACAAATGCCTGGGGACCCACTACAGTGTAACCATACACATAGGAGACCATCACATGGTTTCACAGTGTTGGGTATTATTGCCAGGTAACACTGCAGCAATATGGGGAGCTATATGGGGATTTGGGTCAAACAACCATGTGATATCCCTGGAATCTGCAAAGCATGAGAAAAGTAGGATCCAAAAAAAAAAAAAGCACCTGGGGTGGGTGAAGCTGAGAATGGGACCAGAACCGATGGACACTGTAAAAAGACACTGGAGAAGATTAGGCAGGTGATCTTACTTGCAGATATAAGGTGGTTGTAATAAATGTGAGGACAAATGTTTGTGTTAAAGGAGGTGAAAGGAAAACAATTAACAAAATGGCAATGGATGCTCACATTTGAGCTAAAAGTGGGCATGCATCAGGAATGGAGTGGGTGAGATTGTGTCTTCATAAATGTCCAGCACAGCAAGTAAAAGAAGAAGTCCATGGGCCACCAAACATGAAAAATGCTGAAAGATAACAGACAGAATCCATGTGCCTGACCCCCGTCTGCTAAACTGAAGGAATAATAAGGAAGAAACAATGAAGGAAATGATAAATGCAGGGAGCAACACCAGCAAGGCCGGGAGGGGGGTCGACCCCAATAACAACAATGAAAGATAACAGACAGAATCCATGTGCCTGACCCCCGTCTGCTAAACTGAAGGAATAATAAGGAAGAAACAATGAAGGAAATGATAAATGCAGGGAGCAACACCAGCAAAGCCGGGAGGGGGGGGGTCGACCCCAATAACAACAATGAAAGATAACAGACAGAATCCATGTGCTTGACCCCCGTCTGCTAAACTGAAGGAATAATAAGGAAGAAACAATGAAGGAAATGATAAATGCAGGGAGCAACACTAGCAAGGCCGGGAGGGGGGGGGTCGACCCTAATAACAACAATGACAAAGAAAAACATTTTTTATCTATTCTTTATACTTTGAGGAAGCATAGAGTCCCTGCCTTGAGTTTTTCCAATGTTCTTTAGTCTCTCTAGTTCTAAATGCCGAGGAATGCTGAGGAATCGAGTCTAGGAAGAACAGTAAACTTTCCATCCCTCTTCACTATCTTTTTTGTTAAAAAAATGTTGGCGATTAATTTCGTTGTCTTCTCCTTGTGGTTTTACATTTTGCAAAGCAGCTTTGTTCTGGTTTGGTGGTCGTAATGTGGAGTTAACACTAAAGATGAACAACAGCTCACCTGACCAAGTAACCAAGTATATTAAGGTAAGAATTTTTTCCTGCCAATACTTTCTAAAACAGTGCAGCTAATGACAGCCTCTCCAGCACCAGAAAGAAAGCTGATACAGAGGATAAAATAAAAGGTTAGATGACAAACTTTTATTTGAAATCTGCTGCAGTTGCTGGGCATGTATCTCTGGGACTAAATGCAACACAAAGCCGAAGGAGAAATGTAGGAAAATGAACTGGCCATCTTCAGGAATCAAAAACAGCATGCACTGCTGTAATCACACAAAAGAATGACACCGCTGTGTTTAGCATAAGGCCTTCAGTACGCAGGTACATAGAGCTTCTGAATGGTCTAGTAGGTAGATTTGAAGGGTCCACTACTGTTGTATGACAGAGTTCATCTGCTCGGCCAAAAAAAAAAAAAAAAATGAAAAAACATCCGCACTCTGATGATTTTAATGTGAGGGAAAACAACTGGTAGTCCTGCATCAGGAGAACTTTGAGCAAACCTTTTTGTTTCAATCAAGTTTCCTGAAGCCCATTGTGTCATAAGCTTGACAATCCAGCCTATGAACGTACATCTTAAAAGAAGGGAGGATTTTACATTTAACCTGATAACAAATCACCTGGGGGTCACTGTGGCACATTTTAGGATGGCAGGAGATGGCCACAGTTCTCTTTGACCTACACCCAACTCTCTGAATGCATCACAGATTCAAAGAACATTTTGAAACTGATCTGGATCCACAGAATGATAATTCTTCATCAATTCTGGTAAAAAAAGTCACATCTATAAAAAATCCTTCACTTTTGGCTTATTATGATTATCTCCGTTATTGAAAAATGCAAATAGTATATAATGTGATTTAAAGTGTAATCTGATACCTGTCCACATACTTACCTGTTGAGGCTCCCCTAAAGAAGATGTGATCCAACATCTATCCTGCAAAACAAAAGAAGCCTCCTTCTGTGTTAGAAAAAATAAAAACTAAATACAAACAAAGAAGCCAACAGTCCTGAAAGGGAATAAGTCATATTCAACAAAGTTAGCTCAGTACTTTCGCATTACAAAGGACTTCATCATGGTTACTCCTAACAGTGACTTTAGCAGAGGTGCACAGCATGTATTACATCATGTTGGCCATGGAACAGCATTCCTTTGGACAGAGGTGGACAGGATCTATAACATTATATGGGTCATAGCATAGCATGGTTCTGGACAGAGGTGGACAGCATCTGTAACATCATATGAGACATGGCATAGCATGATTCTGAACAGAGGTGGACAGGATATGTAATGTCATATGGCTTATGGAATAGCATGGGTCTGTCAAAGATAGACAGAATATACAATATTACATGGCTTGTGGCATAGCATGGTTCTGGACAGAGGCAGACAGGATATATAACATTACATGGCTCATGGCATAGCTTGGTTCAGGACAGAGGTGGACAGGATATACAACATTATATGGCTCATGGCATAGCATGGTTCTGGACAGAGGCGGGCAGACTATATAACATTACATGGCTTTGGACAGAGGTGGACAAGATATGTAACATCATATGAGTTATGGAATAGCATGGATCTGTCAAAGATAGACAGGATATACAATATTATACGGATCATGGCATTGCATGGTTTTGGACTTAGGTGGAAATGATCTGTAACATTGTTTGGGTCATGGCATAGCTTTGTTCTATACAAAGCTGGACAGGCTGTACAACATTATACGGATCATGGCATAGCATGGTTCTGGCAGAGGCAGACAGGATATACAACATTATATGGATCATGGAACAGCTTGGTTCTGGACAGAGGTGAACAAGATATATAATGTTATATGAGTCATGGCATAGCATGGTTCTGGACTAGAGGTGGACAGGATATATAACATTATATGGATCATGGAACAGCATGGTTCTGGACAGAGGCAGACAGGATATACAACATTATATGGATCATGGAACAGCATGGTTCTGGACAGAGGTGGACATGATATATAACATTATATGGATCATGGAACAGCATGGTTCTGGACAGAGGTGGACAGGATATACAACATTATATGGATCATGGAACAGTATGGTTCTGGACAGAGGTGGACATGATATATAACATTATATGGATCATGGAACAGTATGGTTCTGGACAGAGGCAGACAGGATATACAACATTATATGGATCATGGCATAGCATGGTTCTGGGCAGAGGTGGACAGAATATATAACATTCTATGGATCATGGAGCAGTATGGTTCTAGACAGAGGCGGACAGGATATACAACATTATATGGATCATGGCATAGCATGGTTCTGGACAGAGGTGGACAGGATATATAACATTATATGGATCATGGAACAGCATGGTTCTGGACAGAGGCAGACAGGATATACAACATTATATGGATCATGGCATAGCATGGTTCTGGGCAGAGGTGGACAGGATATATAACATTCTATGGATCATGGAGCAGTATGGTTCTAGACAGAGGCAGACAGGATATACAACATTATATGGATCATGGCATAGCATGGTTCTGGACAGAGGCGGGCAGGCTATATGACATTATATGACTCATGGCATAGCATGGTTCTGGACAGAGGTGAACAATATATATATAAATATATCACATTATATAAAATTATATGAGTCATGGTATAGCATGGTTCTGCACTAAGGTGGACAGATTATGTAATATCATATGGGTCATGGACAAAGCTACTACAGGCCTTCTAGGACATCTGTCATCAAACGAATGATGACTAGTGTGGCATTACAGGTGGCTCTCTGTTGCTATGATTTATGTATAGCACTTTGTTGTTTTAATATTAGTCTTACTTCACCCAGATTTATTGTTTTTGTTCACAAAGTTTGATATTTTTAAGGGGATGTGCATTATTAAATAGCTGAATTAAGCAATATAAAGGACCCTTTTCACCAGCTACATGGGAGTCTAGTAAACAAAGTCCCTGTCTTCTGAAAACTAAGAAAATTTTCATCTTTCTAACCATTTATAATTCCTAAAGGCCTGTGCTGCCATTTCAGTGCTCAGAGGTCTGAGAGACATGCTCAGACCATGCTAACTGCTTATATGGTAGAGAATTAATAACATTGCATATGTCAAAAGTGAACCCAAATGCAGAAACACTTTCAAAACCAGGGAAGTAGGGGTGATCGGTGCTGTAAGGGGGAGTTCTAAAAAGAAGATAGTAATAGAAGGGAAGGGAGACGGCCAGAAGCATGTTCTCCAAACAGAAAACATTTATATGGAAATACTTAATATAAAAAGTAATTCATATTCACAAGTATTCCTGTGAACAAATACCTTTGTATTCCTTATACCTCCTTACTATCCCTACTTCACTTGCTTCCTTATTTCTATCAATTTCCCTTCCCTGCCTTTCTCTCTAAATATACCATAAGCCTATTTTTTCTCAATTCATATTGTACAATACTAACTTACCTTTAATTTCTCTATAAACTGGCTAACATTTCTTTATTAAATCATTGTCATATAATTTATATCTATTCTGAACCAAAGTTTTCATTTTATGTCTAATTTGGTACAATTATATAAACTGTATGTGTTTTTTGTATTATTTTTAAAGACTGTAACATTATTGTCTTAAAATGTTTTCTAATACTTTGTAGATTTTCTTCCAGGGCCTCCCAGTAATCAAATATCAATAAATAAAATAAATAAATTACAACAATCCTCACACCATGAGCAAAAAGCGTGTACATTACATTTGCTGAAGGTAGGCAAATAAGTTAATAACTTTTTCTTCCATCCTGTTTCTATAAATGGACTGGGAAAAATCATTCTTACCTCAAACTGCTTGTTTCAGGTACCATGTATAGATTGCAGAATGACAAGTGAACAGGAAGGAAACCACTGACCACAGTTTGGGGATTGTACCCAAAACCCCTCACATTCTGTGTGGTTGTCACTGCCACTGGACCAACAAGGAGACAGTCTGGGATCTGGTTTCCCTCAAGGGCAGTGGTTCTTCTGCCCAGCAAGAAACCAAAATGTTAGTGACTTTTTTGAACACACAAACATCCAGTGCATTACAAATGAGTGAACTAATACTGTGTTAACAACTGAACAGGAAAGGAAAACTCTGACTGCTGTCAGACTGAGCCATAACCTCCAGGGTACCTATATTTAGTTTGGCAATAAGAACAACACTATAGACACCTAATAAGTAAAGCTGCAAGAAAAATTTGGATATGGCTCAAGTAACTATCCAGCCCTGAAAACTGGAGTGATTTAATAAATGCCTCTGTGCTCAAGCTAAGAGTTACTATGTAGATCACATGTTGATAAACGTGGTATGAGCTACTTGTTAGTCCCACAGCAGTAGGCTAGTTCAGCAAATGCCTCTGTCATTTGTATTATAGAATTAAAACAAATCTGCTTCATGCAATAATATGGACTGCTTAACATCAATGATTAGTGCATTGTAAAATGGACTGACATTGCCTAGTATAAGAGAAGGGTACTTAAGTATGTGCCAAGGTCACCTATTCCAAACCTCTATTTCTCACATCTAAAACTAACCATCTGCTGCTTGAAGGTGGATTACTAGTTGTATGTTCTACTCAGCAAAACTTTTATATAGAGTTATTTTTCTTTCCTCGCCCTTCTTTTTTTGTCTTTTATTCTTCTACCTGGCCAAGATGAGGAAGGCTAAATACACTATATATATATATATATATATATATATATATATATATATATATATATATATATATATATATATATATATATATAAGAGTTCTTTTTCTTTCCTCGCCCTTCTTTTTTTGTCTTTTATTCTTCTACCTGGCCAAGATGAGGAAGGCTAAATACAAATATATGACGTGGGGAGGGTGGCCTAATGGTTAAGGTGTTTTCCTTACAAACACAAGGTACAAGGTTTGAGCCTTACAAGGGATAATTGGCTAGCCTTAAATTGGCTCACAAGGGTAGCTAGCCTAGTACTAATTTCTGAACATATATATATGTATAGACACTTTAGAGTATGTTTTGGGAAGAAACCAGAGTACCCACAAACTCCAAACAAACAGTGTGAAGAGATCAGGATTAGTCCTCAGAACTTGGAACTGTAAGGGAGAGGTGTTCATCAGGCGTACTATGAATAATCTTGTCTTATTTAATCAACATGTGATTATCTGACCCCTTGAGGAGATCACATCTCAACATGTTGACACTCCCAAGGTGGGAGAACAAAAAGCTTTCTTTCCTTTTGCAGGGAGATTGCCCCCCTTCACTGATTATACACACATATATATATATATATATATATATATATATATATATATATATATATATATATATATATATATATGAATGTATGTAAAAATATATATATCCATATGAAAAAATTCACTGTATCAAATGACAACTAATCAAGCACAACTGATAGATCAACTGCCTATCAAAATTAAAAAAAAGAAGAAAAGCATTGTTTTTGTATGGGGACAAGTCCCCTGCACACCCCTATACCCCTTGCTAATTATACATACACCAGTTCCTAGATCACACTACACTGTACCACGATCTCGCACAGGAAAAAGACAGTATGTTTGATCAGATGATTCTTTTGATTACTGGATCATTACGCTGTTGATCTAATATAAACACCAGGGACAAATACGCTGCAATGATACAGCAGAGTACAACTGCCTTTGCACTGCAACATTTCTGGTGCATTAGTTCACCTTAAAGTTCAGTAGATTATAATAGGTTAGTTGGCCCACGCTACATAGAATAGCTATCAGTTGCTTAATGTAAGAGGAACATTGTAAGGAAGAAAAAGCAAACAGGAGAGCTGCAAATAGAGAAATGAGTGGCTGCCTGTCAAATCGTTAACACGCAGATGATAAAAATATCTTCTTGGAATGTGTAAGCCATCCCATTCCCATAAGGTCTAAGTCAATCATAGCACAGAAGAGTAATGAAAGAAGGACAGTTGTCTCTGACAGAAGACAAATGTGTCACACTGAGTATTTAAAATGTCTGGGTAAGTAACATTTTAACCTGTCAGCAAAGGATGTCAGAAGTTCTAAGTATTTTTCTGTGATCTTCACCAGGGTAAGCATTTACTATATATATATATATATATATATATATATATATATATATATATATATATAATTTTTTTTTTTTTTACATTTGTTTACTGGGAAAGTTCGACTGGCCCAGAAAGTGCCCATTTTCAGCGGAGGCCCAGGGAGAAAAGCTCCACAAAAAATCAAGTACAGATATTTTAAATCACATTTCAAATTGTATATACGCACGCGTGTGTGCACACACACACGCGCACACACATACACACACACACACACACACGCACGCACGCACGCACGCACACACACACACACACACACACACACACACACACACACACACACACACACACACACACACTACATAATATGTACAGGATAGCACATACTAGTTTGGAAATGGATCATCACCATGTGCATGAACATTATAGTATGCCGAGACTGAGTGACCACAGATTTAGTAGGTTTATAGTCCTTCAAGTATGACAGATGCAGGAGGGATTGATCCACCAGGAAAAAAATGCTGTTTATTTACTGCAAAATATTAATGCTAGTGTTACATTGATACTTTACACTGTCAGTTGCTGTAACATTTCTGCCCTCAATTTAATGCGCACACAAGCAAACACACACACAAATACACACACACACAAACTAACACACACATGTTGTTCCTTTAAATTTTGTTGTCTGTTACAAGTGTTAACGCCTTTCCTGCCAACCCAGTTTTGTTGACAGAACGTTCTTGACAGTGGCTGTGCACCCCACACCCACTGCTACTTATATATATCAACTCCAAGAATGCACTTCACTACAATAAGTGCAATCTTGAATTTGATATATTTAAGTAGCAGGGGGTGTGGGGTGCCCCCCTGCTTACACTTGGTGGAAAGTGCTATGATTTATGTTGTTTAAACTCAGTATATGTATGATATGTGTTTTCAGTGTTTTGAGTTTCAGTGTTTTGAGTTTTCAGTGTTTTGAAGTTTCAATGTTTTAGTCTTCTATATTATGAAGTTTTCTCATTTTCAGTGTTTTGAGTTTTCAGTGTTATGAAGTGAATCCATATACATATAGGTTCATAGGGAGGTACTAGGCTATTGGCCCTAGGGCCTATATAAGCCTAGCCAAAAGTACCCTGGCTTTCGCCACCCAAGAAAATTATTTTCCTGTGCCACTGTCGAGCAGAGCCACAGAAGTGATCCCCGGGGTGAATTTCCTATCTCCCATCCAATCATCAAGATTTTTCTTGAACAGCGCTAATGAGGAGCTTTGTTTGATATAGATAGGTAGTTTGTTCCAGAGTATGGGAAGTCTCTGAGACAGGAATCTACCCCTCCAGCATGTACTGCTTATTCTGGTGACAAGGTTTAGGTCCCTAGAGCGTGTAGCTCGTAGGGATTGGGATTTCTTTATGTGGAGCATTTCCAACAGCTCTGGGTTTGACATAGCTTTGTGTGTTAGGCAGAGGTCGCCTCTGAGTAGACAGTATGCAACGGAGTAAAGCTGCAGTTTTTTTGAGACGGTCTGCATAGGGCATCTGTTTGAGGCTGATAATCCTCTTTGTGAGGTATTTCTGTGGCCTTTCCAGTTGTTGTAGATGTCTTGTGAGGTACATACCAAAAGGGGGCATTGTACTCTATAATGAGTCTAATGAGTGACGAGTAGAGCGAAACAACATACAGACGCACATATTATATGCTTATATGCATGTGGGTGTGTGTGTGTGTGTGTGTGTGTGTGTGTGTGTGTGTGTGTGTGTGTGTGTGTGTGTGAATGTATGTGAACACATATTCTCCTAATTTGGATTCCACTGCTTGGATATTTTAGTACCAGAGGGCATCCCCGTTGACTGACTACTTCTTGACAGGAGACAGTGTAGATGTAGAAGGGAAGATGAAATGTAAGACTGAGCACACATGGTAGGCAGTTTGTCTCAGAAAGCTAGTAGCCGTAATGAAAGTACACTTAGTCATATGAGGAAGGAAGCAATTCACACAGATAAACACAGATTTCAATATGGGCACTGTAGGGGGTACCTTTTCTTGGAAACAGGTATGGTTATTTTTGAATTAACTTATGTTTCTTGGTGAAAGTGAATATGTAATATCCTCACAGGCATCCTCAAAGATTGCTCATCAGTGACAATAGAGCTTTTAGTAACAGATCACCCTAGGGTAACTTGTTTTTTGAACATTTTTCAGCTTAGAAAGAAGAATTACATGAGGGGTTGACATGTCTGATGAAGAAAAGTGCTTGGAAGGGATTAGAAAATCTAGCCCAGCCTGCCAAATGGTAACTGATACAATTCCGTATTCCAAAGAGGTTTACAAAATGAATTGTTCACATTCCTTTCAAAAAACAAACAAAAAAACAGAATTACTCAGAAAAAATATATATTTAAAGGAGGAAACAGGATCAAAAGGAAAAACAAAAAAAGAAATATGAGCTATATAAGATTAACCAACAAGGTTATTTGATCTGGACGTAGTGAGAAAGATTATTTCTAGAGGAAATATTATGCCAAAGTAGGAGAAATTATAGGGAGGTTATTTGTTTTAAGTTAAAGAAACAGCAAGATTAAAGGGCAAACAAAAGAACAGATATCAGAAGGAATCCCCAATGCTGAGAAACAAAAAAAGGACAGTCACCTCATGGGGCAATAGTGGACTTTGACAGTGTCCAGTTATAATTGTATTATAAACAGGAAAAACAAAATAAAGATACAGACCTCCAAATAAATGTCGGCACTGGACACTTCCTAGAAATGCTTGGTCTTCAGAGATTTTCAGGTTCATGGCAAGAGTTTTACAAGTAATTTAATCATAATGATTAAGGTTTTTACCTTACAGACAAAAGGTACAGGGTTTAATTCTTACTTTTCAGGGAAATTGGCTAGGCTTAAAGTGGCCCACATAGACGGCTTAGTACTTACCTATGAACCAACATGATCCAGTTTCATAAGGAGGAGGGTTGGCATAATAGTTAAGATCTTAACTCTAGAGTACATGGTTTGATTCTGACCTCTGGTTATTGATTAGGCTTGTTATTTTCTGCAGACTGATATATTTATATTTGCCTACAAACCTATAGTGATGCAAAGTCCTCATATTTACGTGGTGTAAATCTAGAAATCCATAAATACAGTGCTCAGTCGTAGAAATTCAACTCCAGCCCAGTTCGCCCCTAACCAATAACTTACAAACATTGCTTCACAGTTTAACTCACATTTTATAAATACAGTAACCTCCCTCCTACAAAACAAAGCTACTACAAATCCAGCCATCCCACTACAATCAATGAAGCCACAACAGGCCTTCACATTCACTCCAATGCCAACATCTACATTTAAAAATATCCACGCACCCTTTAGACAACAACCACTGCCCTTGACCAGCCTCCATCTGAATACCTCAGACTTACTGCAGATAGCCCTAAATATCCTGTCTCAATTCTAATAAACCACTCTATCAAAGAAACGTTATCGTAACAAGGCAAGTGTAAATATTTAAAATGCCATGACATATACCCAACAGCATTCCACCTTCAACACAACTTGCATGCTATTTTCCATGAATATGAAGAACTTTATACTATATGTTAGTGTACAGTATTGGAAAGTGTTAATTTCTGTTTTTTCATACTCTGTATTTGTTAACTACCATTTGATATTATGATTGTAAGTTATTTTAGTTCTTTATTTCTTATATTCCAATGTCTTTTTCTTTCTTATCTGTGGAGTTTTTCTCCCCGGGTCTCTGCAGAAAATGGGTCACCAGCCCAGTCGGACAAAACCCGGTAAACAAATAAATCAATAAAATAAATAATAAAAATATGCCCCCATCTTATTGAAAAAAAATCTCATATAATACCCCTCCATAAAGGCAGTTCATCAACCAAACCAGGCCGGTGTTAGCATTTTGGGGGCCCCCAGCAAATGTCAAGTTCAGGGCTCCCTAGGCAATTCTGTCAAAGTATCACCCTGTCACTGCTACACCTCTGAAGCAGCCTTTTAGTTCATGCTGCAAACTTTTAGGTGTAGTGTGTACAGACTGACCTGTAGCTACAATGCTTTTACAGTACAACAGTCCTATGTACCACACTATGTTCGCCCATTAGGTGAAATGCTGTCTATATGCTCTAAAGTGCATTTTAATGTTTTTTCTTTTTACATAATCTTTTCATCCAGTGATGGCTTGTACAGAAATTATAATTAAGGAAAGAAATTCAGTGTTGCTGTTCCGCAAGTTTTTCTTGCATCCTTTCAGCACACCTTTCCTGACCAAGACAGCACAGTAATAACCATTTTGGAAATAACTCATACCCCAGGGCCCAAGAATATGGTTATAGGTGTTCTAGGATGACTGGAATGCATTTTAGAGCATTTTTCCCAACCCTTTTACCCAGTGGTGTCTTAAAAACCATGAGTAAAAAAAGAATGTCAGTTTTTTTTCCCAAGGAAGAGTTGTGCCCAAGGGTTAATATTCAAAGATGACAAAATAGCTGCTCACAACAAACTAACCAGCCATTTATTGTCTGGATACATAGGTTTAATCTGGGAATAATGCCTGCCTCAGTAACCCCCCAAAAAACGATAGTCACTGTCTATGCATCCTTCTGGTGTTAGACTGAGATGAAAACAGAGGTTCATATTGCCACAGTCATGTGTTTCAAGTGAGTGCTGACACACATATACATAGCATGCCTCCTTAATCCTCAACCCTAACCATCAAAGGCAGCTACCTGTATATGTGCCTGATATGAACTTGAAACAATAAAGATCACAGTAATGTATTCTACTTTTTTGCTCCTCTACAGTACACTGCCCCTACACAAGCTATAGTAACATTCTTTGTACACCTCTAAGGTCTGTGAGAAAAGTTAAAGAAACAATGACCACACTGTCCTCAGCCCAAACAAAAGCTGTAATGACCTCATGTGCAAACCTCTATGGTTTGACTTAAATGAAAGTTAATGAAGTAAACAACCCACCCCCCATAACTTACAGCAGCTTTCTGTACACACACATCTAAGCAGGGATGGTTTTAGAATGGGTACAGTTGAGAGCAAAGGGGTATTATCAGCTTTATCCTAACAAGGTCAGTCCTGTTCAGGTTAAAGAGAGTAATCAAAAAAATTAACACATTTTTTTCTCATTTTTCCCCAAAGAGCAACAGCTTTTGTGAGGCCTTCACACAGCCAAGGATGATTAAGGGAGCCCCCTGTATCAATTTATTTAGTGTTGGGAGTGGGAGTCACCAGACTCCTTAAAGACTGAAGTGTCTGAATGTTCTGTTGATATATTTTATGCACTACTTTTGAAATATAATTACTTGTTAGCTTCATTTTTCACTGATACTTAGAAGAATAATGTATGTGCCCTGGCATTATTGGATGTAAGAACATGCGGTGGTGGTACTGCGGTAGCGTTGTCGCCTCACAGTAAGACGCTGTCCGGTTCGATTCTCAGCTAGAGCATCTTCTGTGTGGAGACATGCGTGAATGGGCATACCTTCGTTGAAGGTTGTGCATCAGGGCTGGTAACTCGGCACGTAAAAATCAACTACCAATCATTAGCGGCCCGGAGTTCCGCTGTGGCGACCACTAACCGGGAAAAGCCGAAAGACTTTTTTTACAGAGATAAAAAAAAGGAAAATTGGTGATATTTTTTACAAAACAGACAAAAGTCATAGCAATACTAGTTTTGTACTTATTTCAGCAAATAGCAATACATTGTGCAACACAGGTACTGCCACACCAGATCAGTGAATGCTGTTTAGCAATTGGCAAACAGCATCAGGGGTAAGTTACTTTAATTTAATTCAGTGAGGAGTAATGCATACCTGTCACTGTCTCTGATTTCAGACATTCCCTGATTTGGCTCATAATTTTGCTGTGTCCTTCGTAAAAAAGTTTGATTTGGTAATAAATCATTCAGGATTACAGACAACCAATAATTCCAGGCATAAAAATACTTATTGTCCAAAAAATGCACGTTGATGCAAAGGGTGTAATTTTATTAACTGTTTTAAGTTTCTTAGAGAAATATTTAAAATGTTTTCCTGATTTTGAGCCTTTATTCTGCCATTATTGTTGCTATTGTGCTGAATTATTCTGCAAAGAAGTTAAGAGTTGTAGTATCTGGTGTTCTACCAGTATATGTAAAACTCCCTGAAAGAAAAAAAACATCCCTGAAGATCGGAAGCATCAGCTGTTCTTAAAATACAAGGTTTGCACTGAAAACAGTCACTCTGGCCTGCTGATTGTTCTACCGCTTAACTTGTTTATGTTCATTATCAGCTTTATCCTAACAGGGCCACACCACAGCTCTCTTCACCTTAAAGAGCTTAATCAAGAAATCAATACATTGTTCTTAACCATCGGCTGGTTTTCTGGGGCCCCACACAGTCAAGCATGATCAAGGGTCCCCCTTTCAGACACAGGTATTGCAGGTACCTAAAGTTGGCTATGTTGTTGGTTTTCAGGGTTTAACTAAGCCAGAGGCACTATGTCAGTGGTAAAATATTTACTGGAATTGTGAAGCATGTTGCTTGATAAAACACTGTTACTATAACCAGAGATATTTTTTGAATTTTCAAGGAGATATAAATAAGACTTATTTACCCACCTGGTTTATTAAGTGTACAAGATTGCTGTATTAGCTTTGGTTGGTTTGACAGACATATTCCAAACTATCAAGATAAGATAACTTGCTGTGGTTGGGGCCCCCCAGGAACAGGGGGCCCCCAGCGACCACAGGGTTCACTAGTGCCTAAAGCCGGCTATGAACTAAACTCAAAAACTATTCTCCCACCCTTATCCAAAATCTTGAAAAGATGTAATCACTCTCAACTTACTGTGTATATTACTTCTCATAACCTCCTTTCTCCTTTGCAGCACGGTTTCAGACCCAATCAAAGTACAACCATTCATACCTCTCAACCTCATAAAGGAATAAATACAGACAAAGCCATAAATAATGGGGGACAAAGGCCCAAAAATAGGGACACATGTTAAATATTGCTCTTACAAACTTAGAAACTTTATAGAACAGCATGTTTTGCATTAGCATGAATTTTCTGAAGGATATGAAGTCTGAAACTCAAATGACTGTCATTATTCTCTAACTTCAATCTCCAATAATTTACCAATGATTTGTCAGAAAACCACAATTTTATGAGAAACAGACCAAAAATATATGCCAAAAATCTGGACAGTCTTCGAAAATCTGGACATTTGAGAGGTATGCAACCATTGCCCTTCTAAGGTTCACAGATATAATAAATCACAATAGAAATTCAGGTCTTCTAACCTCAGCCGTATTTCTGGATCTGTTTGAGGTATTTGGCATGATCAATCATCAAATTCCCCCTAACTAAGCTCTCTTTCTATGGGCCATCACCCTCTTCACTTAACTGGTTCCTGAGTTACCTCACTAATAGGTCTAAGACAGTGAACTGGTATGACAGTTTCTCCTCTTTCCTTACTGTATCCTTAGGAGTCCAACAAAGCTCCATCTTAGAACAGACCATTGCTGTTTAACTTATTTATCAATGACTTAAACACTGGTGCCAAAGAGGCCACCATAGTGCAATGCACCAATGATTCCACTGTAATATCTGCTGGTAGGACACTGCCCATGCTCCAAACACTCGCCTGGAAAACATTTGCCTCTGTAGAAGCTTGGCTCAACAACTCAAAACTCCTCCTGAAAACAAAAAAAATCAATTTCTACTGTTCACCCCCCTTTATCTCTTCTCACAAAAAAACTACATTTAATATGCCATCATCCAACAAGAGCCAATATATAACTGGTATTTATTCCACACCAAACTATGAGGTGTGATTGTAGACATCCACCTGAAATTTGATCTCCGCCTTTAGCAAGCCATAAAGACACACCAAAAGCTAGGCTGCTACAATAAAGTAGCCACATTCACAGTATAGATCACATTACTGCCTCTCAGGAGTGTAGTTGGTTCAATTAGTGCCCTGGGCTGGTGCTATGAACCAGCACCCCAACCCTGTCAGCTCTTCAAAGTTAGATCTACATATCCCCCCCCCCAGAAAAAAAGGGCATTCCTTCTACTGGCACACCAACCAGGTGGCCAAATACATGATGTCCCCCCTCCTCCAGCCCCAGCCATTTAGATCTCATTTCTGTGCCCCATCCCCAGCCCTCTTTTAATATATGCTATTTATTTATTTATTTAACATTTGTTGACTGGGAAAGTCCGACTAGGTTCCACAGATCCTGTTTTCAGCGGAGGCCCAGGGAGAAATGCTCCATGCTATTAAAAAACATTCTTCTTTAAACTGTAGCAAAGTGTTTAAAAATGTAGAAAACGGTTGCAAAAGTTTATACATGCCTGCAGGGAGCATTTCAGGATTCAAGTTTTAGTTACAAATATATACATATTTTTTTTATTTTATTTTATTTTTTGAGACAGTTACCAAGGCTATAGACAAGGGAAAGGTTGTCCACACAGACTAGCTAGACCTCGTAAAGGCTTTCGACACCATTCCCCATTCAGGTATTATAGATAAGCTCACCAGACTAAAAATAAACCCGTACATCACGAGATGGGTTGCCAACTGGCTCACGGACAGAACCCACATGATAAGAGTTGCGGGAGCTAGGTCTGACTCTAAACCGGTTACAAGTGGCATTCCCCAGGGCTCACTCCTAGGACCCCTCCTGTTTGGCATATATTTCTCAGCGGTACAGGCTAGCACAGGAGGACTATGGCTAACCAAGTTCGCAGACGACTGCAAACTATGGGCTATAATTGACTCTCCGGCTGACACCGACATCCTCCAAATGGGTCTCACTGAGACAGATACCTGGTGTCAAACCATGGCCTCAAGCTAAATGCCAAAAAGTGCATAGTCATCCCCTTTGGAAAAGACATAGTACCCACAAACTACCACATAGGTGGTAGCCCCCTAAATACGGAAGACGTAATAAGGGATCTGGGGACCTAAGTAGATAGTAACCTCTCCTTTGACAATCACATTGCCAAAGTGGTTAGAAAATCCTTCTATGTGGTCCACCAAATCACAAAAGGGTTTGCATCCAGATCAAAATAGGTCATTGTGCCCCTCTACGCATCACTCATCAGACCCATCATAGAGTACAACACCCTATTTGGGATGTACCTTACAAGACACCTGCAACAGCTGGAAAGACAACAAAAGTACCTCACCAAGAGGATCACTGGCCTTAAACAGATGCCCTATGCAGCTCGACTGAAGAAACTCCAGCTGTACTCGGTTACATACCACCTAGTCAGAGGTGATCTCTGCCTGACATACAAGGCCATGTCCAACCCAGAATTGATGGACATGCTCCACCTAAAGAAAAACATATCCCCTTGAGCCACACGCTCTAGGGATCTAAACCTCACCACAGCAATAAATAGGACGTGCTGGAGGGATAGATTCCTGTCCCAGAGACTTCATATGCTCTAAAACAAGATTCCAGTCTACATTAGGCAGACTTCCTCGTTAACCCTCTTCAAGAGAAACCTTGATGAGTGGATGGTAAACAGAAAGTATACTCCGGGGATCACTTCAGTGGCTCTGCTGACAGAGGCACAGGGAAGTAATCTAAAGGGGCAGCGTAAGCCAACACATTCTGGCTAGGCTTATAAATGCCCTCGGGCAGATAGCCTAGTACTTACTTATGAACCTATGAACATATATATATATATATATATATATATATATATATATTTTTTTTTTTTTAACTGTAACAAGCTGCTTGCTACAAATGTAGCAAGCTGCTTGCTACAGATGTAGCAAGCAGTGGCTACAGTTTATACCCTACCTGTATGGAGCATTACAGAGTTCAGGTTTTACTTTATAAAAAGTAGGGCCATCCATATAGACATGACTAAGGGATTTTGAGAAGCACTGAAAGAAATTCAGTTAAATTCTGTATGGGCTCAAAGGAGACATGGGATGCCACAGTACCCCTACACTCCCTCAGTGAGCATGCATCATGATGCAGCATTAAAGGCCTGTTGGTGGAATGCCTGAGTGATCATGATGGAGTAGTCAAGTCTCAGATAGAACAAATAGTAAGTCTATCCCTTTACTGAGAAATACTGATCTTGGAACAGGAGTGGGACTTGCTAAGATGTGAGTAAAACAACTGCTGGATCAAAAAGAGTGGGTAACAATAATAATATTACAAACGTCCGCCCTATCGCCACTGTCTAGCCATTCATAAATTAAATTGGTTAGAGCTGCCCAGTTATCTCTCCTTTATTCAACTCACTCATGCCCACAAACTCATTTTCACCCTCTCCCTCTGTCCCTCCCTATCCTCAACCTTCAAAATGCACCTCCTGAAAGACTATTAAGCTCTAACAATCAAAACCTAATAGAACTGCATAAACCTACCCAGCCCTCAGGCAAAAATCTCCTATCCTTCGCCCTCGCATGTCAGTGAAACTCCCTACCTCCATCCATCCGTACCACCAAAAACCTCTCTTCCTTTAAAAACTCAATCCACTTACACCTTATTTCTCAGTGGGAATGCTCCTGCTCCCACCCCTCTTAATCTCTTCTCCTCTCTTCATCTCAGTCTTCACTGATTCCATACATGGTTTTAGCAGGAACCAATCCACGTGTAAACAGCTACTCCTGATTTTCAATGCTGATACTTTTTATCTCAGAAATTGTCTCTGTTAAATGAAATATTTTATCTGTAATTAGTATAACCTAAACTTTCTGTACTGTTGCCTGCATGTATGATTTGGCAAAAATTTTATGCCGGATGCCCTTCCTGATGCAACCCTCCCCATTTATCCAGGCTTGGGACCGGCACAAAGAAATGCACTGGCTTGTGCATCCCCAGTGGCTGGAGTGCCTAGAGAGGAGTTGTGGTATTGTATGAGGAAGTCGGGAGTGTCAGAGAAGTATGTAAGAGTGGTACAGGATATGTACGAGGGTAGTGTGACAGTGGTGAGGTCTGTGGTGGGAGTGACGGATGCATTTAAGGTGGAGGTGGGATTACATCAAGACTCAACTCTGAGCCCTTTCTTATTTGCAATGATGATGGACAGGTTGACAGATGAGATCAGACAGGAGTCCCCGTGGACTATGATGTTTGCAGATGACTTTGTGATCTGTAGTGAGAGTAGGGAACAGGTGGAGAAGACCCTGGAGAGGTGGAGATATGCTCTAGAGAGAAAAGGAATGAAGGTCAGCAGGACTAAGACAGAATATATGTGTGTGAATGAGAGGGAGGATAGAGGAATGGTGAGGATGCAGGGAGTAGAGGTTGCGAAGGTGAATGAGTTTAAGTACTTGGGATCAACAGTTCAGAGCAATGGTGAGTGTGGAAGAGAGGTGAAGAAGAGAGTACAGGCAGGATGGAGTGGGTGGAGAAGAGTGTCAGGAGTGATTTGTGACAGATGAGTACCAGTAAGAGTGAAAGGGAATGTCTACAAGAGGGCAGTGAGACCAACTATATTATATGGGTTGGATACAGTGGCATTGACAAAAAGGCAGGAGTCAGAGCTTGACGTGGCAGAGTTGAAGATGTTAAGATTTGCACTGGGTGTGACGAGGATGGACAGGATTAGGAATAAGTATATTAGAGGGTCAGCCCAGGTTGGAAGGTTTGGAGACAAAGCCAGAGAGGCAAGATTACGTTGGTTTGGACATGTGCTGAGGAGGGATGCAGAGTATATTGAGAAAAAGATGCTAAGGATGAAGCTGCCATGTAACAGGAAAAGAGGAAGGCCTAAGATAAGTTTTATGGATGTGGTGAGAGAGGACATGCAGGTGGCTGGTGTGACAAAGCAAGATGAAGAGGACAGGAAGAAATGGAAACAGTTGATCTGCTGTGGCGACCCCTAACGGGAGCAGCCGAAAGAAGAAGAAGGAGGAGTATAACCTAAACTTTGATTGTCATTTTTCCTTTAGAAATTGCATGTTTAAATGCAATGTTTTTACTATTACTTTTGTACTTACTATAACAAAAGCTTTGATTGCAATTTTTGTTTGTAATTATTGTTTTGTTTTTGGGGCTTTTCACCCCAGGGCTCCATTGAAAACGGGTTCTTCTAGGTCCAATGGACTATCCTGGTAAACCAACTGCAAATAAATAAAATAAAATAAAATAAATAAAAGAGACCAAGAGAGATAAGAAAGTCATAGAACTGAAATTAAAAGCTAAACAACAAAGAGGAGAGATGGTAAAGGTCTTACATGTATATCTCATTGTATAGGAAAACAACCACAAAGAGGTCTGGCCACACAGAAGAGAAAATAATTAGGTAATACCTATTTCATATTCAGCCAACTAAAACAAAGCTCACTTATTGGAACACGTGAGCTGTTATCCCTTTGAAGTCCAGCTAAAATGTCTGGCAAGTGAGAAATAATACAGACATTTACTTTCCAGCCTTACTAAGACAGTAAGTACATACAGATTATTTCACACCCCAGTTATATTGGGGAATGGACTGAGGTGCATTTAAACAAAAAAAAAAAGAGGAATAGATGACAATATATATATATATATATATATATGTATATATATATATATATATATATATATATATATATATATATATATATATATATATATATCTATATATATATCCAGAAGCAGAACTGGTGTCTGGCCCATACTAAACCACATATATTTCCATGAACATCAGGTAAACATCAGGCACTCCACAAAGAAGTTAGGTATATGCTGAAGCTCCTAAAAGTAAAAAGCAACGTCTTTCTGCTTCTCCAGTTAGGGGTCACCACAGCAGATCACCAGTCCACAGATTTATTGGCAGTGGCGTTTTTAAGGTGTCAAGTCGCCAACCCAGAACTTAACCTTCACAGAAGGCACATGCACCTACCTGCATGGCTTTAAAACTCATTCAACTACAGGGAGGACATGCAGACCACTCCAGCCAAAAATTAAATGGGAGAACCACTTGCTGTGAGGTGATAATGCTAACTGTTGCACCACCACGGCCGGCACTAAAGCTCCTAAAAGTAACCTGCCTAAACAATAAAAGAATGCTAAATGTAACTTAAGAAACAAGTACCCCCAGCAACCTCACAAACACACAACACAGGCAGTACCCACCATGAAACATGCATCTAAGGCTCTTAATGTCTCAGTTCAAAATCCCGTAGGCAAACCTCCTCAAAATCAAACCTCCTAGTCATAGGTGATTTCACTGCGAGATACACTGATGTACCCTTTACCAGGCTGTGTAAGCAGAGGGTCAAGTGCCAGGATTTGTCACATCATGCAGGCACTCATGTCCTTGCAAAACAACTACACACACGACACAGTTGCATTACATTTAGTTGAGCTGAATTGAGACATGCCTCTGTAAACTATATGAAGAGAGACATGATGGAGCTGCTGAGATATGTGCCTGAGGCAGAGCATACCTCTCAACTGTACAGATTTTCACAGAATGTCCAGATTTTTGCCTTATACTTTGTTCTGTTTCTCATGTAATTGCAGTTTTCTGGCAAATCACCGGCAAATCATTGAGGGATGGAGTCAGAAAATAATAACAGACATTTGAGTTTCAGGATTCATACCCTTCAGAAAATTCATGCTAATGCAAAACCTGTTATTTTATCAACTTTCTAAGTTTGTAAAAGCAATATTTAAAAAGTGTCCCTAGTTTTGGGCCTTTGTCCCCCCATTATGTATGCCTTTGTCCAGATTTCATGCTCTAAGAGATTGAGAAGTATGGGCAGGTGTGGAGCTAGTCCTGAGCAAGATTGAGACTAAAACTACAATACAAAGAAAAGATTATTGACTTCAACAAGTGGCTTAGCTTCTGGTGTCATTCAAAGGAGGTTTGATAGCTATCAGCCTGGGAGGAGATGATGGACAGTCATTACTGCTTTGTCAGGGATGGCCCACACATATCCCCTAGGCTGCTTGTGTACATACTGGCTAAACCTTCATGCTTCACCTTTTTTTCAGCCAACATCAGTCCTAAAAAGCTTACAACATAAAAAAAAAAAAAAAAAAACAGAGGTATTGCTGCTTAATGTTTGGAGCCTTAACAAAAAACTCCACTCCCTACAAGCACTTCTTATTATGGAAAACATTGTTATATACGTTGTTACTGAGACCTGGTTTAAGACTATTGAGAGTAACCCATCAGTATAGGCTTTCAACATCTATCACATGTTCAGGCCCACGGCACTAGATGAAGACAATAAAGGTGGTTTAGAACCATATTTGTAAAAAAAACACTTCACCTCTAAACTAGCTGGACAAGATAACAATCTGAAATTCCACCACATCCAACTTACTATAAACAAGGCCCTTTATCACATCATGGCTAAATGTAGGATCCCCTCTTTGTCCCCCTTAGTCCATAACTCCTATCTAACTGGTATGGAGTCCCTATGCATTAAGCCAACACCATTCTCCTAGGGGGCTTCAACTATCCCTGCATAAACTGGGAGACTTAGACATCCCCTGACATGTATGCCCAGAGAGTTATGGACTTCATCAATCAAACATTTTGGACCAGTTAGTCTACACCCCCACCAGAGGTGATAAAATCCTGGACTTGGTTCTCACCAGTACGGAACAGGTCTACTCCTTATCTATTTTAACTACCACCCTGGTCAAGTCAGACCACACATCAGTCACATTAAGACTGAAGATACAAGCATCCTCCAATATCCTCAGTATTTAGAGATCATGCCAAGGCTAGACTACTGAAAATGAGTAATGACCTGGCTAAATGCAACATCCCCTTCAAACTTCATGACCCCCACTACTTATGTGGAATCCATACTGCAAATTCTATGCACATGTGAATAGCTGAACAGATGCATCTGTCTCACACAAAAGTAAATACTACACCAAATTCCAAAATAAACCCCTATGGTGGAACCTAACTATAAGAAGCTCTATAGTAAAGGGAAAAAAAATAATTGCAGATGCAAAAAAAGGCTCTTGCTAAACTTAACATGGAACTCTGGGCACAAATCGTATCAACCAAAGCCAGATATCTTGAAAAAATTGCCACCCAGGCAAAGGACTACCACAAAGCCTTCCTAAACTATGATAGAAACCTTAGAAACAATGCCAGCTCTGTGCAGAGCTAATAGAAAATTATGTCAAATACTCATACCCTGAAGACATAGCCAATCTACTAGCAGATAAATTTAGCTCTAACTTCACTGCCCCCCCCCCCCTTATATCTCCAGATCTTATACCTGCATCAACATCTACCTCACATCTCCCATCAATAAGTCCTCAAGGCACTATGCAAGACCAGGAACACTGCTCATAAGGGGCTGGTAACATACGGGTCAGGTTACGGGTCAGTCTGAAACTGGACATGTCAGACCACCTGCAGAGGCTATTCAATGCCAACCTCCAAACAGGTTTTCTGCTAGACGAATGGAGGATGGCAGCTGTTATCCTCTACACAAAGATGGGACATCAAAAGGCCCAGGAAATAACTGACCCATAAGTCTGACCGGCCAAATTTGTAAGGCTATGGATAGGAGCATTATGGAGTTAATAAATAAGGACATAGGTAACCTACAAACTCTCGACCCAAGCCAGTTTGGATCTGTTATGGGCAGATCCCGCTTGCTTAACCTGGTTACTGAAGCAAGTGATGAGAGCAAATCAGTAGACAGTGCATATCTAGACCTTACAAAGGCATTCAACAATTTGGTATCATAGACAAGCAATTCCAGCTAAATGTTAATCCCTATGTAACTTGTTGGGTAGCAAACTAGCTCACAAATAAAACCCAGGAAATTAGGGTATGCTTGCTCTGCCTCCTACAAAAGACATGTCTTTAGAGGTGTACCCCAGGGGTTCAATCCTTGAGCCACACCTCTTTGGCATTTACTTCTCAGAGGACAAAGGTTGGTGTCAACATAGCCTGCTTTAAGCACCAGCGAACCCTGCAGTCACCACCCCCTCCCATTACTTATTTCTTTAACATGTCTGTCAAATCAACAAAAGCTGGTATAGCAATCTAGTGTAGTTAAGTCTTATTTATACCTCCTTTAAAATTCAAAGATATCTCTGGTTATATTAACAGTGTTTTATCAAGCAACATGCTTCACAATTCCTTTAAATATTTTACCACTGATATAGTACCAATGGCTTAGTTAAACCCTGCTAGTGGACATTCACTCCACTATAACTAACAACATAGCCAGCTTTGGGTACTTGCAATACCCATGGCTGCAAGGGGGGCCCTTAATCATCCTTGACTGTGTGTGGGGGCCCCACAAAAGCTGCTGTGGGTTGGGGAAAAATGAGGAGAAAAAAATCAATTAATTTCCTGATTATGCTCTTTAATCTAAACAGGTCTGTGAGATGACCCTTTCAAGATAAAGCTGAAACGGACAAAAATAAGGCAAGCACTAGAGGGATCAGCAGCCCAGAGTGACCAGGGTAAGCACTAGAGGGATCAGCAGCCCAGAGTGACCAGGGTAAGCACTAGAGGGATCAGCAGCCCAGAGTGACCAGGGTAAGCACTAGAGGGATCAGCAGCCCAGAGTGACCAGGGTAAGCACTAGAGAGATCAGCAGCACAGAGTGACCAGGGAAAGCACTAGAGAGATCAGCAGTGCAGAGTGACCAGGGTAAGCACTAGAAAGATCAACAGCCCAGAGTGACCAGGGTAAGAACTAGAGGGATCAGCAGCCCAGAGTGACCAGGGTAAGCACTAGAGGGATCAGCAGCCCAGAGTGAACAGGGTAAGCACTAGAGGGATCAGCAGCCCAGAGTGACCAGGGTAAGCACTAGAGAGATCAGCAGCCCAGAGTGACCAGGGTAAGCACTAGAGAGATCAGCAGCCCAGAGTGACCAGGGTAAGCACTAGAGGGATCAGCAGCCCAGAGTGACCAGGGTAAGCACTAGAGAGATCAGCAGCCCAGAGTGACCAGGGTAAGCACTAGAGAGATCAGCAGCCCAGAGTGACCAGGGAAAGCACTAGAGAGATCAGCAGCACAGAGTGACCAGGGTAAGCACTAGAAAGATCAACAGCCCAGAGTGACCAGGGTAAGCACTAGAGGGATCAGCAGCCCAGAGTGACCAGGGTAAGCACTAGAGAGATCAGCAGCCCAGAGTGACCAGGGTAAGCACTAGAAAGATCAGCAGCCCAGAGTGACCAGGGAAAGCACTAGAGAGATCAGCAGTGCAGAGTGACCAGGGTAAGCACTAGAAAGATCAACAGCCCAGAGTGACCAGGGTAAGCACTAGAAGGATCAGCAGCCCAGAATGACCAGTGTAAGCACTAGAGAGATCAGCAGACCAGAGTGACCAGGGTAAGCACTAGAGAGTTCAGCATCGGAGAGTATCCAGGGTAAGCACTAGAGAGATCAGCAGCACAGAGTGACCAGGGTAAGCACTAGAGAGATCAGCAGCCCAGAGTGATCAGGGTCAGAACTAGAGGGATCAGCAGCCCAGAGTGACCAGGGTAAGCACTAGAGAGGGAGATCAGCAGCCCAGAGTGACCCAGGTAAGCATTCATACGTTCATGGGTTCATATGTTGGTACTAGGCTATCAGCCCTCAGGCCTATACAAGCCTAACCATAACAATTCCCTGGCTATTTCTTCCCACACTATTTACTTCCCTGGACCCGTCTACCAGGGCGACTGACGTGATCCCCGGGGTGAATTTCCTTTCTCCCATCCAATCGTCAAGGTTCCTTTTGAAGAGGGCCAAAGAGGCACTCTGCTTGACATGTATGGGCAATCTATTCCAGAATCTGGGGAGTCTCTGGGTCAGGAACCTATCCCTCCAGCATGTTTTGTTTATTGTGATGACAAGGTTTAGATCCCTGGAGTGTGTGGTTCTGAGGGATTGGGATTTCTTTAAGTGTAGCATGTCCAACAGCTCTGGGTATGACATGGCCTTGTACGTTAAGCAGAGATCGCCTCTGAGTAGATGATATGCGGCAGAGTATAGCTGGAATTTTTAAGGTGGTCAGCATAGGGCATCTGCTTTAGGCCTGTGATTCTTTTAGTGAGGTATTTCTGTGGCCTTTCCAGTTGTTGCAGATGTCTTGAGAGGTACATACCAAATGGGGCATTGTATTCTATAATCGGTCTAATGAGCGATGAGTAAAGTGGGACAATGACCTCCTTTTTTCTGGATGAAAAGCCCTTAGTGATGAGGTGTGCCACATAGAAGGATTTCCTGACTGTTGTGGCGATGTGGTTATCGAAGGTGAGACCACTGTCCACCTGTGTCCCTAAGTCTCTTATCACACTTTCAGTGTTTAGTGTGCTGCCACCTATATGGTAATTCATGGGTATATGTTTTTTCCCAAAGGGGATAACTATACATTTCTTGGCATTGAGCTTGAGCCCATGGCTCTGGCACCAAGCATCTGTTTCTGTAAGGCCCTTTTGTAGAGTATCCACACCATTTGGTGATTCAATAATGGCTCCCAATTTGCAGTCATCTGCGAACTTTGTTAGCCAGAGTCCCTTAGTGTGGCCTGTACTTCAGAGAAGTAGATGCCAGACAAGAGCGGTCCCAGGACTGAACCCTGAGATATTCCACTTGTCACTTGTCTGGAGCTGGATTTGGAATCTGCTACTTTTACAGTGTGGGTTCTGTCAGCAAGCCAGTTAGCAACCCATTGGGTGACGAAGGGATTAATGCCCAGCTTAGTACGTTTATCTATGATTCCAGAGTGGGGATGGCGTCAAAGGCCTTGGCAAGGTCTAGATAGGCTGTGTGAACCACCTTAACCTTGTCCATGGCTCTGGAGACTGATTCGAAGAAGTCAATCAGGTTCAGGAGACAAGATTGTCCCTTCACGAACCCAAACTGGGTGGGGTCCAGTGTTTCAAGGTTGCCAATGTCTTTGTTTATAAGTTCCATGATAATACGCTCCATGGCCTTGCAGATAAGGCTCGTCAGACTGATGGGACGGTAGTTTCCAGGATCCAAGGTGGATCCCCCCTTTTGGAGTGGGATAACTGTAGCTCTGTGCCACTCAGTGGGCAGGAAACCTGAGGTGAGACTATGATTAAACATGACACTTAGGTGAGGTGCCAGTTCATATTGTAGTTCATGTAGTACACAGCCTGGGATGTCATCTGGTCCCATGGATGCTGTATTCTTAGCTTTGGAGAGTGCGTTTTTTACCTGTGTGGCCGTTATTACCAGAATTTGGCAATCTTCTGGTATTGAGATGGGCCATTTAACGGGTGAGGGGGGGTGAAGTTGGCACTGAATCGATCTGCCAGGATATTGGCAATATCCTTGGGATCAGTATATTTAATGCCAATCTGTTTTAGCTCAGAGCAGATCTGAGCATTGCCATTTAGATTCTTGACATAGTTATAAAATGCCTTGTGGTTGTCTTTGGAATCTTTGGCAGTTTTATTTTCGTAACTAGTTTTGGAGGATTTTATGAGGAATCTCAGTTTCTTACTGAGGCTGGTAAGGGAGTTTTTTGCATCCTGGGATTTTCCTCTTTTCTGCAACAGCTTCTTCTTTTTGTTGTAAAGTTTGTTTATGGCAGGGGACCACCAGACTGGCTTCCTTTTTTTGGATGAGAGCATCTTGGTTCTATTTGGGATGGCACAATTTATGCATGAGTGGATGTGCTCGTACAGTGCCTTAGTGTAGGATTCAGTAGTTGAACTTTCAGTTCCCGTGTGCATGGGTGTCATGAAGTTTGTCACTTCTGTCTCGAGTAGCATGAAGTTGGCTTTGGAGAGGTTCTTTATGGAGATCAGCAGTACAGAGTGACCAGGGTAAGCACTAGAGAGATCAGCAGCCCAGAGTGACCAGGGTAAGCACTAGAGAGATCAGCAGCCCAGAGTGACCAGGGTAAGCACTAGAGAGATTAGCAGCCCAGAGTGACCAGGGTAAGCACTAGAGAGATCAGCAGTGCAGAGTGACCAGGGTCAGCACTAGAGAGATCAGCAGCCCAGAGTGACCAGGGTAAGCACTAGAGAGATCAGCAGCCCAGAGTGACCAGGGTAAGCACTAGAGAGATCAGCAGCACAGAGTGACCAGGGTAAGCACTAGAGAGATCAGCAGCACAGAGTGACCAAGGTAAGCACTAGAGAGATCAGCAGACTAGAGCGACCAGGGTAAGCACTAGAGAGATCAGCAGCCCAGAGTGACCAGGGTAATCACTAGAGAGATCAGCAGCCTAGAGCGACCAGGGTCAGCACTAGAGAGATCAGCAGCCCAGAGTGACCAGGGTAATCACTAGAGAGATCAGCAGCCTAGAGCGACCAGGGTCAGCACTAGATAGATCAGCAGCCCAGAGTGGCCAGGGTAATCACTAGAGAGATCAGCAGCATAGAGCAACCAGGGTAAGCACTAGAGAGATCAACAGCACAGAGTGACCAGTGTAAGCACTAGAGAGATCAGCAGCCCATACTGACCAGTGTAAGCACTAGAGAGATCAGCAGCCCAGAGTGACCAAAGTAAGCACTAGAGAGATCAGCAGCCTAGAGTGACCAGGGTAAGCACTAGAGAGATCAGCAGCACAGAATGACCAGGGTAAGCACTAGAGAGATCAGCAGCCCAGTGTGACCAGGGTCAGCACTAGATAGATCAGCAGCACAGAGTGACCAGGGTCAGCACTAGAGAGATCAGCAGCACAGAGTGACCAGTGTAAGCACTAGAGAGATCAGCAGCCCATACTGACCAGTGTAAACACTAGAGAGATCAGCAGCCCAGAGCGACCAGGGTAAGCACTAGACAGATCAGCAGCCCAGAGTGACCAGGGTCATCACTAGAGAGATCAGCAGCCTAGAGCGACCAGGGTCAGCACTAGAGAGATCAGCAGCCCAGAGTGACCAGGGTAATCACTAGAGAGATCAGCAGCCTAGAGCGACCAGGGTCAGCACTAGATAGATCAGCAGCCCAGAGTGGCCAGGGTAATCACTAGAGAGATCAGCAGCATAGAGCGACCAGGGTAAGCACTAGAGAGATCAGCAGCACAGAGTGACCAGTGTAAGCACTAGAGAGATCAGCAGCCCATACTGACCAGTGTAAGCACTAGAGAGATCAGCAGCCCAGAGTGACCAAAGTAAGCACTAGAGAGATCAGCAGCCTAGAGTGACCAGGGTAAGCACTAGAGAGATCAGCAGCCCATACTGACCAGTGTAAGCACTAGAGAGATCAGCAGCCCAGAGTGACCAAAGTAAGCACTAGAGAGATCAGCAGCCTAGAGTGACCAGGGTAAGCACTAGAGAGATCAGCAGCACAGAATGACCAGGGTAAGCACTAGAGAGATCAGCAGCCCAGTGTGACCAGGGTCAGCACTAGATAGATCAGCAGCACAGAGTGACCAGGGTCAGCACTAGAGAGATCAGCAGCACAGAGTGACCAGTGTAAGCACTAGAGAGATCAGCAGCCCATACTGACCAGTGTAAACACTAGAGAGATCAGCAGCCCAGAGCGACCAGGGTAAGCACTAGACAGATCAGCAGCCCAGAGTGACCAGGGTCATCACTAGAGAGATCAGCAGCCTAGAGCGACCAGGGTCAGCACTAGAGATCAGCAGCCCAGAGTGACCAGGGTAATCACTAGAGAGATCAGCAGCCTAGAGCGACCAGGGTCAGCACTAGATAGATCAGCAGCCCAGAGTGGCCAGGGTAATCACTAGAGAGATCAGCAGCATAGAGCGACCAGGGTAAGCACTAGAGAGATCAGCAGCACAGAGTGACCAGTGTAAGCACTAGAGAGATCAGCAGCCCATACTGACCAGTGTAAGCACTAGAGAGATCAGCAGCCCAGAGTGACCAAAGTAAGCACTAGAGAGATCAGCAGCCTAGAGTGACCAGGGTAAGCACTAGAGAGATCAGCAGCACAGAGTGACCAGGGTAAGCACTAGAGAGATCAGCAGCCCAGTGTGACCAGGGTCAGCACTAGATAGATCAGCAGCACAGAGTGACCAGGGTCAGCACTAGAGAGATCAGCAGCACAGAGTGACCAGTGTAAGCACTAGAGAGATCAGCAGCCCATACTGACCAGTGTAAACACTAGAGAGATCAGCAGCCTAGAGTGACCAGGGTAAGCACTAGAGAGATCAGCAGCCCAGAGTGACCAGGGTAAGCACTAGAGAGATCAGCAGCACAGAGTGACCAGGGTCGCACTAGAGAGATCAGCAGCACAGAGTGAGCAGGGTAAGCACTAGAGAGATCAGCAGCCCAGAGTGACTGATCTCAGTGCAAACATTGGATTTTAAGAATAGCTGATGCTATTGATCTTCCGGGATGGTTTTATCCTTCAGGGAGTTTTATACACTGGCAGAGCACCAGAGACTACACCTTTCAACCTATGTATAAAAGAATTCATCTCAAGCAGCCGCGGTGGTGCAGCGGTAGCGTTGTCGCCTCACAGCAAGAAGTTCTCCTGTTATGGGGGGTTTGAACATAATGCCTGAATTTCAGAGACTCTTCTGGCCGAAGTAATTGCTATTAGAAAAAGTGTTTTCCATGTCAGAAATTTTAGGTGGCAAGTTGCTGCTGGTTCAAAGGGGGAAACGCCAACGATTGAAAACCAAAGTCAGATCCCATGGAGCTACAGGATCTTTAAATGGAGGTTTTAATTGTAAGACTCCTTTTAGGAATACCTTGCATAAGTGGTGGGAAATTAATGAATGGTCATTGAAACCATTGTGAAAGTTAGAAATGGTCACTAATTAAACCTTGATTGTGGAAGCAGAAGCTCCTTGATCAACAAGGGTAGCTAAGAATTCCAAAACCTTCTCAACTGGTGCCGAGAAGGGGTTGAGGTCATTATCATAGGCCCAAAGTGAAAATCTCTTCCATTTGCTAAGGTAGAGTTTCCTGGTGGATGGTCTATGGGAAGCCGGTAGAATCTTTTGAACTGGGGAAGGTAACTTATTCTGCCTGGTGACTAATGGAATTGGAGGAACCAAGCCATAAGTTTGAGATTCTGAAGGTTGGGGTGCACCATTCCCTGTGGCTAAGTCAGCAGGTTTTGAACTGGGTCCAGAATCTGTGGACAGTGAACTAGATGAGGCCATAAGAAGGGGAAACCAGACTTGTCAGGGCCAGAAGGGTGCAATGAGGATCACTTTGCTTCTCAACCTGTGAGCTTTCTTCAAAAAAGAGGGGAATGAGAGGGAAAGGAGGAAGAGTAGAGAAGACCTGAGGGCCAATCAAGAGGAAGAGCGTCTCTCGGGGACTCCCCTTGAGGGGGAATTAGGGCAAAGTAGTTGCTGCATTTGTTGTTCATGGATAACTCAAAGAGGTTGCAGCAAGGCTGGTCCTAGTGACAAAAAATCTCCTTCTTCACTCTGGGACTGAGTGATCACTTGTTAGGCAGAAGAATGCATCTGCTCAGTTTGGCTGCCATCCTGTTGGAACTCCGCGGGATGTGCATTGCTTTTAGAAAGTGGTTGTAGGAGATCGCCCATTGCCACACTCTGAGTGGGGATAAGACTTGGTGCTTGTTGATGTACCATATCACTGACATGTTGTCTGACTGAATTGCAATTGTTCCTAAAGGGAGGACAGATTGAAAGGCTTACAACTCTAAAAGCACTGCCCTCAATTCCAGGACATTGATATGCAGGTTGGCTTCTAGCAAGGACCAAGTGCCTTGGATTGTTCTTCCCAGATAATGCCCCCCTCCACCCCATCTGTGAAGTGTCCATGGTCACAATGTCACAATGGCCTTGGACTGAGGGGAACAAAGGGATGGCCCAAAAGAACCTCCTCAGATTCCATCCACCAGGATAAGTCCTTCTTGCAGCAACTGGTGATAAGAATTGGGCATGTCATTGGATGTGTTAGGATGGACCACTGGGAAGCCAAGAGCCATTGAAGTAGCCTCATGTGAAATCTCACTAGAGGAACCAAGGTAATAGTTGCTGCCATGGATCCTAAAGTTTAGAGGACTAGAAGAGCAGGAACTTTGTCTCTGGAGAGAATGGCTTTTACTTGGGATTTTATCTTCTGCAGTCTGTGAAGAGGAAGGGAGGCTACATAAGAGATTGTATTCAGATGGTCTCCTATGAACTCTAGGTCTTAAATGGGAGTTAATTGGGATTTTTCTTAATTCACTGTAATACCCAGATGAGTGAACAGGTGCAAAATGAAGTTTGAGACTTGCAGCAGTAGATGCCTGGTGGGAGCGGTGATGAGCCAGTCATCGAAACAAGGAAGCACCTGGAATCTGCGCAGTGTCAAGTGAGCTGTAAATACTATCATGCACTTGGTGAACACCCTGGGGACTGTAGTGAGACCAAAGGCCAGCACACTGAACTGGAAATGACTGGCTTCTAGCCGAAAGCGGAGAAATCTTCTGGAACATTTGTCCATTTTTATGTGGTAATACGCGTCCTGAAGGTCTATAGAGCACATCCAATCATTTTCCTCTAGAAAGGGAATTATAGACTGAACAGTGACCATCTGGAATTTTGTTTGCTGAACAAAATTGTTCAGAAGGCTGAGATTCAAAATTGGTGTCAAGCCGCCTGTCTTTTTTGACACCAAAAAGAACCTTGAGTAAAACCTGAATCCTATCTGGTCTGGTGGAACTTCTTGGATTACTCTTTTTTCTAGCAGCTTTTAAATCTCTAAGGCTGCTTAGTCTCTCTGACTGGGTGGCATATCAGGGAGTTTTCTTTATGATCTTGGGAAAAGATTGAAGGGCATATGGTAACCTCTGGTAATAATCTTCTGCACCCAAGTATTGGAAGTTATTTGTCACCAGGCTGTCGAGTGCAGAGAAAAGTCTTCCCCTAACAGCTTCCAGAGGTAAGCAATCGGGCTTCCTTTCAGGAATGCTGGTAGGGTTGTCCAGAGAAAGATTCTCTGGAGCCCTGATTTTGTGGCCCACCTCTGCCATGGGGTCGGCATCTTCCATTAGAGCTCCTCCCTCTGCCCCGAGGGGAGTCAACGCCATGTGCATCCTGAAAAGGCCCTTGGGACTTTTTGAACCACATCATTCTGCTCCTTTGTTTCCTAGAGTAGGATGGTTGGGGGGCAGAAAAACATATGCCCACTGCAGATAGGGTCTTTCCATCCTTTAGTCACCTGGCTAGAGTTTCTTTGACTTTGGGGCCGAACAAAGAAGATCTGTCAAAGGGCACATTGACAAAGGAAGACTTAAATGGCTCTGCAAACTCACACAAGTGCATTCAGGCATGACACCTTATGGCAATGCCTGAATCTGCTGCCCGGGTCGACCCTTCAGCTGAATGTGCAATAAGCCTCATGGACGAGTTAGAAATAGTCTCCAGTGTGGTTAGCTGAGAGGTAACTTTATCTTGCACCTCTTCAGACACAGCCTCTGTGAGGGTATCCAAAAACACCTTAATCAGAACCCTCTGGAGCCTAGTGAAATGTGCCATAAAATTCAAAGACCTTAGGGTGAAGGGCAATGAAGCGTACACCCACTTTCCAAATCTGTCCATCATTCTAGATTCTTGGGTTAGGGTGATGGACAGTGGGACTCTCATCGGCGAGTTCCTTTTTATCATCACCATAGCATCCAGTGCTAAGCCCTTGGCCAAATGCTGGTGATCTACAGGGGCTGACAAAATTGTGTCTAGTCTCCGGGGAATCAGCTCTATGGAATCAGGAGTCTACCATGCCAGCTGTGTGATCACTTTAATAAGATCGTCAGTGGGAGGGGTCACCCAGGAAGTAGATGGGTGAGCACCAAAAGCTTGCAAGTACATGGATTTCTCAGAGGTCGGGTCTTTGGGCTGCCACTTACCTCTCTGTTTGAGGATCTCTAGGATATCTCTGAAGGAGATGTCTTCTGGGGAGTGACCAGCGGGAACCCTCCCCATCATCGAAGTCAGTGTCTTCGATGACATATTCCTCCACAGAATCTAAGTGCTTCCTCTTGCATGTCTTCTTTTAGAGTGGCTCCTCAGGGAGAATCTCTGAGAAAGACTCTGAAGAAGAGGGGCCCTGTATAAGGGTAGGTTGCAGCTTTGGCGCTTACTGCCCAGGTGTGGAGGAAGGTGGCAGCTCTGGGCAAGGAGGAGTCTGGGAATATAACTCCGACACGGAAGGAGCCAGCTGAGAGCCTGCAGAGGCCAAGGTCCTCTCCATAACCTGGAAGGCAGGACCCCCTGAAAATGGATGGGATCCCGGAACCAAGAAAGACAACCTTGGAACCGGGGTCACACCATGTCCTGAGAAACCCACCTCCAAAGCAGGAGCCAAGGGAGACCCCACAGCTGCCAAAGTTCCCAGAGTTAAGGATGACCCCGAAAGAAAAGCTGGGGCAGATCCAAAATCCTCAGAACTCACAGCAGAGCTACTGCTCTGGGAATCCACTAGTTCTGAAGAAACAGAAGAAGTCAGGGCAGATCCTCTCAACGAAGGTGAAGGAGCTGTCAGTACCACAGCAGTCAGAACCAGAGAGATCAGAGCAGAAAGCTCTTAGCCATCTGAGGAGGCTAGTGGAGGAAGATTTGTTGGAGTCCTGGGAGAAAATGCCACAACTCCAGAAGGGAGAGGGGTCTGAGAGGAAATAGAAAGACCCCTGGCCACTAGGAGCTGATCCAACAACCTTATGACATCCACTTCAGTGAGACTCCTGGAAGAAAGGACAGATAATCCAGAGGATGATTCTGTCCTTTCCAAAAAAGACTGGGAAGCTTTCCCTCAAAGGGGTCGATAGAAGGTGAATACCTTGTCCTGGGTAAGAAAATCATTTCTGATTTCAGCACCGAGGGGGTGGGTAAATTCTGCTGTGGTGCAGTAGGTGAGTTCAGCACCAACTGGGAAGCTAAAGAATTCAGTGCCGACAAGACGGGTGCTGAGATTTGTGGTGCTGTAGTAGTAACCGGTGCCGAGGAGGATGTCTGTTCTGACAGTCTTGGAACCTTGGCCTTCGGTACCATGGATGTGGAGGGTATAGAAGGTTTATGTTTCTTAGCCACAGGTTGGCACTGAATGGCTTTTCTTTGAACCCTGGTCAGATTTAGAAGGAGAAGGAGCAGTCTTGGACAAGGCTTCTTTGAAAGAAGACTTAAGTAAATTTTTCAAAATCAGTTTGGTTTTAAGTCCAATCAAGGCCCTGTTACTAAAGGCCTGGCAGATAGAACATTCTTGGTCCAAATGAGCTTGCACCCAGACAATAAACACAGGAAGAGTGCCCATCCGAACTGGGCATCTTCCATCCGCAAACTTGGCACTGTTTAAATCCTGTAGTGCCTTTTGGTTTATCAGCCATGTTGACAAGGAAGGACAGAAGTTAACAGGTGGGAACACTGACACAAACACACACACAAAAAGAAAGTTCAGGAAAAAAATTAAGGGTAATGCTGCTCAATGCCAGAAGTCTAAATCTCAAGATGCAGGCTCCTGAAGCACTCCTCAGTATGGAGAACATCGATGTCTGTGCAGTAACTGAAACCTGGTTCAAGGCTCCTAACAGCACCCCAGCACTACCAGGCTATACCTCGTATCATGCTTTTCGGCCCCAAAACTCGGGCCAAACCAAAAAGGGAGGGGGAGTGTCCATATTTATCAAGGACACCCACACCTCCAGGTTAGTGGCAACACATGAAGCATCAGACACCATCCAGGTGCAACTAACCATAGGCAAAACTGCTATACAACTGGTAGCATGTTACAGACCACCATCCCAATCTCAGGAACCCCACTCAGCCTTCCTAAAGACATTGGAGGATATGAATGTCTCACCAAAACCATCATATTGGGAGACTTCAACTACCCTAACATAGACTGGGTGCATTATTCTAGCCCTAATACCCTAGCCCAAAGGTTCCTGGAATTCATAAATTCAAATGCAATGGAACAGCTAGTCACCTCTCCCACAAGGGGAGATAATATACTAGACCTAATCATCACAAACATGGGGACAAAGTGCTCCACACCAGAAGTATACCCCTCACTAGTGAGATCTGACCACAAACTAATCACCCTGGATATACATATCCCACCTCCACCCCCAACACAAAAGACTACAGTGAAAAACTTCTCAAAAGCCGACTTTACACTTCTTAAAACTGAGATGGTATCCTTTAAGCCCACTGGGCCAGTGGAAACCACATCCCACAATGCAGAATCCTTCACAAATGCTTTCTACAGACATCTCCAAGAATGCATGGATCATGCAATCCCAAATAAAACCAAGACCCTCTCCACCAAGGGCAGGCCCCAGCCATAAACAAATTGTATAACAAAAGAAGGAAGCTACTGCACAACAGAGCAAAATCCCATAAAGAGAAGGCATCTCTGATCAGCACTAGTAGAAAGCTACGTTCTCTCATAAAAACATCCAAGGCCAACTTTGAGAGAAAAATCGCTATGGACACTAAAGATAACCACAAGGCCTTCTTCAGCTATGTTAGAAACCTGGGCGGAAACCCTCAGATATGTTCAGAGTTAGTTCACAATGACAAAAAATACACTGAACCCACAGATATTGCCAACATTCTGGCAGACAGGTTCAGTGCAAATTTCTCCCCTCCCTCACCCCCAAAAGAAGAAATACTTATCCCAGCTGAATGTAACCTCCCTGTCATCTCAGATGTCCAGGTGAGAACCACCCTCAGCAAAGCTAAAAACACAGCATTAATGGGACCTGACGGTGTCCCGGGTTGCGTGCTACGTGAACTCCAAGAGGAGCTAAACCCGCACATAAAAATGCTATTTAACCTTAGCCTTACTACAGGATATGTACCTGAACACTGGCGTACAGCAACAGTTGTCCCACTCCACAAAGGAGGCACCTCTACAGACCCTGGTAACTACCGCCCCATAAGCTTAACCAGCCTGGTCTGCAAAGCTATGGAAAGAATCATTATGGAACTCATAAACAGAGACATTGGGGACTTACAGACACTTGATCCCACCCAGTTTGGCTTTGTAAAGGGCAGATCCTGCCTTTTGAACCTGGTTGACTTTTTCGAAACAGTCACTAGAGCCATTGACGAGGGCAAAGCAGTCCATACAGCCTACCTGGACTTGGCTAAAGCTTTCGACACAATACCCCACTCTGGCATCATAGACAAGCTCAACAGCTTAAATTAAATCCATGTCTCAAGATGGGTGGCAAACTGGCTAAAGGATAGAACCCATAAAGTCAAAATCGCTGGAGCCATGTCAGACTCAAAGCCAGTCACAAGTGGTGTCCCACAGGGCTCTGTCCTGGGACCCCTCTTGTTCGGCATTTATTTCTCAGATGTGAAAGCAAACATGGAAGGGCTGTGGCTGACAAAGTTCGCAGATGACTGCAAACTAGGCGCCATTGTCGATACACCAGCTGACACATACATCCTACAGAAAGGCCTCACTGAAATGGACAACTGGTGCCGGAGTCATGGCCTTAAACTAAATGCCAAAAAATGTATAGTCATCCCCTTTGGGAAAAACAAAGTACCCACAAATTATCACATAGACAGTAACCCACTGAGTACGGAAAAAGTAATCAGAGACCTGGGGACCCAAGTCGACAGCGACCTCTCATTTGACACCCACGTTGCCAAAGTGGTTAGAAAGACTTTCTACCTTGCCCACCTTATCATGAAGGGATTCACATCCAGATCAAAGGAGGTCATTGTACCCCTATACTCTTCCCTCATCAGACCCATGATTGAGTACAATGCCCCATTTGGTATGTACCTCACCCGGCATTTGCAACAGCTGGAGAGACCACAAAAGTACCTCACCAAGAGGATCAAGGGTCTCCAACATATGTCTTATTCTGCCAGACTAAAGAAACTCCAGCTCTATTGAGTAGCATACTGCCTGCTCAGAGCTGATCTGTGCCTGACGTACAAGGCCATGTCCAATCAGGAACTGATGGACATGCTCCACCTCAAAAAATCCAAATCCATCAGAACCACGAGAGCTAAAGATTTAAATCTCAGCACAAATATGAACAGGACATGCTGGAGGGACAGATTCATAACTCAGAGGCTTCCCATGCTCTGGAACAGAATCCCAGTTCATGTTAGGCAGAGCCCCTCACTAACTCTCTTCAAGAGAAATCTTGATGAGTGGATGGGAGATCGTAAGTTTACCCCAGGGGTCACATCTGTGTCACTACTAGACAGGGGCACAGTAAACTAATTCTATTATATAAGGGGACCTTCACTGTGTCACTACTAGACAGAGGCACAGTATTCTAAATCTATTCTGTACATTTTTGTACCATTTCATGGGGTGGCGAAAGCCACATCACTATGGCTAGGCTTACAAATGCCCCAGGGCAGATAGCCTAGTACTAAACTATGAAACTATGAAAACAGATAATCTATAGGAAGGAGTTCTTCTCGTGCAAAGAGGAGTCCCATGCCATGTCCTTATTTTGTGTGCTACAGCATCCAGGCACAGATGACAACAGATTTGCAGGTTTAGTCACAGATGAAATAACCCCCCCCCCCCCCCCCCAATAATGTCATTTGGGAGAATGGGAAAGAAAATGGGCAAGCAGTGCCACCAACAGCTAAACCCAGCACTGATATAACTGACCCTCGGGACCTATTGGTCTTATAATAAGACCATCCCTTTCAGTGGTTCAAGGACGAGTTTCTGGAATAATTACTTTAAAGCCCAAATCAAAATTATAGCCGTCTGTAGTTTTCTCTTTTACATAGCAAAGGTTACAGACATACTTATTTTTTGTCATTCTTCATTAAAATCAGTTATGACAGAATTTGCAGTCCATTTCACATAACTAAATATAGACTCAAATACAAGAGAATTATTCCCCAGAGAGCTTCTCTTTTGAAACCACAGGACTGGGAAACTGGGGGTGGGAGTAGCACAGGGTGAAGGAATGTGTGTGTATATTTCACACATCACCAAATATACTGAAATTAATGGCAGAGTCTGACTTTGTGCTGCAGTGCTTTTTGGTTGGGGGGAGGGGCATCTGCCAGATCTTGAGCCATAATCCTAGCAGTCTTCTAACGAAAACTCTGAATGCCAAGTGCATGAGTCACTGATGACTATTCTTATAAAAATAGCTGCAGTACAAATCTTGTCCTCCACTAGTTAAGGCTGCATATTCAAGAATTGGTGTATGGAAACTGTGGCTCCAGTGTGACTTGTACTAAATGTAAGACAGCTATAGCAGAATGCCACTTACAAAGATTTGTCACCTCCTCTTTGCATGGCCAACTATAAGCTATATGGTGCTGTCTTTCTCACCAAAAGCAAATTCCTGACTAAGCTCAGCCTTAGTGATTTCATAATTTACATAAAGTCAAAGAATTTCTTTCTTCACTTCCCTTTCCTGCACTAAGGAGGTGGGCATGCTTACAGTTAACTGATATACGGGTGTTTGAAACTTGCACAGAGAGGTTGCATTTACCTTAAAGTGCTTCTGTGTTGGAGGCAAATCTTCTGATACAACAGAATGCTTGTTTGAGTTTATTAAAATCTGCGTCAAAAGTAAATATCATGCAGCTGACGTATGACTATGAATTTCATGGGTGATTCCACTTTTAATATTTATGTATTTATTTATTTACATTTGTTGACCGGGAGTGTCCGACTGGACGTAGGTCCATTTTCAGTGGAGGGAGAAAAGCTCCACAGTTAAAATATACAGACAGTAGTTACATTGGATTTACATAGCAATTAACAATTTGATCAACACAGCAATTAACAATTACAAACATAGTTACAGATGAAAAACATAGTACATCAGTAGACAACTAGAATCTTTATCATCTGTGAAGTACATAACAGACATTAACAATTGTTACAATAAGAAGTTACTGTTGTATAGTAAGTAGTTAGGCTTATGAGTAGTTAGGCCTAATAACAGGGCTTGTGAGCCACTTTGCAAAATCGAACAGGGCTGCCAGGCTGATGCAATGACCATTGAGGATGCAAGCTACCTGCAATGACCAGTGCAATTAGCAGAAAGGTTAATGAGCTGTCTGCAATGATCAGTGTAGTGACTAGCAGGGATGACTAGCCACCTGCCGTAATGAATGGTAAGGTTAGTGAACCACCTGCAGTGACCAATGTAGTAGTAAGCAGAAGAACTGCTTAGCCTCCTGCACTGATCAATGCAGATAACAGCAGGACTGCAATGGCCAACTAGGCTAGTGAACCACATGTTGAGTACATTGTTCTCAGCAGACACATGCCTGCCGTCAAACTCTTGGCAAAAAACTATGAAAGATCCTACACTGAAGGGAAGCAACAGATGTTACTATGGGAAGGGGAAGTGTAACAATAAAGTAGAGCTTATAACATCTGGATAACCAGAGAGCCAGTACATTCAGTAGGACTTGACAGTGTAGAGCTTATAACATCTGGATAGCCAGAGAGCCAGTACATTCATTAGGACTTGACAGTGCAGAGCTTATAACATCTGGATAACCAGAGAGCCAGTACATTCAGTAGGATGTGATAGTGCAAGCTTATACCATTTGGATAACCAGAGAGCTAGTACACTGAGTAGGACTTGATAGTGTAGAGCGTATAACATCAGGATAACCAGAGAGCCATTACATTCAGTAGGACTTGACAGCATAGTTGTGTGGCCAACTGGCTCACTGATAGGGCCCAAAAGGTCAAAATAGGTGCCTTCACCTCTGACAGCAGACCTGTCACTAGTGGTATTCCCTAGGGATCTGTCTTGGGACCCCTACTATTTGGCACCTACTTCTCAGAGATCCAGACAAAGACAAAAGGCCTGTGGCTGACCAAGTCTGTGGACAACTGTAAGTTAGGTGCTGCTATTGACTCCCCAAATGATGTTAACATACTGCAAGAGGGTCTCACAGCAACAAATGACTGGTGCCAAAGTCAGGGCCTTAAGTTTATTTATTTATTTTACATTTGTTGACCGGGCTAGTCTAACTGGATTTATGTCCATTTTCAGTAGAGGCCCGGGGAGAAAAGCTCCAAGCATGAACAGTAGAACACAGTTAACAATATATAACAATATATAACTAGGACACGTAAGAAAACAGTACAGTGGTAGCATTGGTTAAAAGCAAAAATATAGTAATGTAATTATAGAATATAGACATTATGCTAAACGTTTATTTAAGTAAAGCATGGCAGATGTACTAAACACAAAGTGGGTATGAGCACATAAGAGTAAAGTCCTTATAATTTTTTCTCTTACTATAAAAAAAAAAAAGAAGCATGATTAGGAGGCCTAGGTTTTAGGCCTAAGTCAGAGGGGTGGGGAAAAGGGTAAGAGCAGGAGGGGAAATAGATTTCAGTCTGGGTTAGCACAGGGACAAAGCCACTGAGTTTTAAGATGTTCTTTAATATGTTTTTTGAATAGAGATGTAGACGGTAAGTTAGATAGTTCAGGAGGGAGCTGATTCCAGTTTTTGCCTGTAGTGTTTGAAAAAAGTGAGTCACCAGCTTTATTGTTAGATTTAATCGAGGAGACCAGGAGTTTATTAGCAGAACGTAGTGTAGCTAGATTTTTGTATGGTGAAATCAGATTAGTGAGGATAGGGGTATTATTGGGGTGGTGTAGGATCTTTTGAGTGATAAGTAACTGTTGACAGAGTATGTGGTTCTGCAATTCTAGCCATCCTAGTTGTTTGAGGTTAAGACAGTAGTGAGTTTTAAAGGGTGTACATGTAATGAATCTAGCTATGCTATTATAACAGGTAGAAAGTTTGGAGATGTTATTCTTATATAGGTTAGTATATATAGCAGAGGCATAGAAAAGGGTAGAAATGAGGTGGGTCTGGGCAATAGTTTTCCTGGCTGTGGGGGTAAGGAAGGGTTTGATTCTATAGAGAGTACCAAGTTTTTTGTTAACAGATTTTATGGTGGCATTAATATGATCATCATAGTTAAGACGATTGTCAATTGTAACACCTAGTAGGCGGGTGGTAGTATCCGGGGTAATGTTAGTAGCATTGTTAGAGGTTATAGAGAAGAATGGTGTGGAAGATTTGTGAGTTGGAGTAAAAAGCAGTAATTTTGTTTTTTTGGGATTAAGGAGGAGGCAATGTTTCATAAACCAGTTTTCCACATTTTGGAACACAGTTTGGGTGAGGGACTGGAGGGAAGCTATGTTCTTAGCAGTACAGATTAAGGTTGAGTCATCTGCATATTGAATGCAGGTGGCTTGAAGTATGTCCATGTGGAGGTCGTTAATAAATAAGGAGGAAAGAAGGGTACCTAAGATAGAGCCTTGTGGGACTCCAATATTTGTTGGGAGTAATGAAGACAGATTGTTATCCCAAAGCACTGCTTGCTGCCTGTTTTGAAGATAACACCTAAACCATTGTAGTGCTAGTGAATCAAGAGAATGGTAATGTAGTTTGTCTAGACGTAAGTTATGGTTAACCATATCAAAGGCTTTTGACAGGTCTATAAATAGTGCAGAGGAAAAGGAGTTATTGTTACGATTTTTATTTATAGAGTCAGTGAAGGATAGAAGGGCAGTCGTTGTGCTGTGGAATGGTCTAAAGCCATGTTGGCAGTTGGCTAGTTGGTTATTTTGTAGAAGGTGGTTGAGTAGTTGTTTATGAATACATTTTTCCATTATCTTAGCTAATGGGGAGAGTAAGGCAATAGGGCAAAAGTTTGAAAGCTCTATAGAAGATCCACCTTTGTGTAGTGGGATAATGTGAGATACTTTCCAAATGGTAGGGATTTTGCCTTTGTTCTGTTAATAAGTATAGATATGGGGTAATGAATAGCTTTTGCGGCAATTTGTAGGTATTCAGATGGGAGTCAGTCCGCAGATGGGGTGCAGGGTTTCAGTTTTTTAAGCAGTTTAAGAATATGAGATGTAGGAATAGGTTGTATATGAAAGGTAGGAGACGTCGTCTTGGAGGTGTGTGGTGGGGAAGCAGTAGGTGGGGGTACAGAATTGGCTAGGGTTTGAATGGCTTCTGTAAAGTATTTATTAAAGGCATCAGGGATCTGGTTGAAATTATTATGGTTGAAACCTAATGGGGCAGGAGTAGTTGAGTGTCCTGGCTGAAGAAGTTTGTTTATCCCTGACCAAAATTTTTGTGGTGTTTGTTGATTAGTTTGTTGGAGGTGTAGGTAGAAGTCTTTTTTGTCTCTAAGAGTATCCTTCTTGGTGGCATTTCTTAACTGTTTAAAGAGGAGGTGATCAGATGGACATTTGGTAGCTCTCCATTTAGCCCATATTTTGTTTCTGAGGATCATCTTCTGCTTAGTTAGTTTTGTTAGCCATGGGGCAGATTTGGATCTTATTCTAGTGGAGTGATAAGGTGTGTGGTAGTCTAGAATTTGAAGTAAGTTAGTGTTGAAGTAGGTCACAGCCTCATCAAGTTCAAGATGGGTCAATGGTGACCAGTCACATGCTTGCAATTCATTCAGGAAACTATCAGGATTAAAGAATTTCTTTGAGCGGGAAGTTTTGAGTTTGTGAGTAGTTGGGATATGAAATTTTTGTCTAATAATGTAAGTAAGCATATGGTCACTAATATTGTCGGGAAGGGTTCCTGGAGTATAATTGCTAGGGTGGTTATTAATAAGGATCCAGTCAAGAGTAGATTCTTTCCTGTTAAGTTTGTGGATTCTAGTAGGAGTGGTTATTAATTGGGAGAATCCATAAAGATTTATGTGGTTAGTGGGGTTCTGAGAACTACAGGTTAACCAGTCTATGTTGAAGTCACCCAGTACAATGGTTTCCTGGGGTAGTTGGGTAGAGAGGAGATTAAGAAAGTTTTCAAGAGTATTAGTATTGTTACCAGGGGGAAAATACAAGCAAATTAGGTTGATAGATTTGGTGTTGTTGATTTGGAGTTTGGGAGGCAATATTTCAGATTTGGTGTCTAGTGATGGAAGCTCATTAAAGAGGGATACTTGGAGATTAGATTTATAGATAATGGCTATACCCCACCTTTTTTGGTTTTGCGGTCACATCTAAGGATGTTATAGCCTGGAGGGGTAATTTCCTGGTCTAGAGTAGATGGTTTTAGCCAGGTTTCTGTAAGACATAGAATATCAAATGAGTGCAAGTCCAGGAGTGCATGCAGGTGGGGAATTTTATTGTTAAGACTTCTAATATTAAGGTGAGCATTCAGGAGGGAGTTAGGTGCTTTAGCTAATATAGAAGGTTTAGGTAAAGTTAGATTATCAAGGTTATTCCTATTGTTAGTATTGGGGCCAGGGTTTAGATGAATATCCCCGTCAAGGAGAAGGTAACACTGGGGATAGTTTAGGAATTTAATGATCTTGAGGGAATTATTAAAATTCTTTTTGATGGTGAAGTAAGTCACATGGGTTGTTCTGTGATATTTTGGTAGTATATAGTTAGAGGTACAGGTTATGTTACTGTGGTTGAGGGTGTACATAAAGGAAGATGGCAATGTTTGTTGGAAATGATGGTTTTGTTCAAGTAGAATAAGATTTTCAAAGAAGGTCAGTGAATAAGGTATGGTCAGAGAGGCTATTGTGGTAGTTAAGAGAAGGATGTATGTGAACATAGTTTTGTGTGTTGGTGACATGGCAGTGAGTAGTAATCAGATGAGAGTAGCTTGTTTGTGTAAGTGAGGTAGGAAAATAGATGAGGATGTTTCAAGAGATTAAGCAGGGTATAGAAAAAGAAAAGCAAAGGGAAAGTAATGGAGGTTGAATAGGAGGTTAAATGCAAAAAGTTTTATTGTCATACCATTCAGCAAAAACACAGCCCCTACTGATTGCCACATCAATGGCAACACCCTAAACACACAACCTGTGGTGAGAGACAGGGGTACACAGGTTGACAACAATCTCACATCCGACCATCATGTAGCGGCAGTGGTCAGAAAAACCTTTTACTTGGTTCATCTCATAAGTAAAGGGATTGCATCTAATAAAAGGAGGTTATTATCTTTCTGTACTCCTCCCTCATTTGGCCAATAATTGAGTACAATGCCCCATTTTGTATGCACCTCTCCAAACACCTGCACCAACTGAAAAGGCCACAGAAATACTTCACAAAGAGGATCCATGGCCTCCATCACCTGTCCTATGTGAACAGGTGCAAATCACTATCACTCTACTCAGTATCGTACAGATTGCTCAGAGGTGATCTATGTCTCTCCTACAAGGCAATCTCAGACCCTGCTCTACTAGAGATGTTCCATATCCATAAGTGTAACTGCTTGCCCATTACCCGATTGAAAGGCCTAAATCTAATATGTGACATTAACAAAACCTGCTGGAGAGACAGGTTTGTCTCCCAGAGGCTGCCCCATCTCTGGAATAGAATCCCCATACACATCAAACAAAGTATGTTACTGACCCTCTTCAAGCACAACCTTGATGAGTGAATGAGAAACCACAGATTTGTCCCAGGGGTTCTACCTGTGTCCTCACTGACAGGAGTGACAGGTGCTGATTGAGGCTTCTTTTTTGGGGATAAACTCTTGTCTAGGCTTGTAAGGGCCCCAGGGCCATTAGCCTAGTAATCTCCTATGATCCTAGGATTAGCATAGTATTTGCATTTACTGGCAGAATAAAGTCAATAGCTAGTAGTCCTGTAAACAAAAACACAGCAATACTTACCTCTAATTCAGTAAGTCTGAAGGTATGTTGTTGTTTGTCTTTCGGCTTTTTCCCGGTAAGGGGTCGCCACAGCAGGATTCCAGTCCGCTAATGATTGGCAGTAGATTTTTACGAAATGCCGAGGTGCCAGCTCGATGCCCAACCTTCAACGAAGGAATGCCCATTTACTCACGCATGTCTTTAGAACACTACCCAACCGTGGGGAGGACATGCAGACTCCACACAGAAGGCACTCCCAAGCCAAGCCGAGAATTGAACGGGAGAACCTCTTGCTGTGAGGTAACAACGCTACCGCCACACCACAGCAGAAACTAAGTCTGAAGGTATGTAATGTTGTCAAAATTTGTCACTGTCATACTGATAATATTACTAATATATGCTTTATGTGTGCTGACTTTGTTTTGAAATGCAGTGTCAGTGGATCAAAGGCCAGAAAGCGGTGGTTCTATTCTCACTTCAGATGACTGGACTGCTAATGGTGCCATTCAGAATTAGGAGGTGTTGTATTCTTGAGTCTGTCAGCCTCCAGATGAATTGTTAAACTGAGGTTCTATCTACCCGAGATGGTGGTAGCTCAGGTGGATGTAAAGGATCCTATGGCACCTGTTGGAAAGAGAAGGGGGTCCTTTATTTAACACGACATAAAATACATTATTTACATATTTACAAAATGTACATAGTTGGAGGTACATATATACATATTTCTATTTCTTACAATTTATAATTTTCTTATATCATTATCACTGTTATGCTTCCATAATTGACCCCCACTCTTTCTTCCACAACCATAATCTGATTTTTGCTTAATATTTCCCCATAATCGTTTCCCCATTAAATACAATTCCATTTAGTCTGTTACTCCAAATAACCCATATTATACAAAATACTTTTTTCTACCCTTCTCACATATTCTTTCTTGTTATTCTTAAATTATTCATACATAATCATATTCATATTAGTATTATGTCATTAATAGTCTCAAAAAAAATTTCTTCAGACAACTTTTTCCAGAGTTTCACCACTCTTTTACATTAAAAAAAAACATGCTCTGTTGTCTCTACCCCTCAAAATAAACACACTTTTTCAACTTTCTTTTTTATATGGCATATTCCCCTCTACTGGTAACTTCTTTATTGCTATAAGAAATCTTGACACTCTGCTGTCTGGGTTCACCACTTTTTCCTTACTTTAATGACTTTAATCACTTCTTCTAGTAAATGTTCTCACGAATTTACATAATAATATTGTTTCATTATAGTATTATACCACACTCTTCTATCTTTGTTTACAGCATCAATTTTTTGTTTTCCACGTTAGTATTTTTTCTTGATAAGTTTTACTTTCTTCATTTACACATTATTTTTCTGCTTTTCTTAGTCTCAGAATCTCCCAGATCTTTTGAGCTTATATTTAAAGATTCTCACTATTAAATTCTCATTCATTCCCTTTACCCAGATTAATACTCTATTTGGGTTTAAAGAAGAAGAGTAAACAACTGGATTTAGTAACCCCGATCCCCTTTTAGCTTCACTCATATACAACACACCTTTTTCCACTTGGTTTAATCTTGAATCCATATGAAAGAACACAACAGCTGCAGAATTTCCTTTTCACATTTTTGTGGGGTCATGTAAACATTTCACTTATACACTAATTTCCCAAATAATACAGACTTCATCACATAAACTTTTTTCCTGAATGGTTATCTATACATCCTCCACAAATTACATACTTCTTTTATTTCTGTTATCAAACCCTCCCATTGCATCATAACTACGTCATTTTACCCAAAGACACTTAATTCATTGAAAAATACACCGCCCCTCCATTTTCATATCACCCAGACCCTTACTTTATCTTTAAGGTTATTCTTATTTCCTTTAAACACCCAGTCAAGCAAATCACCTCCTTCATCCATATTTTGTTCTTAGCAGGTACAATTATATTGTCTTAGTATGTCAGAACTATGGATGTTACTATCTCCTTTTGCATCACATATCCAGCACCTTTCATTTTATAAGCTACTTCTCTCCCTATCACTTTCATTAGCGATGCACACACTATTACACTCATGGGACATCATTGCCTTATATTACATTTCATGCGTTTTTTTTTCCTCAGCCACCCCTTCACTGACACTCTCACTCTTATTTTGATATGTTGACATACACTCTCTCCTAATTCTGTTATCTATTCCACACTTCACCACAGCAATCCACAAAGCATCTATCACCTACCATAAGTTTCACATCCTCACTTTAACTTATATCATCATCCACAATTTATCTGGCAACCAGTAGCAATTCTTGACATCACTTCCTTTTACACAATATATACTTCCTTCTATAATATTCCTCATCCTTCATTCCATTCTCTTGTGTATTATTGTCATAAAAAATTGTACTCTGTGTTATTTAGTGAGATAGATCTCCAGTTGTTTTTTTTTTTAATTTCATTCTTCTCATCTACCTTTCATATAAGTTTTAATGTCTCACTGTATAACTCTTTATAGGCAAACTCTTCCTTCAACCGTTTAGTCAGTGCATTTACAAAATGCCCTCTTTGCCAGTCCACTAAACTCTTGTACATTCTATATGATATATCATCTGGGCCTGATAGTGAATCAGCATTTCCTTTCCTAAGTACTTCACCTAATTCACTAATAGTAATTTATTTTTCAAATTCTTCCCTACCTTGTTCTGAAAATTTCTTTCCTTCCCATGCTCTCTTGTTTTGCATCCTTATACATATTTTCAGCATGTGGTACTACAACAGTCATCATTTGCTTATGTTCTTTTTAGCTGTCCTTTTACATTTTTCATTTCTCTTATACTAATATTCTCCTTTTTACTATTTTATCCAAATATGCACATACACCTTGTCCCTTGTAAATATCTCTACCTAAGCAGTAATGCCTTCCTTTTTCTCGATCACTTCTATATATTTACTTTAACATACCCTACTGCATACTGCTCTCCTGCACTCATAGGTTCATAGGTAGGTACTAGGCTATCGGCCCAATGGCCTACGTAAGCCTAGCCAACAAGGTTCCCTGGCCTACGCCACCCAAGAAAGTTAATTTCCTGTGCCCCTGTCGATCAGAGCCACAGAAGTGATCCCCTGGGGTGTATTTCCTATTTCCCATCCACTCATCAAGATTTTTCTTGAAGAGTGCTAATGAAGAACTTTGCTTGACATAGATGGGTAGCTTGTTCCAGAGTATAGGAAGTCTCTGTGATGGGAATCTATTCCTCCACTATGTACTGTTTATTGTGGTGACAAGGTTTAGGTCCCTAGAGCGTGTAGCTCGGAGGGATTGGGATTTCTTTAGGTGTAACATGTCCAACAGCTCTGCATTTAACATAGCTTTATATGTTAGGTAGAGATCTCCTCAGAGTAGGCGATATACTACGGAGTAAAGCTGGATCTTTTTTGAGACGGTCAGTGTAGGGCATCTGTTTGAGACCAGTAATCCTCTTTGTGAGGTACTTCTGTAGCCTTTCCAGTTGCTGCAGATGTCTTGTGAGGTACATTCCAAAAGGGGTGTTGTACTCTATAATGGGTCTAATGAGTGCTGAGTAGAGGGGAACAATGACCTCTTTTTTCCTGGATGACAACCCTTTTTTGATGAGGTGCGCCACATATAAGGATTTCCTGACTACTGTGGAGATGTGATTATCAAAGGAGAGATTACTGTCCACCTGGGTCCCAACGTCTCTTATCACACATTTGGCATTAAGCAGACTGCCGTTTATTTGGTAGTTCATGGGTACAAAGTTTTTACCAAAGGGGATGACAATGCACTTTTTGGCATTGAGCTTGAGGCCATGCCTCTGACACCAAGCATCTGTCTCAGTGAGGCCCTTCTGTAGGATGCCCACATAATTTGGGGACTCGACTATGGCTCCTAGTTGGCAGTCATCTGCGATCTTCATTAGCCAGAGGCCTTCTGTGTTAGCCTGTACTTCAGAGAAGTAGATACCAAACAGGAGAGGTCCCAGGACTGAACCCTGTGGTACTCCACTTGTCACTGGTTTGAAGTCAGATTTGGAGTCTGCAACTTTTACAGTGTGGGTTCTGTCAGTGAGGCAGTTGGCAACCCATCTTGTGATGTAGGGATTTATACCTAGTTTAGTGAGTTTAGCTATAATTCCAGAATGGGGGATGGTGTTGAAAGCCTTGCCGAGGTCAAGATAGGCTGTGTGAATCACCTTACCCTCGTCTACAGCTTTGGTGACTGCGTCAAAGAAGTCGATCAGGTTCAGAAGGCATGATCTGCCTTTCATAAACCCGAACTGGGTGAGGTCCAGAGTCTGGAGGTTGCAAATGTCTTTGTTTATTAGTTCCATGATGATATGTTCCATGGCCTTGCAGACCAGGCTCATCAGGCTAATAGGGCGATAATTCCTAGGATCAGTGCTGGCTCCCCCTTTGTGGAGAGGGATAACTGTTGCTGTGCACCATTCAGTGGGCACAAAGCCTGATGTGAGACTATGATTGAACATAGTGCTTAGGTGAGGAGCCAGTTCGTTCTGAAGTTTGTGTAAAATGCAGCCTTGGATGTTGTCTGGTCCCATGGATGCTGTATTTTTGGTTTTACAGAGTGCAGCTTTTACCTGCATAGATGTGATTACAGGGACTCTGCATTCTTCCTGTATAGATATGGGCCCTTTAGGGGGTGAGAGAGGAGTAAAGTTAGCACTGAACCTATCTGCCACGATGTTGGCAATATCAGTTGGTTTTGTAATTTTCATGCCGTTGTGCTGTAACTCAGAGCAGATCTGGGTGTTGCCATTGAGATTCTTCACATAGCTATAGAATGCTTTGTGGTTGCCCTTAGAATCAGTGGCAATTTTGTTTTTGTAGCTAGCTTTGGAGGATCTTATAAGGGATCTCAGCTTCTTACTGAAGCTGACCAGGGAGCTCCTCCATTCATGGGATTTTACTCTCTTTTGCAACAGTTTCTTCCTTCTGTTGTAGAGTTTGTTTATGGCAGGTGACCACCAGATTGGCTTCCTTTTTTTTGGAGGATAGCGTCTTGGTTCTGCTTGGGATAGCACGATCCATGCACTCGTGTAAGTGCTTATAGAATGCATTTGTGTAAGATTCAGCAGTCGTAACTGTATTGTCCATCTGCATGAGTGTCATGAAGTTCACCACTTCTGTCTTAAGAAGCATGAAGTTGGCTTTGGTGAAATGTTTTACCATGGTTTCCTTAATAGTGGGTGGGGGCGGGATGCGGATATCTAGGGTGATTAGCTTATGGTCGGATCTGACCAACGAGGAGTTGACTTCAGGTGAAGAACACCAGTCATACGTGTTGGTAATGACTAGGTCTAGGATATTGTTGCCCCTGGTGGGGGTGTGGATAAGTTGATCCAGGGCATTTGATTTTATAAATTCCAGAAAGTGTTGAGTGAAGGAGTTAATACACGAGTAGTTTTCCTAGTTAATGGTGGGGTAGTTGAAATCACCCATTATTAGGGTGTTTGGTTGAACCCTAATATTTTCCAGTATATCAAGAAAAGAGGGGTGGGAATCCTGGGGCATGGTGGGGGATCTGTAGCAAGCTACAATTTGGATTGCAGTTTTGCCCAGCGTTAGAGTATTATTCCCCAGTTCTCCAGGACATTTCTATAAATTTCCCATACTTTACTTTCTCTTCCTTTCTTTCAACATCCTGCCACTGACAAATACACTTTTTATCACTCCACCATTCAGAGCAGTTTCTATACAAGGCCTTCATGCTTATATGATCCTTCCCTAACTGCAGTACTTGCCGCTCTCCAGTTTCATACCCTAATTTCTCATTTCCTCTTCTTATTCCTTTTCCTGGTTTAATATAAACACTTTCTTCCATCACCTTCATCCATATTGCTAAACGGTCTGAAAAACAGTCACAACTGTATCACCACCTGCTTCCCCCAAAACCTTCTAATAATGTAAAATAATTAAGTTCAGATCCAAGGGTCCTCCTTCTATAAGTCAGTTGACTTTTGTTCCACAAAGCTAATGTACCACATTTTATCACTTCCTGTATTTTTACATCTTTCCCTTTCTTTTTACATTTACCCTTAAATCACAAAGTCCCCTGCAATTACAATTTCCATGTTAACCACCACATAGTCTAATATTTGATGAAACAGATTCCCCCTTTCCTTGTTAGCTATATACGCATCTAATGCTATAATTCTATAAACACATTCTCTCTAGTTCACATCCACAACAGTTAACCTTCCCTTCCTTACCAACATTACATCTAGTACTTTCATCGTTTTTTACATGACACAGCCACTCCAGAACAGCTTTCACTTCCTAAGTTCCATATTATGTTTCCACTCTACAATTTTTTTTGTTTGCAGTCTTTCTTGACTTGTCAGGAATCTTTCATCCTCTACCAGAATAACAGCCACATTACATTTAGTATACCATTTCAGTTTCCCAAGCCTTCTTATAGAATTGATAATACGGGTCACATTTACTGAAAGTATTCTAAAATTGTTGCTTTTTCTTCTTTTTAAGTTTATAATAAATACTTTTAACTTTTGTTTACTTATTTTTACTCCTTCTTTAAGGAATATTGTTTCCTGGGTTTATATAAAATAATCCTTTATCCACAGAATCAGATTTTTCATTGGGTAGAACTTAAAAAAATATATATTAGTATCACGCCCTTCCCCTGACCTCTCTTCCTGCATGCAATCTCTCTCATCCTTCTCCCTTCTATATTTTTTCTTCTTCTGTGGTTTCTTTACTGTCTCCTCCAGCCTCTTGTCTTGTACGTTTTCTTCCCGTTTTGCCTAATTTTTCGTTATTTACTCTTTACTCTTGACAGTCGATCCAAAACTGTCTTGTTTTTTACACACCCTGCATGCAGCCACACACATTTTAGCTCTATGTCCTTTTTCCCCACATGGGTTATACTGTATTATCTTGTTATAATCATTAATTAAACAAGGTTCATAGGTTAGTACTAAGCTAACTACCCTTGTGAGCCATTTTAAGCCTAGCCAATTATCCCTTGTGAGACTCAAACTCTGCACCTTGTGTTTGTAAGGCTAACACCTTAACCATTAGGCCACCCTCCCATAAAGTCCCTGTAAAAGAAATATTATTTAGGCTGACCTGCATATCTTAATGTTCCTCTATGACTAGCCCTAAAAATACTTTTTTTCACATTTTAAAAAGCTTCCAACCTCCACCCTCCATTCCACATGTTTCTTACATATCTATCTTTCACAATGTTATCAACAATTTTACACAAACCTTGCATGCTTTTTTAACGCCCTCTTCTTCCAGTTAATCAGCTCTAAGCAACAAAGTAACATTTTTAAACATTTATATTACTACCAGAAAACAAATAATTGTTCCACTGATAAATGTCCTTTTTGTTACATAGTTCCAGAAATGTTATCATCAGTCCATCAGATTCAGATGTTAAGTTGAAAAAGTCTCTGTCCCAATAAGTGAAAAAAAACAACATAGTTACTAAATTGTCCCACACATAATATCTGTCTACTACAGTGTCAGTTTTTGTTCTTGTTCTCACAGTTGGTCATCTCTTCTATTTAAAAACAGTTTTATTTCCAGTTTGTTTCTGTTCTCTTTTTTGCCTGCTGTCACTGCTACGTGTTTTAATTACAACACTTTCTGCTGCAAGAAAACCAGACACCTTCTCAGTTTTCTGCTGCTTTCATCTTTTACTTTCTGTCACTGAGTACGACAGGCAGCATCACCTGATGTATAGACCCTTTAAAGTGGAATAGTCCTGTGATCAAACAGCAAAACACAATCCCACAAGCAGTGTTAAACAGCAAAGACCTGTCAGTGTGCCTTTCCTTAAAGAATCTTCTGCAAAGCATACTCATCCTTACTAAACTGTCTGCATAGCAAGCATATTGGGCAGCACACTCACCCAGTTCAAATTCTCCCCACACCATACCCATTCTACCTAAATCCCTCAGGATACGCCCATTCTTTCCAAATCCCGATCACAGTATGCACACTATGTCTGATTTTTCTGCAGAGTGCACCTCCGAAATCTTCAGTGTAGTACATATAACCTGTCCAAATCCTCCAAATAGGATGCTAATCCGTAACAAACCCTTAAACAGCAAAATCACTCTTCCCAAGGGCCCACTCTGGCCAGGAGGCTTCAACATATAAAAAAAACCTTCTTATCACCATGGTGGTGGCATCTTCTCCTTTAAGGAGAACCATGCACGCATGCACACCAGTGTGGATGTAAACCCATTCTGCACTCACACGTAGAATACAAACTAGCCATTCACTTTATAGAGAAGGTAAGTAAGTGTATGTGTGCATGTGTGTATATATAATTTAAAGTAGCGGTTCCATCTGCTCCTGTATGACAAAGAAAGTGTGTGTATGCATATGTATGTGTATGAGTGAATGCAATTTAAACTAGCCATTTTGTTTGAATGAGAGATAGTGTGTTTGAGAGCGAAGGTGTGTTTTTTGTGTGCATTGCTGCATGAGAGAATAGGTGTTTGTGTTGCTATGTAAGAGTAGGTGTGTGTATGTGTGTGTTGCTGTGTGAGAGCAGAAAGAAGGCAGGTCTGTATGAGAGAGTGGGTGTGTGTATGTGTGTGTGTGTGTGTGCGTGTGTGTGTGTGTGTGTGTGTGTGTGTGTGTGTGTGTGTGTGTGTGTGTGTGTGTGTGTGTGTGTGTAACATACATGTGAACTGTCAGGATTTAGCTTCTTTGTTCTGGTCTGTTTCTCATAAAATGTGTAGTTTTCTGGCAAATCACAGAGGACTGAAGTCACTAAATAATGAAAAATATATATGGGTTTCAGATAAAGGCAGCAGTGGTGCAGCGGTTAGCTTTGTTGCCTCATAGCAAGAGGTTCTCCCGTTCGATTCTCGACTGGAGCGCCTTCGGTGTGGAGTCTGCATGTCCTCTCTGCAGTCATATGACATTTAAAGACATGCAGGTAGGTGTGTGCGTGAATGGGTGTGCCCTCCTTGAAGGTTGGGCGTCAGGCTGGCAACGCATCATGGTAAAATCCACTGCCAATCATTAGCGGACCAGAGTTCCACTGTGGCGACCCCTAACAGGGAAAAGCCGAAAGACACACATCCTTCAGAAAATACATGCTAACACAAATCCTGTTATTCTAGCAACTTTCTAAGTTAAAAAGAACAATATTTAAAATCGATCCCCATCTTGGGCCATTGCACCCCTATTATTTAGGCTTTGTCCAGGTTTCTTGCGCTAAGCGGTTGAGAAGTATGCATATCTCTCAACTCTCCAGATTTTTGCCTCATATTTTTGGCCTATTGCTCATAAAATTTGTGTTTTTCTGTCAAATCACTGAGGATTGAAATAAGCAAATAATGTCATACATTTGAGTTTCAGTCTTCATTTCCTTCAGAAAATGCACGCGAAGACAAATGCTGTTATTCTAGCAACTTTCTAAGTCTATAAGAGCAATATTTATAACCTGTCCTTATTCTGGGGCCTTTGACCCCTCCCCACACTATTTTAGGCTTTGTCCAGATTTCTTGTGCTGGTTGAGAGGTATGGAGGTATGCTATATAATGCCCTAGATGGGGGTAGGCAGGTTAGTCAATTAGCTTGATCAGGCTTGACCCTTTACACCAACTACCAGACTGTTGAAATTGTGAGCATTGGTGAAGACAAGACCCTGAATCCTCTACACCAAGTGCAAGACTGCTGATGGAATTGTGAGCTTGCGTTGGAGTACTTTTTCAGAGAATTATGAGTTTCACTGAATTTCTAAGGCATTATGAGTTTCCATTTCATGTTCATGGATTTGTGAGTTTCAAGGGAATTGGGGTTTACTATTGCTCATGCAAGTCTGTTTTCAATGTGCAACTGTTTTGTTTAGCAAATGGCAGTCACTGTTTGTGCTGTAGAATTTGAAAGCAGTGTTAGTAGCATAATTGCCTTCGGAGCAGAAGGCTGTGGGTTCTACTCCCACACCATGCAGATGGAATGCTGATGTTGCAGTGCCCTTTCAATTGTTGATTATTTGGTGTATTTGAAGAGGGAATAGGGGTTCTGCGCTCCTATGTGTGTCCTCCTTTGTATGAGATGCCTAGTAACTGTGAACTTGTTGTCAGTTTGTCAGTCATTCCCTATTGCAATACCACTAGCTTACCAATTTTATTTAATGCAACACAGGCAATTAATTCTTCAAGGGCAGCAGGCAATGAATTTGTAGATGAAACACTGAAATGTAAAGTTGCTTGCCAGTAGCAACCTCTTCATTAGTTACAGATCTCTTTAATGTGGAATTATTCAGATGACTTACTTCTGCAGAGACTGTTCATATTGACTGATACTGGTGGACTGAAGTTTGAGTTGCCTTTTATAGTTAAAATGTTCTGAAATGGGCCATTTTGTCATTATTGGGTCATATATTTTGTTTCATTGCTTACTGGAAAAATGTTCAAAACTAAAGATTTAAAAGACTCTAACAAATAGTGCTGTGTTATACATGGAATATAATTTAATACATCAGGAAGATGAATCAAAGAACACATACACGTATGCATGGCACTAAAAATGTGTGCAAGGAGCCTATAGTTTGAAAACAGCCCAAAGGTAAACTTAATTCTCCACTGGCCAGATGCATTTTATTTGAAAGTGGGTTTTAATGCCATTTCAATGAATGTGAGTTTCAATGACAGAGACTTTTACTGCTCATGCTAAGTCTGTATTTATTGTTTGTTTAGCAAATGGCTATCAGTGTTTTTGCTGTAGTATTTCATTATCTGTAATCACTGTAGATGTAAATAAGAAAATGGTATGCACGCTGATAGGTTTGAACAGTGTTTATGGTAACTGGGGAAATGGCCAAAGAATGGAACACTGCTGGGAGGAGGCTGCTATGCGGGTGGAGGGTAGGGGGTTGCGTGGGGGGCCCCAATCTATTATCTTGCCTACGGCCCTATTTGACCATGGTCCAGCTCTGCCACTCTGTCTAAATTTCTGCATAGCACACCACCCTTGTCCACACCTGAATCCTCCACATGACACACAACACACTCACCATGTCTGAATCCTCTGCACAACATACAGCACACTCACAATACCTGTATCCTCCACACAACACACTCACAATGCCAGAATCCTCCACACAACACACTCAACATGCTTGAATCATCCACAATCACCATGTCTGAATCTTCCACACAGCACACTCACCATGCCTGAATCCTCTACACAACACACTCACAATGCTTGAATCCTCCACACGACACATAACAGACTCAACATGCCTGATGAAACCTCCATACAACACACTCTCCTTGCCTGAATCCTCCACACAACACACTCACCATACGTGTATCCTCCACACAGCACACAACAGACTCAACATGCATGAATCTTCCAAACAAAATACAACACACATCATGCCTGAATCCTCCAGATGACACAGTATACTCACCATGCCTGTAACCTCCACATAACACACTCACAGTGAATAATCCTCCACACAGCACATAAAACAATCACCATGTCTGAATCCTCCACACAACACACAATACACTCATCATGCCTAAATCCTCCACACAACACACTTACCATGCCCACCATGCCTGTATCCACTACACAAACACATTCACTATGTGTGAATTGTCTACACAACACACTCAACATGCCTGTATCCTCTACAAAACACATGCAGCAGGCTTGAATCTTCCACACAACACACTCAGTATGCCTGAAACCTCCTCACAATATAAAATACATTCGCCATGCCTGAATCCACCATACAACACAGACACAATGCCTGAATCCTCCATACAACACACAAAACACTCACTATGCCTGAATCCTCCACACAACACACTCACTATAAGCCAGAGTCCTCCGCATAAAACACAACACACTCACCATGCCTAAATTTTCCACTCAACACGCTCACTATGCCTGAATCCTCTACACAACACATTAACAATGCTTGAATTCTCTGCATGATGCACAACACACTTACCAGGCCTGAATCCTCTGTACAACACACAACACACTCACTATACCTGTATCCTCCACACAGCACAGAACACACCCACCATGCCTACATGATCTACAAAACACACTCACCATGTGTGAATCATCTGTGCAAAACACAACACACTAAGCATACCTGAATCTCTACACAACACATTCACAATTCCTGAATTCTCCACACAACACAATCACCATGCCAGAATCCTACACACAACACACTGAACATGCTTGAATCCTCCACATAACACAACTACCATGACTGAGACCCCACATAACACAATGCACACAGCACACTCAACATGCCTGAATCCTCCACACAACACATTCACCATTCCTGAATACACCACACAACACAGTCACAATGTCCGAATCCTCCACATAACACACTCATCATGCTTGAATCCTCCACACAATACACTCGCCATGCCTGCATCATCCAATTAACACACTAACCATGCCTGAATCCTCTACATAACACACCCACCTTGCTTGAATCCTCCACATGATACACAAAAGACTCACCAAGCCAAATTAATCCTCAACACAACACACTCAGCATGCCTGAATCCTCCACAAGCCACACTCACTATACATGAACCAACTACACAACACACTAAACATGCCTGTATCCTCCACACAGCACAAAACATATTCACTGTGACTGAATCCTCCACAAAACATACAAAACACTAAGAATGCCAGACTCCTCTACACAACATACTCAACATGCCTGAATCCTCCACATAACATAGTCACCATCTCTGAATCATCCACACAACACATCCATCATACCTGAATCCTCTACACAACGCACTCACAATGCTTGAATCCTCCACATGACACACAACACACTCACCACGTCTGATGAAACCTCCATACAACACACTCGCCTTACCTGAATCCTGCACACAACACACTCACCATACGTGTATCCTCCATGCAGCACAGAACACGCTCACCATGCCTGAATCCTCCAAACAAAACACAACACACTTATGCCTGAATCCTCCAGATGACACAATATACTCGCCATGCCTGTAACCTCCACACAACATGTTCACAGTGACTGAATACTCCACACAGCACATAACACAATCATCATGTCTTAATCCTCCCACACAACACACTCATCATGCCTAAATTCTCCACACAGCACACAACACACTCATGCCTAAATCCTCCACGCAACACAGAACACACAACACATTCATCATGCTTAAATCCTCCAAACAACACACTCACCATGACAACCATGCCCATATCCACTACACAACACACTCACCATGTGTGAACTGTCTACACAACACATACACATTCAGCATGCCTGTATCCTCCACAAAACACACTCAGCAGGCTTGAATCTTCCACGCAACACACAACACATTCAGTATGCCTGAAACCTCCACACAATATAAAATTCATTCACCATGCCTGAATCCACCACACAACATAGGCACAATGCCTGAATCATCCATACAACACACAAAACACTCAGCATGCCTGAATCCTCCACACAACACACCCACCATGCATGAATCCTCCACACAACACACTCACTAAGCCAGAATCCTCCACACAAAACACAACACACTCACCATGCCTAAATCTTTCACTCAACACACTCACCATGCCTAAATCCTCTACACAATATATTAACAATGCTTGAATTCTCTGCATAATACACAACACACTCACCAAGCCTGATGAAACCTCCACGTAACACACTCACCATGCCTATATCCTCAGGACAACACCCAACACACACACTATCCCTGCATCCTCCACACAGCACACAACACACTCACCATGCCTGCATCATCTGCAAAACACACTCACCATGTGTGAATCATCTGCGCAACACACAACAGACTCAACATGCCTGAATCCCCACACAGTACACACATGATTCCTGAATCCTCCACACAACACAAACACCATGCTGGAATCCTCCACACAACACACTGAACATGCCTGAATCCTTCACACAACACACAACACATTCACCATCCCTGAATATTCTACACAACAGAGTCACAATGTCCAAATCCTCCACATAACACACTCACCATGCCTAAATCCTCCACACAACACAATCAGCATGCTTGAATCCTCCACACAACACACTCACCATGCCTGCATCATCCAGTTAACACACCAACCATGCCTGAATCCTCTACGTAACACACTCACCTTGCTTGAATCCTCTACAAGATACACAACAGACTCACTGAGCCAAATGAATCCTCAGCACAACACACTCACCATGCCTGAATCCTCCATGTAACACCCAACATACTCAAGATGCCTGAATCATCCATACAACACACAAAACTATCACCATGCCTGGATCCTTCACCCAACCGACTCACAATTCCTGAATCATCCACAGAACACACGGTGTACTTACTATGGCCGACTCCACCACACAACACGCAACACACTTACCATGCTTGAATCCATCACACAACATGCAACTCACTCACTGTGCCTGTATCCTCTAAACAACACACTCACCATGGTGAAACCTGCACACAACAAACAACACACTCATCATTCCTGAATGCTCCATCACTACACACAACACTCACCATGTCTAAATACTCTACACAACATACAACACACTCATCATGCCTGAATCCTCCATACAACACAACACACTCACTGTGCATGAATCCTGTTCACAACGAACAACACACTCACCATGTCTGAATCCTGCACACAACACACTCACCATGCCTGAATCGTCCAAACAACACACTCAACATGCCTGAATCCTCCACACAACATACAACACACTCACCATGCCTGAATCCTTCACACAACATACAACATATTCACCATGCCTGAATCCTCCACACAGCACACTATGACTAAATCCTCCACACAGTACACAACACACCGACCATGCCTGAATTCTCTACACAACATATTCTACATGCCTGATTCCTCCACACTACACGCAACACACTCATCATGCCTGAACCCTCCACACAACATACTCAACATGCCTGAATCCTCCACACAACAAACAACACACTCAACATGACTGAATCCTCAACAACATACTCAACATGCCTGAATCCTCCACACAACAAACAACACACTCACCATGCCTGAATCCTTCACACAACATACAACACACTCACCATGCCTGAATCCTTCACACAACATACAACATATTCACCATGCCTGAATCCTCCACACAGCACACTATGACTAAATCCTCCACACAGTACACAACACACCGACCATGCCTGAATTTTCTACACAACATATTCTATATGCCTGATTCCTCCACACTACACGCAACACACTCATCATGCCGGAACCCTCCACACAACACAATCACCATGCCTAAATCCTCCACACAATAACAACACACTGATCATGCCCGAATCCTCTACACAATACACTCAACATGCCTGATTCCTCTACACAAGCGATTTCCGACAGTTATGCAGCAAGATTTTTTAAAACAAATTAATTAAAGACTTCTTTAAAGAAATACAGTGCAAATGAAGTCTACAACACAAATTTTATTCCATTTTATGATTTATATATCATTATTTTAATAACAAACATATACTATATGTGAAATATAAAGGAAAACAATGTATAATTTTATGCATGTATAACCAGTTTACATGTCTCAACTTGTTAAAAATTTGTATACTAAAAATTTTGTATAATCAATTCATATAAACATTTACTTCAATAGTATACACATTGTTTGTATTGCATGCGCACTGTGCAGTGTAATTATTTCAATGAACATGTCTTATTGTCAAGCACATAGAGTGTCCCTATTTAACCTCCACCATGGCTGAATCTGATCACGCATACACACATACAAGTATAGGCACCTGATACACTTTACTACTATGTAATTGGAAGACGTGCATAATTTTCATCTCAGCGCAGGCTTAGAAGTGACGTGAGTTTTTCTAAACATACTAGCATTATCAGTGTGAAGATTTATTGCGTATCCAAAGTTTTCAGTTTGTATACGTAGCACCTTACAGATGGTGAAACAGTTTAAACTGTGTAAGATTTATTTCATTTCAACAGTTTAGTTCTAAACTTTTGACATGTGTGTTCACAAATAATTTCATTTTTTTTTTTTTTATTCAATAGCATTTGATTTAACATGGACAAGGTTCTAATAAAAAAAATGAAAATTAGAAGACAGTGAAGAAAATGACGCTAGAACGTCGAACGATGCTTTGCCCAGCGCCCGCACATCATGAGTGGATACCTCAACTAGTTCCTTAATCGGCACAGGTTCTTCTAAAGCTAAATTAAAAACTATCGTTCGTCATTATGATGAAGATTGTTTGTCATTCTGCTTTATATCCAGTGAAGAAAATCATCCACGTCCCACATGCATAATTTGTGGTGAAAAATTACCAAACCAAGCGATGGTGCCAAGTAAATTAAAAAGACATTTGCAGTCTAAACATTCTCACTTGTGCACAAAGCTGGTTGAATATTTTAAAAGATTTGTACTGGAAAAGACTAATCAAGCAAAAAGACTGTCTAAATTTGTAATGGTATCAAAAAAAGCACAATAAACAACTCTCGCAATCGCAGAAATTATTGCTAAAAATGAAATCTCACACAATTGCAGAATCTGTAATTTTACCAGCATGCTGTAAATTTGTAAACATCATGTTTCGCAAATAATACGAAGAGAAGGTTTTAAAAATTCCAATGTCAGATAACACCATTTGTCAACGTATTCAGGATTTGTCCCAAGATGTTGAATTGCAAGTGATATCGCATGTTTGCTATTCAGCTGGATGAATCAACTGATGTCACTAGCAAAGCTCATCTCAGCTTCTAGCATTCAGTAGATTTATTTATAAAGAAGAGATTATAGAACAGTTTTTATTTTGTCGACCACTCACAGAAACAATGAAGGGCCAATATATTTTTGATGTTGATAATTACTTCAGCTGTCTTGGGATTCCTGCATTAGTATTTGTACAGATGGTGCCCTATTTCTGTCAGAAACTGTAAAACGATTTGTTATGCTGTCTCAATAAAGAATCCTAGAATTATTTTTACTCGTTTTCTCCACAGAGAAGTACTAGCATCAAAATCATTGGTACCTGAGCTGAAAAACGTACTAGCTGAGACTGTCACAACTGTCAAGTATATAAAAAGCAGGCTGTTACAATCAAGATTGTATGCAGCACTATGTTCCTCAATGGAAGCTTCTCACATGCAGTTGTTATCACATACAAAGGTTAGGTGGTTATCTCATGGTCGAGTTCTATCAAGATTTTATGAACTAAAAGAGGAAGTTCTAACTTTTTTGACAACTCAACAACCTCAGTTAGCTGATTTTCTCAGTGATGTGCTTTGGTGCAATACAACTGCATTTCTTGTTGATTTGTTTCTATCTTTAAACACTTAATAAAAGTATGCAAGGAGATTGTGAAAATATTCTTACTGCCACTGACAAAATGAATGCTTTTAACGAAAAACTATTGCTCTGGGAAAAAAGAATCAGAAGAAAAAATGCAGTCGAAATGTTTAAGCTAATGAAAAAGTGCAAACTGGATGGAAATGTTATAGATCTAAATTTACCAACTTTAAGATTGCTTAGTACAAATACTGAAAATATTTCCCTCACTTGACATATCATCCTTGGATTGGATAAGAGATTAATTTGTCTTAAGTGCATGCAAATTGGAAAATTTAACAATTACAGAATAGGACGAGTTAACAGAGATAAGAAATGCTAACTTAAACATTCAACAACAGATACTCTACTTCATTTTGATTATCTCTTAAAAGTGAATTTCCCAATATTAAAAAAAGCAATAGAAGCACTTCTTCCTTTATCCATGTCATATTTGGGCAAATCAAGCCTTTCCATGATGAATAATATTAAGAACAAAAATAGATTGCAGCTAGAAACCTTGGAAGAAGATTTAAGAGTATGCTTGTCCAAAATATGACCTGGCACAAAAGATATTCTAAAACCATGTCAAGCTCAGATATCTCCTTAAATATTAAATGAGGTAAATTAGAGGAAAATAATAAATAAAAATTGTTTTGAATAATTTGGAGTATTACAAAGTATCATAAATAAATAGTTTCAAAAGGATTTTTTAAAAAGCCACATTGGAAGAAAAAGGGTAGGTAATTGCTATTATTATTTTGTTTTGTAAATCAGTCAAAAGTATACCTATTTTTTGCTAGATCATCAAAAATATATTTTTTGGTGTGCCACAAGTCTTTTGTAATTAGTTGATGTATGCCGTAAGATGAAAAAGGTTGAAAATCGATGCTCTACACAACACACTCACCATGGTGAACCCTCCACACAACAAACAACAAACTCACCATACTGAATCCTCACAACACACTCACCATGCCTGAATGCCCCATCACAATACACTCACCAGACCTGAATCCTCTGACACAACACACTCACCATGCTTGAATCCTCCACACAAAACACAACACACACACACACACCATGTCTTAATCCTGCACATAACACACTCACAATGCCTGAATGCCTCATCACAACACACTCACCAGCCTGAATCCTTTGACACAATACACCCACCATGCATGAATCATCCACACAACACACTCACCATGCATGAATCCTCCACACGGCACACAACACACTCACCAATTCTGAAGAATGCTCAACATGACACACAACACACTCACCATGACTGAATCTTCTATACAACAAACTTACCATGTCAGAATTCTCCAAAGAGTCACATTGCCTGAATCCTCTACATAACCCACTCACCATGCCTGAATCCTCCAAACAGCAGACTCACAATGCTTGAATCTTCCACACAACACAAGCTCCATGCCTTAATCTTACACACAACAGACTCATCTTATCTGAATCCTCCACGCAACACATAACACACTCCTCATGCCTTAATCCTCCACACAACACACATCATTCTCACTGTGTCCGAATCCCTCACACAACACACAACAAGCTCTCCATGCCTGAATCTTCCACACAACACACCAACCATGCCTGAATGCTCCACACAACACAAAACAGTCACCATACCTGAATATTCCACACAACACATTCAGCATGCCTGAATCCCCCACAATATACACTCACCATGCCTGAATTCTTCACACAACACACTCACCAATCCTGAATCTTCAACACAGCATACAACAAACACACCATGCTTGAATCCTCCACACAACACACTATTCATACCTGATGAATCCTCAACACAACTCATTCACCATGCCTGTATGCTCCATGCAACAGGCAACACATTCACCATACCTAAGACCTATAAGCCTAACCAGCCTTATCTGCAAGGCCATGGAAAGAATCATCATAGATGTTTTCAACCAAACATAGGTGACCTTCAAACTTTTGACCCGACCCAATTTGGTTTTGTAGATGATGCTTATTAAATCTGGTGGACTTCTTTGAGAAAGTCACCAAAGCCCTGGATGAAGGCAAAACAGTACATGCACCCTATCATGACTTAGCCAAGGCTTTTGACACAATCCACCACTCAGGCATCATTAAGAAACTCACCCAGCTGGGAATTAACCCACTAGATGGGTAGCCAACTGGCTCACTGAGAACACATACAGTTAAAGTTGGGGATTCGACCTCTACCAGCAGACCAGTTACCAGTGGTGTACCACAAGGATCTGAGCTCGGCCCCCTGCTGTTTGGAATCTATTTCTCAGAAGTCCAGATGAAAATGGCCTGTGACTTACCAAGTTTGCTGATGACAGCAAACTGGGTGAAATCAGTGAGTCTCCCGATGGTGCTGACATACTACAAAAAGGAACCAGGAAAAAAGTCCACGTTGTCCAAAGCTCAAAGCTATAGAACTGAAACACTGTGTTTATTAAGTCATAACATCCAAAAGTTAAGCGCTTTCGTCCTTCCACCAGGACTTCATCGGAATGCTGATGAAGTCTTGGTGGAAAGACAGAAGTGCATAACTTTTGTAAGTTATGTCTTAATAAACTCAGCGTTTCAGTACTATAGCTTTGAGCTTTGGACAATGTGGACTTTTTTCTTGGATACTACAAAAAGGGCTTACACCAACAAATGATTGGTTTCAAAGCCATGGACTTAAAGTAAATGCAAAACAAAATGCGTTATCATCCCTTTCAGCAAATGGGGAAGTACCTGCAAATTACAATATTAACAGTACCCCCTTAGCTCAAATCCTAAGAGAGATTTGTGAATACAGGTTGAGAGCAACCTTTACTTCAATCCAGGGGTGTAGCTAGGATTTTCAAATTTGTACTGACAGCTCTCAAATTGCTACCCCCCTCCCCAGCCAAGCTACGGTCATTCTCGTAATTCACGGTTTGCTCTTTTAGTGTCGATGAAGAGGCATTCGCTGTAATGCCTCTTCAGTAATATAATATAAATTCACTCAAACTCGGTTCCTTGAATTGAAAATTAACCTGAAATGTCAGTTCTTTGAAAAATGCAGCATGGTAGTTGGGGTAGAGACTTTATGCTTTTGTTTTCTGTAACTAAGGTACAGGTTTTGAGCTTGAGTAAATTACTAACCACCTGCTACCACTAACTAGGATGTTTCATTCACACACACACCCCTACCTACCTCTTAGTGCAAGAAATATGGACAAAGCCTAAAATAAACAGGGACAGATATTAAATAATGTTCTCGTGAACTTAGAAAGTTGCTAGAATAACAGGATTTGTGCTAGTATGAATTTTTCTAAAGGACATGAAGTCTGAAGCTCAAATGTCTGTCATTATTTAGCAACTTCAGCCTTCAATGATTTTCTAGAAAATCACAAAATTTATGAGGAACAGACAAAAATATGGGGCAAAAATCAGGACATTCTTCAAAATGTGGACAGTTGAGAGGTATGCTACCTACCACACACACACACACACACACACACACACACACACACACACAGCCTCAACCTCTTACAGCAACAAACTCATAAATAAAACTGAGGCAAAGGCCCAAAAATAAGGACATTTTTTTTAAATATGGCTCTTATAAACTTAGAAAGATAATAGAATAGTAGTAGGTCTTGCATCAGTCTGAATTTTCTGAAAGGTATGAAATCTGAAACTGAAATGTCTGCATTATTTTCTAACTTCAGTCTTTAACAATTTGCCACTAATTTGCCAGAAAACTGCAATTTTATGAAAAACGGACCAAAAATGTGATGCAAAATATAAAATTGCCAGACAATACAGCTGGGAACCTGTCAAAGGAGGGACGCCATTTTAATATGAGCACAGTTAACTTAGAGCAGCTGACAAAATTAGAGAATCTACATGCATTTCTGAAATAAAAGTAATGTATAACTCTGATCATTACAGTTATTTATAAAAGTAAAGTAAACCCTCTATGTTTTCTTCCAAAATTGCTATTTTGTGGAGGGATCATTAGGGGAAGAGCAACATTTTGAGCCAAAATCAGGGACAGTTGAGGTTTGGCTATGCCTAATTCTATAAAGCAATTTATTTGCATGTACCTTTCAACCTGTTAATGCAATAAATCTGGACAAGGCCAAATATATTGAGGGAACATATAAACAGTACTAAAATTGCTCTTGTATAAACTGGGACAGTTGATAGAACAGGTCTTATTTTAGCATGCATTTTTCTGAAGGTTATAAAGTCTGAAACTAGTGTGTCATTATTTAGTGACTTAATTCCTAAATCATTTGCCAGAAAACCACAAACTGAGGAACAAACCAAAAATAAGAAGCAAAAATCTATTCATTCTTTGAAAATCTGGACAGTTGGGAGGTATAGTTCAGCTGGGGCTGTCTAAGTTTGCCACCCTTCCCCTCACAAAACCATGGTCGAATGGAGCCTCCCCCTGCAGCCATTCCAATGATCCATTACTTTGCTATTTCACTCCATTTACCATAAACACTAATGTACATACTGATTTACTTCTATGATGATTTGAACTTCATTTGAAAGTTTTATTTTGCATTTTACAGCACAAACACTAAGACATCTGCTAAACAAACTTGGCATTAAAACTTCTCTGCCCTTGAAACTCACATTCACTGAAACAACATTAAAACCCACATTCAAAGAAAAATACATTTTACCCGTGGCAGATAAGAATTAATTCTGGGCTGCTTTTAAATCATAGGCCCCTTGCATATGAAACATGCATGTGCTCTTTTGATACACCTTCCTATTGCTTTGAACATTTTTCCAGTAAACAATGAAACAAAACTGCCCAATTCAGAACATTTCCATCATAAAAGTCTAGTCAAACTTTTACAGTCCACCATTATCAGTAAATAATATGCACAATCTCTGGAGTAGTAAAAAGTCATCTAAATAATTCCACGTTAAATAAATCTAACTAATGAAGAGGTTGCTGCTAGCAATCACCTTTATATTTCATGACTTCACCGAAAAATAAAGTGTCTGATGCCCCTGAGGAATAAATTGCCTAAATTACATTAATAATAAGCTAGTAATATTGCAATAGGAAATGGATGGCAAACTGATAACAGGATCATAGTTAGTGTCTTAACTTTCAGTACAGCAGCATTCACCCCTTATGGGAGTAGAACCAACAACCTTCTGCATTAAAAGCAAGTACACAACATTTTGTGCTACTAGCAATGTGAGCAGACTTAGCATAATCAGCACTAAACTTGTCTTCCCTGCAGCTCTCAGCTCCTTGTAAAATCTACGCAATACTCAACTACATCTCAACTTCGCAGCACAAGAAGTCTGGAAAAAGCCAAATTTCTTGGGGTGGGTCAAAAGGGCAAAAAACAGGAACACATTAAACATTGCTTGTATAATCTTGGAAAGCTGCTAGAATAAAATGCTGTGTTACCATCATACATTTTACTGCCAAGGTCACTGTGCAAAATAGTCAGAACAACATAGTTTTCTGGATTTTTTGTGGCAAATCAGTGGGGACTGAATTCAATAAATAAAGGCAGGCATTTGAGTTTCAAACTTCATATCCTTCAGAAAATGCAAGATAAAACAAGACCTTTTTATTCTAGCAGCTTTCTAAGTGCATAACAGCAATATTTAAATGTTTTCCTTATTTTTGGGCTTTGACCCCCGACTATTTTGGCTTTGTCCAGATTTTTGGGCTAAGAGGTTGGAGCTATGCTCTGGGAACATTTATACAGTTTTCATTATTTATTATTGTTATTAACTATGTAAAACAAAAACTCTGAGAGCTGTCAAGAACACAGATTTTGAACCTAATCTATGTACGTCATTCAAAACATAATATAAATCCAGTAGCACATCAGTACAACTATGTACACTATAAAACAAACAGCTGTGAACAAGACTGAAATTAGCAATAATCTGTGCATTTTGCAGATTATACAGCAATCAGGAGGGGTAATATTTACTCAGATTATGCCTCTGAATGATTCATTACTAAATGGTTATGTTACCAGTTCTAAATAAAGTTATTTTTGTCTGGGTTTTATCTGTAACTGACTGCTATAACACTTAACATGAGTAAAAATAATGGGATTAAATTGCTGGAATTGTGAGTTATGAATTTAAGTATTTAGACTGTACACACCTCCAAAGCTATAGACATTTTGTTCAAATTTTAAGCATAATCATCACACATTATATCTTTATGAATTATACTTATGAAAATCTCTTTCCAAAGAAAATTTCAAATAGTTGCACAGACAATACATTTCTATACTGAACTGTGCAATATCTGAATAGCTCATATGGCTGAAATCAATGGAGTATGTACTAAAAACTTTATGTAAAAATTGTGATGTTAGGCATCTGCCAGAATTCTTCCCAACTCTTCTGTAAGTAGGAAAGTTAACTGAAATATTGTATGATTCACTAGTTTGTGGATTGTTGTGAAAGAATGATGGTGCTGATGATGATGATGGTAGAGCTTTGTAAGGAAGATATAGTTTAGAGAGGAGTGAGATGGTAGGTGTACAATCAGCTAGCCTGATGATGGTGGGATTACAGCTAATCATTGACAACTTTGTTTAAGGAATAACAAATGTATAAGAAACTGATGTACATTCACTGGCAGCTTGGGATACTGCAAGTGCCATAATGTGAAGAAAAGAGGTCAATGGGGAATCGGACATCCCTCAATAGTGGCTCAATATAGAAAGGTACTGGATGATGAAAAATGCAAAAGGGAAAACAGTTCTGCCACCAAAGCAGTACAAATAACCACCCACAAATCTTAGCACACCAATGTATGAGCAGCAAGCAATTAAGGATGACAAATAAGGTGAAAATCAAGTTTAATAAACATGAGCGCTCAACAAACAATCCACGTTTTGTCCTGAATAAACGGACTTCATCAGATAAAAAACATACTCATAAGCCATAGTTTAAGTACATTTCAAAACATTTACACACACACACACACACACACACACACACACACACACACACACACTACTCACCAGCCCCTTGGTTCTAAATAAAGTCATTGACGTGACTGAGACCAACAAATCCTCCTGCTTTAAGTCCTTCAAATACTCCCTTCGACCAACATAACGCTTGCATCCTAAACCATTTTGAACTGACGCGGTGAGCTCCATTCCGACTGGCTGCCCTGATGTGCTGGCGTCATCGTGCACTAGTAAAGCGCGAAAACTTTAAAATGCTAAAGCGCGAAAACTTTGAAATGCTACCCCCCTTCTAAATACGTTGTACTGAAATCAGTACAGTGCGTATGCCTCCCGACGTCCCTGCTTCAATCACCACAGTATCCACAGTGGTAAGGAAGATCTTCTACATTTTACATCTCATAAATAAGGGTACTGCATCCAGAGCTAAGGATGTTATAACTTCCCTGTACTCATCCATCATCAGATCACTAATAGAGTACAATGCTCCCTTCTGTATGTATGTCACCAGACACCTGCAGCAGCTGGAGAGACCTCAGAGGTTTCTTACCAAGAAAGTTTAGGGTCTTCAACACATGACCTACATGGACAGACTGAAGGCCCTGTCACTGTACTCTGTATATTATAGGCTGCTGAGAGGTGACCTGTGCCTGACCTACAGAGCCTCGGACCTGCCTTAATGGAAATGCTGCACATCTGCAAGTCACATGGGACAAGGGTCACTTACTGTAGGGATCTTAACCTAGCCTGCGACATTAACAGGACACGTTGAAAAGACTGATATGTCTCCCAGGGATTGCCAAACCTCTGGGACAAACTCCAAATTCACATAAAACAGAGCTCCTTGATGATCCTATTTAAATATAACTTAGACAACTGTATGGGAGAATGCAAATTTAGCCTGTGGGTGTTACCTATGTCCCTCTTGGATAAGGGCAGTAGGTGCTGATCATAGACTCACTCTGCAAATATAGACCATACAACTTGGTCAATAAGGGAACAAGGGTATAACATGGTTAGGCTTATAAAGGCCCTCGGGCCAATAGCCTAGTAACCTCCTATGAACCTATAAGTCCTCTACACAACACACTCACCATGCATGAATCCTCTTTCACGACACGTTCATTATGCCTGAATCCTCCACGCAACACACTAACCATGCCTGAATGCTCCACACAATGCACAACACAAAGCAGAGTCACCACATCTGAATCTTCTACACAACACACCTAGCAAGCCTGTATGCTCCACACAACAGACAACACACTCACCATATATAAATCCTCACCACAACCCACTCACCATGGCTGAATCCTCCATCATAACACACTCACCATGCCTGAATCCTCTACACAACACACAAGCACTCACCATGCCTGAACTTTCCACACGACAGACTCACCACTTTTGAATCCTCTACACAATATGCAACACACTCACCATGCTTGATTACTCCACACAACACATTCACCATGCCTGAATCCTTTACACAACACACAACACACTCACCATGCCTGAACTTTCCACACGACAGACTCACCACTTTTGAATCCTATACACAATATGCAACACACTCACCATGCTTGATTACTCCACACAACACACAACACATTCACCATGTCTGAATCCTCTACACAACACACAATACACTCACCATGCCTGACAACTCCACACAACAGACTCAACACTTCTGAATCCTCTACACAACATGCAACACACTCACCATGCCTGATTCCTCCATACAGCACACTCACCATGCGTAAATCCTCCACACAATACACTCACCATGCATAAATCCTCCACACAACACACAACATACTCAGCATGCTTGAATTCTCCACACAACACAATCACCATGACTGAATCCTACACGCAACACACAACACACTCACCATGCCTGAATTCTCTAAACATCACACCCACCATGCCTGAAGCCTGCACACAATACACTCACAATGCTTGAACCCTCCACTTAACACACTCACCTTGCGCAAACCTTCCTCACAGCATATCATATTCAAATTCTCCACACAGCGTGCATACCCTGCTTAAATCCTATGCACACAGCCAGTCTTCTGGAATCTTCCTCACAGGTTTTCCACCATTCCCTAATCCTTTACACAGGAACTCAACCCTGGCTGAATCCTTCACACTGCAGGTTTACCTGGGATAAATCATGTAAGTAGCACATCTGCCATGTCTGACAACTTTACAACACACTCACCATGCCTGAATCCTCCACAGAATACACTCACTATGCCTGAATCCTCCAATCATCACACCCACCATGCCTTTAGCGTGCACACAACACACTCACAATGATTGAATCCTCCACACAACATACTCACCTTGTGCAAAACTTCCTCACAGCATATCATACTTAAATCCTCCACACAGCATGCATACCCTGCTTAAATCCTATGCTCACACCCAGTCTTCTGGAATCTTCCTCACAGGTTTTTCACCTTTCCCTAATCCTTCACATAGGAACTCGACCCTGTCTGAATTCTTCACACTACAGTTTTCCCCGGGCTGAATCCTATATGTAGCACATTTGCCATGTCTGAATGCTCCACGCAAGACATTCACCATGCCTAAATGCTCTACACAACACATATACCCTGCTTAAGTCCGAAGGCCACATCCACTCTTTCCAAATCCTCCCTACATCATTTTCATCCCGCTCAAATCTTTTACGTAGTATGTTCAACTTGCTCAAATCCTCTCTACATCATGTTCACCCTGCCTGAATCCTCTGCAAGGAGATTAACCATACCTGAATCCTCTTCTCAAGTTGCCTGAATCCTTTGCACAATCTTGTGTTCTTCCCACTTTTTTTCGGTGAGCTTTTCTTGTCCCCCTGAATATAGAAAGGCAATGAAAATTCAAGAGATTCTCAGAGAGCCATCATAAAAATGATACCCACATTTAGAGCAGATAAAAAAAAACAAAACAAATCAAACTGCTCCAAGACTATTTGCTAATAATATAATAACATCCCTCCTATGATGATATAAAAAATATCCGGCTCTACTTCATGCTATTGGTTAACAGCTGGCATCTTGTTATGTAGTACTGCTTAAAATACACACACCTGCCTGACGTTTCTCACTTGCTAGGTGCATAGAAACAGTGCTAATGGTTTATTACATTTTCACCTGATCTACTAATGCAGTTCAACCCCCCCCAAGTCTAAGTGAACTCCCCAGTATAAAAATGTCTCTCTACAGCCCCTCACCCACTTATCACATGTATTATTCAATGACTCTGCTGTCCTTCTCCTCTTTTTTCAGTGTACAACTATTGTGTTTTGTAACTCCTCTCTGCAGATGACTAAAGGTTCAGCGTCACATGTACGATTTCTAAACTATAATGCAGGAATGCTGCAGCGAACTTGCTTTCACTATACTTGAAAGGTAATGTGAGGTCCGTCATCTAGCAGAGTGCTTATGAGTCAGAGAAGAGTATCTATTCCCTGAACAGATCTATTTTCAGAGGAATCATCTTTTTTCTCCTGCGATATAGTAATTTAATGCACTCCATTGCTGTGGTACAAGGTGTGCCTCATTTGAAGGAGTTTGTTTTTTTCTGGTCTTTTCTACTCTGAAAAATAGGCTGTCCTCATAGGACAATAAATACAAAAGTATGTGTTTGCCATTGCAATTCCAGGCCTCACTGGCTGAACATGAGGGTATTAAATACGTGCTCAGTTATATAAATTAATTTAGACTTGGTTATTTCAGTAAAAAGCTATATATTAAGCATATGATAATGCATACAGTGAAAAAAATATTCAGAACTGCTCATGAAAATATTATATACATTTAAAAAAGAGAGGGAAGGAGTGGAGGGACAGCTCTCCTGCCATAAAGTAATGCTGGCAGAGTGCAGCAGTGGCTACTAAAACATTTAATGTGAAAAAAATAGAACTACATGGCTACTCAGGGATACTGTTTTGTTGGTACACATGCACAGTTGGAGGGATGCAGTGTTGTGAGAAAATAAATCTGCTTTAGCGTGGAATCCAAACGCATGGAAAATGGTAGCAACAAAGGTATATGGGCATGTGTTAGAGTCAGGATGGAATTCTTGGCCAGACTTGTTTGACAGAAACAATTTCAAAGAAAATAAAAAATAGGTAAATAGGTAAAGGAAAGTAATATAAACAACTTGAGTTGGAAAGTAACAAGAAATCTGAGGAAACAAAAGGAAATGTGCAAAGCATCATAGAAACATTAAGATTAGCGAGGCAAAGGCACAGATCAAAGATCTGTTGAAATACTAAAAAGTGTATCACAACTTAGGGGGTTGTATCAGCTCTTCCATATTTATTGATTTATTGTCTGATTGAAATTTGGTAATCTGGTAAGTGGACTGGTCAACTGACCTATTTCAGACTGGACATGGGCTACGGTGGAGCAGCAGTGCAATATAGAGCAATAAAAAGGCAGTATATTCACAAAACTAAAAAAAAAAAAATCTATTACCAGCAGTGTAATATATACTGCGGTGGTGGTGCTGTGGTAGCGTTGTCGTCTCACAATTAGACATTGCCTATTCGATTTTCAGTTAGAGCGTCTTCTGTGTGGCGTTAGGCCCGGCAAGCCAGCACGTAAAACTCTGCTGCCAATCATTAGCGGACCGGAGTTCCGCTGTGGCGACCCCTAACCGGGAAAAGCCAAAAGACACACAAACAAACAAACATTACCAGCAGTGTAATACAGAGCAAAGAAAAGGCAGTATATTCAAAGTTAATAAAATCTATTACTAGCAGTACAATACAGAGCAAGAAAAAGGCAGTATATTCACAAAATTAAAAAAATATATATTACCAGCAGTGTAATACAGAGCAATGGAAAGGCAGCATATTCAAAGTTAAGAAAATCCATTATAGAAGCATAATCATCAGGCAGGCAGCATCATGCATCATGCAGAAAATAGAAAGATTTTTACTATATTTACATTTACAGTAAAAAGTAGCATTTTTTCTGATCAAGTGTTTATATTTAGCTGTTAAAGTTAATATGAGACTGATATTCTTAGTTTTCAAAATTCTTCAGTGTCAAGAAATTAAGGCCAGGTAAGTTTAGCCTTGAAGCCATCCTATGTCTTTTGAGATCTTATTTCATTAGGGAGCTGTTTCCATGTTGTTGGGCCACGTTTAGTCAACGTGGTCTCGCCAAGGCAGTGCCAAGGTATAGCCTGATCAGAGTAATGCTATCCCCCTGATATACCCTTAGTGAATATGATGGGTCTCTCATATGTGACATTGACTTCAGGGGATTGCATTGACCAAGTATTATAATTTTGGATAAGAATGTACAAAGTAACATGTTAGCTCTGCTATTCTCTTGTAATAATTCAGATCCCTCTAGAAGATCACAGTGTGTATGTGTGTGTGTGTGTGTGTGTGTGTGTGTGGGGGGGGGGGGGGGGGGGAGGGTCCAGAGTACAAAATTAAAAATTTTGCTTTCTGCTCTTTGCAGTTTTTTGCATGTTTAAGCTAGAGTGAAGTGTTAAAAGGGAAGGGCATGCTCAGTCTTAGGAATAAGGCCATTTCCAGCTGGGAGCATTGTGCATTTGGTGATAAAAAGAAGTTGTGTACTTACCATAACATTCCATCTGTGTTGTCAAGTTTAATTCTTCCTCAATTGAAGGGTTCAAATCCTTGACCGTTACTAAAGCTCGTGGCAACCAAGAAACTCATGAGCTTCTCCCTTACCCATAATGCACCAACCCTAAGTTACCTCAGATCTTGTTTGCTGTTTTTCTTACCAGAAAGGAAATATCTACCATGCGTAAATATAGGAGCTATAACAACGTATGTACTCAAACAGAAAGAAAGTATATCTGGAGCTCGATACAAAAGGGAGTGATGATCCTTTAAGAACTCATTCTTTCAGAAGTTTGTAAATAGAAAGGATGGGAGTTGATGGGTGGAAAGTTCAGGAAGAATGAAAATGGACAACACAGATGGAACGTTATGGTAAGTACACAACTTCTTTAACTGATGTTGTCAAGTTTCATTCTGTCTTCAACTGTTGGGACAGAGTCCCCAGCTACCTATAATCACGGGTGGACTCTAAGGAAGGATATTACTGAACACAGTTGAACCAAATGATGCCCTACCCCTGGAGACCAGACCAATTTATGATGAGTAATAAAAGTATGGGGAGTAGCCCAAGTTGCTTCTGCACAGATGTTGTCCATGGACGCTCTGGAAAGAAAAACTGAAGAAGTTGCCATGGACCAGGTTGAATGAGCTTGTATCGGTTGTGATAAGGTAATACTCAGTTTGTTACAGACAAATGAAATAGACTCAGTTAGCCATCTGGCTATAGTTACCTTTGTGACTAGTTTGTCCAATTTCAGTTCTGCAAAGGAAACAAACAATTGTTCTGTTTTTCTGATGTCTTTTGTTCTATGCAGGCAAAAATGTAATTGTCTGTGAACATCCAATAAATTTAACATGTAATCACCTTTGTTTGCAAAATCAGGGAAGAATACTGGCAAATTAATGGACTGATTGATATCAGATTCTGACACAACCTTGGGAAGGAAGGAGGCATTAGTTCAAAATATCACTCTGTCCCAGGGGTGTAGCTAGGATTTTCAAATTTGTACTGACAGCTCTCAAATTGCTACCCCCCTCCCCAGCCAAGCTACGGTCATTCTCGTAATTCACGGTTTGCTCTTTTAGTGTCGATGAAGAGGCATTCGCTGTAATGCCTCTTCAGTAATATAATATAAATTCACTCAAACTCGGTTCCTTGAATTGAAAATTAACCTGAAATGTCAGTTCTTTGAAAAATGCAGCATGGTAGTTGGGGTAGAGACTTTATGCTTTTGTTTTCTGTAACTAAGGTACAGGTTTTGAGCTTGAGTAAATTACTAACCACCTGCTACCACTAACTAGGATGTTTCATTCACACACACCCCCTACCTACCTCTTAGTGCAAGAAATATGGACAAAGCCTAAAATAAACAGGGACAGATATTAAATAATGTTCTCGTGAACTTAGAAAGTTGCTAGAATAACAGGATTTGTGCTAGTATGAATTTTTCTAAAGGACATGAAGTCTGAAGCTCAAATGTCTGTCATTATTTAGCAACTTCAGCCTTCAATGATTTTCTAGAAAATCACAAAATTTATGAGGAACAGACAAAAAATATGGGGCAAAAATCAGGACATTCTGCAAAATGTGGACAGTTGAGAGGTATGCTACCTACCACACACACACACACACACACACACACACACACACACACACAGCCTCTCAACCTCTTACAGCAACAAACTCATAAATAAAACTGAGGCAAAGGCCCAAAAATAAGGACATTTTTTTAAATATGGCTCTTATAAACTTAGAAAGATAATAGAATAGTAGTAGGTCTTGCATCAGTACGAATTTTCTGAAAGGTATGAAATCTGAAACTGAAATGTCTGCATTATTTTCTAACTTCAGTCTTTAACAATTTGCCACTAATTTGCCAGAAAACTGCAATTTTATGAAAACGGACCAAAAATGTGATGCAAAAATATAAAATTGCCAGACAATACAGCTGGGAACCTGTCAAAGGAGGGACGCCATTTTAATATGAGCACAGTTAACTTAGAGCAGCTGACAAAATTAGAGAATCTACATGCATTTCTGAAATAAAAGTAATGTATAACTCTGATCATTACAGTTATTTATAAAAGTAAAGTAAACCCTCTATGTTTTCTTCCAAAATTGCTATTTTGTGGAGGGATCATTAGGGGAAGAGCAACATTTTGAGCCAAAATCAGGGACAGTTGAGGTTTGGCTATGCCTAATTCTATAAAGCAATTTATTTGCATGTACCTTTCAACCTGTTAATGCAATAAATCTGGACAAGGCCAAATATATTGAGGGAACATATAAACAGTACTAAAATTGCTCTTGTATAAACTGGGACAGTTGATAGAACAGGTCTTATTTTAGCATGCATTTTTCTGAAGGTTATAAAGTCTGAAACTAGTGTGTCATTATTTAGTGACTTAATTCCTAAATCATTTGCCAGAAAACCACAAACTGAGGAACAAACCAAAAATAAGAAGCAAAAAATCTATTCATTCTTTGAAAATCTGGACAGTTGGGAGGTATAGTTCAGCTGGGGCTGTCTAAGTTTGCCACCCTTCCCCTCACAAAACCATGGTCGAATGGAGCCTCCCCCTGCAGCCATTCCAATGATCCATTACTTTGCTATTTCACTCCATTTACCATAAACACTAATGTACATACTGATTTACTTCTATGATGATTTGAACTTCATTTGAAAGTTTTATTTTGCATTTTACAGCACAAACACTAAGACATCTGCTAAACAAACTTGGCATTAAAACTTCTCTGCCCTTGAAACTCACATTCACTGAAACAACATTAAAACCCACATTCAAAGAAAAATACATTTTACCCGTGGCAGATAAGAATTAATTCTGGGCTGCTTTTAAATCATAGGCCCCTTGCATATGAAACATGCATGTGCTCTTTGATACACCTTCCTATTGCTTTGAACATTTTTCCAGTAAACAATGAAACAAAACTGCCCAATTCAGAACATTTCCATCATAAAAGTCTAGTCAAACTTTTACAGTCCACCATTATCAGTAAATAATATGCACAATCTCTGGAGTAGTAAAAAAAGTCATCTAAATAATTCCACGTTAAATAAATCTAACTAATGAAGAGGTTGCTGCTAGCAATCACCTTTATATTTCATGACTTCACCGAAAAATAAAGTGTCTGATGCCCCTGAGGAATAAATTGCCTAAATTACATTAATAATAAGCTAGTAATATTGCAATAGGAAATGGATGGCAAACTGATAACAGGATCATAGTTAGTGTCTTAACTTTCAGTACAGCAGCATTCACCCCTTATGGGAGTAGAACCAACAACCTTCTGCATTAAAAGCAAGTACACAACATTTTGTGCTACTAGCAATGTGAGCAGACTTAGCATAATCAGCACTAAACTTCTCTTCCCCTGCAGCTCTCAGCTCCTTGTAAAATCTACAATACTCAACTACATCTCAACCGCAGCACAAGAAGTCTGGAAAAAGCCAAATTTCTTGGGGTGGGTCAAAGGGCAAAAACAGGAACACATTAAACATTGCTTGTATAATCTTGGAAAGCTGCTAGAATAAAATGCTGTGTTACCATCATACATTTTACTGCCAAGGTCACTGTGCAAAATAGTCAGAACAACATAGTTTTCTGGATTTTTTGTGGCAAATCAGTGGGGACTGAATTCAATAAATAAAGGCAGGCATTTGAGTTTCAAACTTCATATCCTTCAGAAAATGCAAGATAAAACAAGACCTTTTTATTCTAGCAGCTTTCTAAGTGCATAACAGCAATATTTAAATGTTTTCCTTATTTTTGGGCTTTGACCCCGACTATTTTTGGCTTTGTCCAGATTTTTGGGCTAAGAGGTTGGGAGCTATGCTCTGGGAACATTTATACAGTTTTCATTATTTATTATTGTTATTAACTATGTAAAACAAAAACTCTGAGAGCTGTCAAGAACACAGATTTTGAACCTAATCTATGTACGTCATTCAAAACATAATATAAATCCAGTAGCACATCAGTACAACTATGCGAGTACACTATAAAACAAACAGCTGTGAACAAGACTGAAATTAGCAATAATCTGTGCATTTTGCAGATTATACAGCAATCAGGAGAGGGGTAATATTTACTCAGATTATGCCTCTGAATGATTCATTACTAAATGGTTATGTTACCAGTTCTAAATAAAGTTATTTTTGTCTGGGTTTTATCTGTAACTGACTGCTATAACACTTAACATGAGTAAAAATAATGGGATTAAATTGCTGGAATTGTGAGTTATGAATTTAAGTATTTAGACTGTACACACCTCCAAAGCTATAGACATTTTGTTCAAATTTTTAAGCATAATCATCACACATTATATCTTTATGAATTATACTTATGAAAAATCTCTTTCCCAAAAGAAAATTTCAAATAGTTGCACAGACAATACATTTCTATACTGAACTGTGCAATATCTGAATAGCTCATATGGCTGAAATCAATGGAGTATGTACTAAAAACTTTATGTAAAAATTGTGATGTTAGGCATCTGCCAGAATTCTTCCCAACTCTTCTGTAAGTAGGAAAGTTAACTGAAATATTGTATGATTCACTAGTTTGTGGATTGTTGTGAAAGAATGATGGTGCTGATGATGATGATGGTAGAGCTTTGTAAGGAAGATATAGTTTAGAGAGGAGTGAGATGGTAGGTGTACAATCAGCTAGCCTGATGATGGTGGGATTACAGCTAATCATTGACAACTTTGTTTAAGGAATAACAAATGTATAAGAAACTGATGTACATTCACTGGCAGCTTGGGATACTGCAAGTGCCATAATGTGAAGAAAAGAGGTCAATGGGAATCGGACATCCCTCAATAGTGGCTCAATATAGAAAGGTACTGGATGATGAAAAATGCAAAAAGGGAAAACAGTTCTGCCACCAAAGCAGTACAAATAACCACCCACAAATCTTAGCACACCAATGTATGAGCAGCAAGCAATTAAGGATGACAAATAAGGTGAAAATCCGTCGTTTAATAAACATGAACGCTCAACAAACAATCCACGTTGCCCTGAATAAACGGACTTCATCAGATAAAACATACTCATAAGCCATAGTTTAAGTACATTTTCAAAACATTTACACACACACACACACACACACACACACACACACACACACACACACACACACACACACTACTCACCAGCCCCTTGGTTCTAAATAAAGTCATTGACGTGACTGAGACCAACAAATCCTCCTGCTTTAAGTCCTTCAAATACTCCCGCTTCGACCAACATAACGCTTGCATCCTAAACCGCATTTTGAACTGGACGGTGAGCTCCATTCCGACTGGCTGCCCTGATGTGCTGACGTCATCGTCGTGCACTAGTAAAGCGCGAAAACTTTAAAATGCTAAAGCGCGAAAACTTTGAAATGCTACCCCCCTTCTAAATACGTTGTACTGAAATCAGTACAGTGCGTATGCCTCCCGACGTCCCTGCTCTGTCCTTGTGAAAGATCAAGTATGGAGGTTTTGCACACAAGGCTTGAATCTCTGAAATTCATCTAGCAGAGGTAATAGCTACTAGAAAAATAGTTTTCCAAGTGAGATACTTAAAGTCATATTTAGCTACTGGTTCAAAGGAGGAATGTATTAGAGTTTGCAGTACCAGACTGAGATACCATGGGGGAGTAGGGCTCTTAAACGGAGGTCTTAAAAGCAGAGTGCCTGGCAAGAAAGCTTGGCACAATTTGAGAAAGACGAATGAGGAACCTTCAAATTGCTGCTACCTGAACTTTAATGGTTAAGGAACTAGCTCCTTCTACAAAAAGTAAGGCTAAAAACTTGAGTATGTTATGTATCGGAGCTGAAAATGGCTCAACATGATTTGTTTGTGCCCAGCAAACAAATCTTTTCCATTTACTTGTATAAAGTTTTCTTGCTGAAGGTTTATGGGAAGATAAAAGAATATGTCAGACAGGGGAAGAGAGCATTGGTTGTCTGGCTTTTAATGGAATTGGAGAAACTACACTGTCAGCCTGAGATTTGAGATGTCAGGATGGATCATGCCCGTTGGGTGAGACTTGAGGTCTGGAGTTGGATCCAGGATCCAAGGTTGTTGAAGTGAGGCCAAAGAAAAGGAAACCAAAGCTGTCAAAGCCAGTATGGTGCAATGAGGATGACTTTGCTCTTCAACCTGACAACTTTTTGTAGAAATTTTGCAATTAATGGGATTGGGGGGTAGGCATAAAGCAGACCGGGGGGGGGGGGCAATAATGAAGCAGAGCTCCCTCGGTGACTCCCCCTGTGGGGGGATTTGGGCAAAGTAGCTGCTGCATTTGTTGTTTAGGGGCAAAGTAAAAAGACTGCAGCAAGGCTGGCCCCATCGACGAAAAATCATTTCTGTCACATACTTGCTGAAAGACCACTCATGAGGCAGAGAAATGCACCTGCCCAGTTTGTCTGCTATCACATTGGACTTCCCCAGAATGTGCATTGCTATGATAAAGTGGATGGATAAGATCACCTATTGCCACACTCTGAGTGCTTCTCGACACAAGGGATATTATCTGGTCCCTCCTTGTTTGTTGCTGTACCAAACTATTGATATATTGTCCATTTGAATTGCAATTGTCCCCACAGGGAGATAATTTTGGAAGGCTTGCAATGCTAAAAGCACTGCTCTCATTGCTAGGATATTGATATGTAAGTTGGCCTCTTTGAGAGACCAAATGTCTTGGACTATGTTCCCCAGAAAATGCTGCCCCACCCCATCTGGGAAGTGTCCATGGTCACTATGGCCTTGGGCTGAGGCGGAATGAATGGATGGTCTTACAGAATGTGAGCTGACTGAATCCACCACCTGAGATCATAGGTTCATAGGTAGGTACTAGGCTATCGGCCCTGGGGCCTATACAAGCCCAGCCAAAAAGGTACCCTGGCTTTTGCCACCCAAGAAAATTATTTTCCTGTGTCACTGTCGAGCAGAGCCACAGAGGTGATCCCTGGGGTGAATTTCCTATTTCCCATCCAATCATCAAGATTTTACTTGAAGACTGCTAATGAGGAGCTTTGTTTGATATAGATAGGTAGTTTATTCCAGAGTATGGGAAGTCTCTGGGACAGGAATCTATCCCTCCAGCATGTTCTGTTTATTGTGGTGACAAGGTTTAGGTCCCTAGACTGTGTAGCTCGGAGGGATTGGGATTTCTTTAAGTGGAGCATGTCCAACAGCTCTAGGTTTGACATAGCTTTGTATGTTAGGCAGAGATCACCTCTGAGTAGGCGATATGCGACAGAGTAAAGCTGGAGTTTTTTGAGACGGTCTGCATAGGGAATCTGTTTGAGGCCGGTAATCCTCTTTATGAGGTATTTCTGCGGCCTTTCCAGTTGTTGTAGATGTCTTGTGAGGTACATACCAAAAGGGGCGTTGTACTCTATAATGGGTCTAATGAGTGATGAGTAGAGGGGAACAATGACCTCTTTTTTTCTGGACGAGAAACATTTTGTAATGAGGTGTGCCACATAGAAGGATTTTCCTGACTACTGTGGTAATGTGATTATCAAAGCAGAGACTACTGTCCACCTGTGTCCCAAGGTCTCTTATCACACTTTCGGTGCTAAGTATACTACCGCCTATGATCCCTTTTGCATGTCTGGGTAATTTGAATCAGAGTTGACATAGGTTGGCAAAGAAGTGACCATTGTGTTAACAGAATCCATTGTAGAATCCTCATATAAAATTGGGCTAAAGGTACCAGTGTTGTCGCCGCTGACAGTGATCCCAGAACTTGAAGGACCAAGTGGGTGAAAATCTTGGTACTGCAGATTATTTTCCTGACCTGTGATCTTACAGTCTGACAGTCTGAACCCTGGTGTGTGTGTGTGTGTGTGTGTGTGTGTGTGTGTGTGTGTGTGTGTGTGTGTGTGTGTGTGTGTGTGTGTGTGTCATACCTCTAAAGATCTTAGAGCAAGAAATCTGGACAAAGCCATAAATAAAAGTGAGACAAATGCCCCAAAATAGGGACAATTTTAATAAATATTGCTGTTACAAACATAGAAAGTTGATAGAATAACAGGTTTTGCATTAGCATGAATTTTCTGAAGGGTATGAATTCTCAAACTCAAATGTCTGTCATTATTTTCTAACTTCAGTCTTTATTGCCACTACTTTTGCTAAACAAAAACAATTTTATAAAAAATGGACCAAAAATATGAGGCAAAATCTGGACATTCTGTGAAAATCTGTACAGTTTAGAGGTATGGTTTGTGTGTGTGTGTGAAAAAGTCCTCATAAACATTGCATTTTATAACAAGATGCCTTAAACCAGCATTGTTGGTAGATAGTAAGGAAGCATAGCTCATAGGAAGTAAGAAAGCATAGCTACAGTATACAGTATTATATTTAAGAGTTTTTGTTTGGAAGTCTTTCTAAAGTGTTTTATATGCAAAGAAAAGTAAAATAAATACTAGACTGAGGCAAACATTTGACTAAGTGACATTTAATAAGAACCATATGTACATGTTTCGACTTACATACAAATTTGACTCAAGGACAGACTAAAAAACGGATCTCGTCCTTAAACCGAGGACTGCCTGTAAATTCAGTCATCCTTGCCCTGAAAAGGGAGAATGGAGTGAAGAGTAACCATCCGAAACTTGTTGTGTTGAATTGACTTGTTCAAGTTGCTGAGATCTAAAACTGGTCTCCAGTCCCCTGTTTTCATGAAAATGAACCTTGAGTAAGTCCAGGATTTTATCTGATCTGGTGGAACATCATGGACGACTCTTTTTTTCTAGCAGCTTTTGTATTTGAATTGCTCCTTCTTCCCTCTGATTGGGTGCAACATTCAGGATTTTTCTTGAGATTGAGCGTGGAAGGGAAAAGGGTATTATATAGCCTCTGGATATAGTCCTCTGCACCCAAGTATCTTTTGTTATGTATAGCCAGGCTCTCTGGTACAGGGATATATGACCCCCAATTGTCTCCAGAGGGGTACAATCGGGCCTCCTTTCAGGAGCACTGATGGGCTCTGTCCAAGAAAGAATTTCTGGACCCCTGGTTTGTGGGCTTTCTCTGCTGCGGGGGCAGCGTAGACAATTGGAGTTCCCCCTCTGCCCCTGGGGTAAGTTCCTCCATATGTGTCCTAGAAAGGACCCTGGGATTTCTTGAACCACAACTTTTGAGCACCTCATTGATTCCTTGAAAATGATCTCTGAGTGGCCAAAAAAATGTACACCCACTGCAGACAGGGTCTTTTCATCCTTCTCACACCTGAATAATGTGTCCTTTACTTTGGGGCCAAACAAAGACATGCCATCAAAAGGACCATTGACGAATGAAGACTTGAAGGGCTCTGCAAAATCACATAAGCCCAACCAGGCATGTCTCCTGATGGAAATGCCTGAACCCACTGCCCTTGAGGTTCCTTCAGCTACATTTGAAATGAGCCTCATGGATCAATTTGAAATAGCTTGCAGGGTAGCCAACTGAGAAGTCACAGATGATTGGACCTCTGCAGAAATGGATCCTGAGAGAGTATTTGACAGTTCCTTTATCAAATCCCTCTGCAGCCTTGTAAAATGTGTCACATAATTCAGTGACCTTATGACAAAGGTTGCTGAATCATAGACATGCTTCCCAAACCTATCCATCTCCCTAGACTCCCTGTTAGGGGGATGAACAGTGGGACTCTCTTTAGTAAGTTACTTTTTGGTGGCCGCTGTCATGACCATGGCATCAACAGGTATCCTCTTACCCAAAAACTCCTTATCCACAGGTGGTGCCATAATCTTGTCTGGTCTTCTGGGTATGGGTTCAACTGTGTTGGGTTTCTTCCAGGCCCACCAAGAGATTAACTCAATAAGCTTGTTAGCAGGCAGAGTAACCCAGGAGGTAGACGGGCCAGTACTGAAAGCCTCCAGGAATACCAAGTCCTCAGATGAAGGATTGCTGGGCATCCAGCCTCCTCTCTGTTTTAAGATCTCAAGGATGTCTCCAAATGAGACATCTTCAAGAGGTGACCGTGCGGACCCTTCACCTTCATCGAAGTCCATATCATCTGTGACTGACTCTTGAGGAGAGTCCAATTGCTTCCTCTTGCACTTATTCTTCCTAGGGACCTCCTCAGTGAGATGATCTGGGGAAGTATCAGAAGAAACTATAATACCCTGCTGGGAAGACTGGGGTTCTCGAACTGGTTGTCCCTGTTGTAAAGAGTGATGAGGCTCCAAGCGCAGAGACATCACGGTAGAAGGTTGAAGATCCAAGGGGGTTGGTCCATCTATTCTGCCGAGCCAGAAGAAATGCTCGTCACAGCCTCGAAGGTAGACCACTATGGAGAAAGAGAAGACCTCAGCTCCAAAAAGACAAGCTTTTGGAGAGCTGTCTTCTCCACTCTGAAAGCAATCTCCTTGAGGTGGAAGCCAGTGCTGAGCTATCCAGTGCTGGGGCTCTGAGTTGCAGAGACAGCTCCAACAACTTTGGAGTCGACTCTAACACCCTGGATTTGACAGGGAAGTTATAGCTCCAACAGCCCTCTGGATCTGACAGAACCGGGGCACTCAGAGTAAACTTCGGATCCAAAGATATTGCTGTCTTTGGATCTGGGCCAGACAGAGACAGGAGGCTCAGATCCAGGGGCTCTGAAAAAGTCGAAGGAATCAGAGGAGGAAGTTGAAGTGGGGGTTTATTTGGATGGACCTCCTGACCAAACAGGGTAGGAGCCAATAAGATTCCCATCTGACTTTGAGCTGAGAGGATCTTCCACACCACTCTCTCCACATCTTCCTTTTTCAAATTTCTGGAAGAACGAGTTGAAGGTATAGAAGGGGAACTAGATTGGTGATGCTCCAAAAAAGGTGAGTGCATCATTGAAGGTACTGGATCGACAGATGTCAAATATGTAGTCCTGAGAAGAGAAACAGGGCTCAAGCTAGTCGTATCTGATCATTTCTTTGTCAGATCCAAGGTAGTTGGTTCTATCAATTTCTTCTTTTTCGGATCTGAGGGTGAGGTCGGATCCTGATTAAATCTTTTCTTGGATGGCTCCGAAACCAGGGTGGATGACATAGATGGCTTCAGAAATTAAGTTTTAAACTCTTTACTTTTACTTTTGGGAGATTGCTCTCCAAATATAGCCTCTCCAAAGGCAGAAGGTAGTAAGCCTTTCAAAATAAGCTTATTTTTTCTTTCTACAGGTGCCCCAGGGTTGATCCCATGGCAGATGGAACAATCTTCTTGAAGATGTAAAGGCCCAAGACAGTAAACACACATGGTGTGGACATCAGACATTGGAAGCTTGTGCCCACACTTAATCCACTTTTTAAATCCAGTGTGGGGCCTTTCACTGCCATCACTACCACTATAAAAAAGCAAAATTAGGATAGAATAGATTTTTTTTTATAAGAACAGCAAGAAAGAAGAAAAACTACCAGAGAAGGTAAGGGATAGTAGCTATATAAAAAAATAAGGCAAATTAGAAAATATTAAAATTTAGAAAGTTTAGAAGATAATTATATCACTTAACTGAAAAAAAATGCTTTAGAGCTGTGGTCAAGCACAGCTTTCATGAAAAGCGGCAAACAAGAGCTGAGGTAACTTAAGGTTGGTGCATTATGGGTAAGGGAGAAGCTTGAGTGTTTTCTGGTTGCCACGAGTATTAGTAATGGCCAAGCTGGATCCGAGGATCAGATCAGAACCCATCAGTTGAGGATAGAATGAATATTGACATCAGATCAGATGGTATAATTTTAGGGAGTGCTGCACTCCATCCTATGGATGAGACATTTAACCTAGGTCCCATCTGCCTGAGTTAGTGGTAGCTCAGGTGGATGTAAAAGATCTCACAGCACCTAACAAAAAGAATAGTGGAAGTTCTCTGTTGCCCTGGCCAAACTTCTCCTAGTAGTATAAACATCACCTCGGACCTTCCTTGAAAATGAAACCACTAGCCTAGTGGGACTAACCTGGTAAACAAAGAATAAATAAATAAAATAAATAAATAACAATTTGCAGCAAAGTTTCATTTGTGAGAGTATTTTATTGATTGATTTGTCTGCGTTTACTAATAAGAAAGTGTCAAGCAAAACTGATAAATAACTTTGTTTTGTTACAATAGTTATTGGATCATTTAAGTTATCTTTAAGCAATAATCCACAACTGTGTGTGTGGGTATATTAGAATTTACAACAAATCACCATGCCAAATACTTTATTCATGATAAAAACACAAAGATTTCAGGATTAACCATTCTTCAGTGTATATACAATTAATATGCAACCATTCAGTTTATAAATTCTACATGGTTACAACAATCCAATTAATTCATACTTCCATTGTTGTTAAAATTTCAAAGTGCTATTCCTATGTAAACGTAAATAATAAACATAAAAACACATATAGGACATAGTGTCCTCTCCAGCTCAACTGGTGAACCTGGGAATATTGAGGCAATGTTACAACTGCCTCATGTACACAGACAATCCTCTCCTTCTCCCACAAAACACAAATACATGCGAGAGATGCAACTATACGGCCAAACTGGAGGCTGAGCTCTCTCAACATAGGACTGGCAAGACCAGACAGGAGGAGAAGGTAACCACACACAATACATACCCAGTCACACATGGTACCATCACAACTTCAAATCATACACATACTCACACAAAGACATACTCGGAGGCTCTGATCAAAATTTACCAAAACAGCAGAGGCCACCAAAGCAGACACCCAAACAACTACCACCTCACGACCCAACACATGCAACACATAGACCACACAGTCAGAGTGTCAAACAGTCACAGCCCTTAAGGCCAAACAAAATGCCAGACACACTTGTCATTGGTGATTCCATAGTCAGACACACTGGCGTCCGCTCACCAGACTGAGTAAAGAGAAGGTCACAGTAAGCTGCCTGTCAGGTGCTAGAATCCGCCACATAACGCAAGCACTCAGGTCTCTCAACAGCAGGTACAAGTGACTCAGTCATTGTCCACGCTGGTGTCAACGACCTGAGACGCACCTCCTTGGACTACATGAAAAGGGACATCGAGGAGCTCTCTGATTATGTAGCCCAGGCAGGTATGACCCTGACCTTGAGCAGTATCCTACCTTCACCTAGAATGATGCCACAATACAGTGATAAGATGATCAGCTTTAATAATTGGCTTAAATTCTGGTGTCATTCAAAGGGGATCCAATGTCTGTCTGCCTGGGATGACATGCTGGACAAGCCACGCTGCTTCGCAAGGGACGGCTTGCACCTGTCACCCTGGGCTTCCGGATATTGGCAAAGGCTCTTGCCACCCCCATAGTGCCTTTTTAGGCAAGGCTCAAATTCTAAACCTACCACCCTAGAACACCAAAAAGGAAAAAACTAAGGGTAATGCTGCTCAATGCCAGAAGTCTCAATCTCAAGATGCACGCACTCGAGGCCCTTCTCAATATGGAGAACATCGATGTCTGTGCTGTGACAGAAACCTGGTTCAAGGCTCCTGAGAGCACCCCAGCACTAACAGGTTTCACCTCATATCATGCGTTCCGCCCCAAAATCCGGACAACACCAAGAAAGGAGGGGGTGTCCATATTCATAAAGGACACCCACACCTCAAGGTTGGTGGCAACGCATGATGCATCGGAGACCATCCAGGTGCAATTAACCATAGGCAAGACTGCTCTGCAATTTGTAGCATGTTACAGGCCACCCTCTCAAACTCAGGAACCTCACATGGCCTTCCTGAAAACATTGGAGGGATAAATGTATCTCCAAACACCATCATACTAGGTGACTTTAACTACCCTAATATAGACTGGGAACACTACTCAAGCCCGAACACTCTAACCCAAAGATTCCTGGAGTTCATAAACTCAAATGCCATGGAACAACTAGTCACCATCCCACAAGAGGAGAAAACATACTTGATCTCATCATCACGAACATGGGATCAAAATGTTCAACACCGAGAGTATACCCCTCACTGGTGAGATCAGATCATAAACTAATCTCGCTGGAGCTCCTCATCTCGCCCCCACCTCAAAAAAAAAGACCACAGTGAAAAACTTCTCAAAAGCCGATTTCACACTTCTAAAAACTAGTGTGGTCTCCTTTAAGGCCCCTGAGCCAGTGGTAAACATTACTCAAACCGCTGAATCACTTACAAATGCCTTCTACCAGCACCTACAGGACTGCATGGATCAGGCAATCCCAAACAAAACTAAGACTCTCTGTACCAAAGGCAAGCGTCCAGTCTGGTGGACCCCAGCCATAAACAAGCTCTACAACAAAAGGAGGAAGCTACTACAAGATAGAGCAAAATCCTTGAAATGTAAGACACCTTTGATCATTATAAGTAAAAACTAAGAGCTCTCATAAAATCATCCAAGGCAAATTTTGAGAGAAAAATCGCCAAGGACTCTAAAGAGAATCATAAGGCCTTCTTTAGCTATGTTAGAAACCTAGGAGGAAACTCCCAGATATGCTCAGAATTAGTTCAAAATGATGTGAAAATTACTGAACCTACACACATTGCCAACATACTGGCTGACAGGTTCAGTGCAAACTTCTCCCCTCCCCAAAGGAGAGATATCTATTCCAGAGGATTGTAGCCCCCAAACATCTCCAACGCCCAGGTGAGAACTGCCCTCACTAAGGCAAAAACACAGCATCCATGGGACGGATGGTGTCCCCGGCTGTGTGCTTCATGAACTCAATGAGGAATTAAACCCACAGTTAGGACAGCTGTTTAATCTTAGCCTCACCTCAGGATACGTACCCAAGGAGTGGCGCCTGGCGACTGTGGTCCCACTTCATAAGGCGGTGCCTCCACAGACCCTGGAAATTACCGCCCCATTAGCTTGACAAGCCTTATCTGCAAAGCCATGGAGAGGATCATAATGGAACTCATAAATAAAGACATAGGGAACTTGCAGACTTTGGATCCAACTCAGTTTGGCTTTGTCAAAGGCAGATCCTGCCTCTTAAACTTGGTTGACTTTTTCGAGACAGTCACCAAGGCCATTGATGAGGAAAGGCAGTCCATACAGCCTACCTCGACCTGGCAAAGGCCTTCGACACAATACCCCACTCAGGTATCATCGAAAAACTCATCAGCTTGAATGTAAACCCATACATCACAAGATGGGTTGCAAACTGGCTAAGTGACAGAACCCACAGGGTCAGAGTTGCTGGAGCCATGTCAGACTCAAAGCCTGTCACAAGTGGTGTCCCACAGGGCTCAGTCCTGGGTCCACTCTTGTTCGGCATCTACTTTTCTGAAGTACAAGCAAACACAAAAGGGTTATGGCTGACAAAGTTTGCAGATGACTGCAAACTAGGCGCCATAGTCGAAAACACATCTGACACAGATATCCTCCAGAAGGGCCTCACAGAAATGGATAACTGGTGCCAGAGCCATGGCCTGAAGTTAAACGCCAAAAAATGCATAGTCATACCCTTTGGGAAAAACAAGGCTACCCCTAGCTACCATATAGGTGGCAATCCACTGAGCACAGAAAAAGTCATCAGAGATCTGGGGACCCAGGTTGACAGTAGCCTTCGTTTTGACACTCATGTTGCTAAAGTAGTTAGGAAAACCTTCTATATCACCCACCTGATCATGAAGGGATTCACATCTAGATCAAGGGAGGTCATCGTCCCCCTGTACTCATCACTTATTAGACCTATGATTGAGTACAATGCCCGTTGAATGTATCTGACCAGACACCTGCTGCAGCTTGAAAGGCCCCAAAAGTTCCTCACCAAAAGGATAAAGGGTCTCAAAAATATGTCTTATGCTGCCCGACTGAAAGAACTCCAGCTCTATTCAGTCTCATACCGCTTGCTCAGAGGTGACCTGTGCCTGACATATAAGGCCATGTCAAACCCAGATTTGATGAATATGCTTCACCTCAAAAATCTAGATCCCTCAGAACCACAAGGCGGAGACTTAAACCTTGACACGGTTATAAATAGAACGTGCTGGAGGGACAGATTCATCACCCAGAGACTCCCTATGCTGTGGAACAAAATCCCGGTACATGTGAGGCAGAGCACCTCTCTGGTCTTGTTCAAGAGGAATCTTGACCAATGGATGGGAGATTGCAGATATACCCCAGGGATTACTTCAGCGTCACTGCTTGACAGAGGCACAGCAAAATGATAGGCATAGTTTTTATTCAAACTAAAGGGGTGGCGAAAGCCACATAACTATGGGCTAGGCTTATAAATGCCCTTGGGCAGATAGCCTAGTATGAACCTATGAACCTATGAACCTATATATATATATATATATATATATATATATATATATATATATATATATCTATGGGTCTACCTGACAACACCGACGTGCTAAAACACTGACAACAAAATCACCGACACCACAAAACTGAAAGTTCAGAAACACGAAAAGTACAGTTTTGTACCTACCATAAATGTAGATGTTCGAAGATCCACATTGCTGCAGTCCTTACACTTGGGTAGTCCGCTGTCCTCGGTCGGCCCGAATATCAAAGTATAAGGCTGACGTCGGTCAAGGCGCATTTGACTGACATCAGAACGTCAGGGTACAAATGCGCATGACCGACGTCATATCCTCAGTCTTTTCTTGCCCCAGATGTCAGAAGACCCTAAAAATAAAGGTCAAAACCAAAAGACAGCAAACAACCCACCAACCACCCTTGCACTAATTATATGTACAATATATACAAAATACACAATATGTACAACCCAACCCACACAACCACCTCTAACTACAGAGGGAACGGAGGGAGGGTAAATTGGACTGCAGCAATGTGGATCTTCGAACATCTACATTTATGGTAGGTACAAAACTGTACTATGTTCTTCATCTCACATTGCTGCAGTCCTTACACTTGGGTAGAATCCCAAAGCAGAGGTAAGGGAGGATGGCTAACTACAAGGAAGCAGGAGCTGCCAAAATGCCCTGCAAAACAGCAGTGGCAAAACCAGCCCTGGATTTAGAGTAAAGTGGCAGGTGATAATGCCTAGAGAAAGTATGCACTGAACTCCAAGTAGCTGCCTCCAAAATATCCTTGGTTGCCACTCCCCTCAAAACAGCTGTTGAAGTGGCAGTAGCCCTAGTGGAATGAGGCCTAATCCCAGCTGGAATCTCCTTGCCATGATGGGAATAACAGAAAGCAATGCAAAACCCAATCCACTTAGAAATAGTTTGTTTTGACACAGGCTTGCCCTGAGAACTCAAAGCAAAAGAAACAAACAACTGCTGAGACTGCCTGAACCCTTTAGTTCTGTCCAAATAATAACGCAACTGCCTGTGTACATCTAAAGTGTGCAAAATCTTTTCCCCTTTATTTTGGGGATTTGCATAAAAAGTAGGCAAATGAATAGTTTGGTTTAAAGCCACACTAGAAACCACCTTAGGCATAAAGGAAGGATTAGTACGTAATGATACCCTATCCTTATGGAAAATCAAGAAAGGCTCGACCGCCATAAGGGCCTGCAATTCAGAAACCCTTCTTGCAGAGGTAATGGCCAACAAAAAAGCAGTCTTCCATGACAAATATTTCAACTCAGAAGTAGCTGCAGGCTCAAAAGGTTGTAGAGTGAGTTTCTCCAACACAAAATTGAGATCCCAAGCAGGAGTAGGAGCTCTTCATGGGGGTCTTATATTCTTTGCCCCTCTAAGAAATTGCTTGAACAAAGGATGAGAAAACAATGGTGGGTCGCAATCATAGTGAGCCGAAATTGCTGCAGCATAAACTTTAATAGAAGAGAAAGACAAACCTTTGTCTAGTAACTCAGTAAGATATTGAAGAGCCACAGACAAATTAGGCTCAGAAACATCAAAATCTTTTGCTGCACTCCAAAATAAAAATCTCTTCCATTTGTCTGCGTACACTTTCCTTGTACTAGGCCTTCTAGCTTCCAAAATAACATTCAAAACTTGCTGAGGAAGTGGAGGCCCACTATGGTTCAAAACAGAATATGCCAGGCTGTTAGGTGCAGAGAGTGAAGCTTGACATTGAGCAAATGGCTGTCCTCCTGTGACAATAGGTGTGGAATCGAAGGCAAAGGCCATGGAGGCTTCCGTACCAGACTTCTCAGTAATGGGTACCAGTGCTGTCGAGGCCAATCCGGAGCTATTAAAATCATCCTTGGCTTGTCTTGTCTGACCTTTAGAAGTACCTTTGGGAGGAGAGGCAGAGGTGGAAAGGCATACACATGAAGATTGCTCCAATTGAAAGAAAGAGCATCCACTCTCCAAGCTGTGGGATGAAACCTTTTTGTGCAAAACTTTGGCAGCTGATGGTTTAGTGGAGAAGCGAACAGATCTATGTCTGGAGTTCCCCATGACACTGTCAATTTCTGAAATACATGAGGATCCAATTTCCACTTGTGGGGATCCATAATTCGTCTGCTCAACACATCTGCTAAGGAGTTCTGTGCTCCTGGCAGAAACCTTGCCTGAAGATTGAGCTGTAAACTGAGAGCAGTCTCCCACAAAATCATTGCTTGCCTGCATAGAGGATAAGAATCGTTCCCCTTGCTTGTTGATGTACCACATGACAGTTGTGTTGTCTGTTAGAATCAACACCTGCCCTGGAAGAAGTAATTCCTTGAAAGCTATTAATGCAAACTGGACTGCTAACATCTCCTTCATGTTGATATGTAGATGTTGTAGTCTGGCAGGCCACTTGTCTTGTATCCACTTTCCATTTAGATGAGCTCCCCAAGCTTTGTCTGAGGCATCTGTCGTTAAAATCTGACTCGCCTCTGGCCGGGTCACAGAGAGTCCCTTGTGTAGGTGACATTCCTGAGCCCACCACAAAAATTCCTTTTGAATGCAAGGTATTATTTGAATGACAGTGTCCAGATCCTGGCAGTGCTGTGTCCATACATTTTGAGATACCATTGTAGCTTCCTCATATGCAGTTTGGCATTGGGAAGCACCAGAATACAAGATGCCATGAACCCTAAGGCTTGAAGGACTGTCCTTGCAGTCAGCCCGGACTGATGAGATAGTTGATGGAAGTAAAGGGATAGACTCTTTTGTTTGTCCGGGGTTAAAAAGGCCATCTGGGATGCCGTATTCAGTCTCACACCCAGAAAGCACATGTCTTGAGAGGGTACTAGACTGGACTTTATTTCGTTCACAGAATACCCCAGGCATCTTAGCACTGCTATCACATATTCCAAATGATGAAGAAGCTGTTCTCTTCCTTGAGCCAGAATCAGGCAGTCGTCCAAATAAGGATAGATCTGTATTCCTTTTAGCCTGAAGAAAGCTATCACTGGAGCCAGAACTTTCGTAAACACTCTGGGCGCAGTAGATAAGCCAAAGGGCAATGCAGAGAACTGATAGTGAGAAGTCCCAGCTCGAAAACGCAGATACTTCCTGCAACTTAGTCTGATAGGAACATGAAGGTAAGCCTCCTTGAGATCCAAAGTTACCATCCAATGATCTTTGCCCAGCAGAGGTAAAAGCTGCTGCAACGTCAACATTTTGAACTTGGGAATGTCCAGATAAGTGTTGAGGATAGATAAATCCAAAATTGGTCTCCACGTGTTCCCCTTTTTTGGTACTAGGAACAGGCGAGAATAAAATCCTAGGCCCACTTCTGGCATAGGGACTGGCTGTATGGCCCCTATTTGGAGCAACAGAGAAACTTGCTTGTGAACCTCTATTCTTTGTTGAGGAGGAACGTCTGGCATGCCTTTGAAAGGAGGCAAGGTATGGAAATAAAACCTGTAGCCGTGGTGTATGATATCCAATACCCATCTGTCTTGGGTAATTAAACTCCAATTTTCTTTGAAAAGAGCCAACCTTCCTCCCAAAGGTGCTGCCAGACGAGAAGGCTCTGGCAGCTGAAAAGGTAGGTCATTGGGTCTGTTTACGAAAGGACTGACCCCTGCCCTCACCCGAAGACTGTGCAGGAGAACTCCCTGTTCTAGGCCTGAAAGAGCCCTGAGCTCTGCCCCTACCACATCTAGATCTACCCCTAGACTGGGAATCATAAGAAGGATACGTCCACCCCTTAGTAGGCCAAGTTCTACTAAACTTTGGGCCTTGTCTTCCATTTTCTTTAAAACTGCCTCAACAGGAGAACCAAACAACACGTCAGATTGCAAAGGAGCATCTAAAATCCTTGTCTTAACATGGTCAGACAAATTCTGATCCCTCAGCCAGGCGTGCCTGCGAAGAACTGACCCAGTGGCAGCCACCCTAGACGAGGCCTGTACAGCATCAAAACCACATTGCAAAGAATGCTTACCCACCTGTTCAGAAACATGTACTAAATCTTGCAACTCTTTACAATCAATACCTTCTGCCAGAGCATCAACCTTAGTCTTCAATTGTGAAAGGAGATAGTTTTGGTATTTCAACATGTGAAACTGGCAATTCAAAGCCCTCATAGCAAGAGTGGAAGAAGTATAAACTTTCTTTCCCCATCTATCCAAGGCCCTGGCTTCTTTGTCTGCAGGAACCGGATTCTTTACAACAGAAGCCTTAACACCTTTAGGCCCCTGGCTAACAGTTTCTGGGTCTGCCCTAGGACTCTTAAAAAGAAACTTATGAGCTTCAGGCACCCTGTAATACCTATCCGGTTTAACAGGAGCAGGAGGCAAAGAATCAGGATTAAGAGAAGCCTCAGTAAAAACATCTTCCACTACATCCAAAACAGGAGGTATAGCCAAAGGCCTATGCTGGGGTAAAAACAAAAATTCCCTAAGCCTTTTCCTGGAATCAGAGAAGTCCTGACCTTCCCACTTAAAATGCTCCCTCATGGAATGAAGAGTTTCTGAAAAAGAAAAATCCTCAGGAGGAGAAGCAGAAGGAATAGAATCATCCACATCAGAATCAGAATAAGGAGAGTACTCCTGCAAGTCTTCAGCCGAAGACTCTGAAACATCCGAAGCCTGCTCAAAACTCCCTAGCTCAGGCTCCACCCTAGGTCTCTTATCAGGAGGGGGCAAAGAACCCCTAATCAGAGTAATCAAATCTTCTGCCATTTTAAGCATATGCTTCTTGGGCACAGTTCCAGAGGAACTAGGGGTGACACCAACTGAAACTGAACCTGGCCTGCCCCTGGGAGAAGCCTTTGAAACAGAAGGAGAGGGCCTAGCCACCCTAGGAAGGGAGGGGAGTATAGTAACCTGAGAAGCCCCCTCAGCCTGACCTGCCTCCTGAGAGGCCACATCTTGCAATAATAAAGTCTCACCCTGGGAACACAAAGAAACCTCCGGTGGAGCCACCGGCTCCACCGACACCTCTAAAGAACCGGCGTCCGGTACAGACGGTTCTTCTAGCCTAGGCTTAACTGCTTTGTCCTTGCGCTTCTTTGAAGAAGCGGGCGTCGGAGCATCCGACGGCATTTTATAATTGCACCGCTTCCCAAAGACTAACCTGGCACAATCCAACCTTCTCTTTATAGTGCGTTTATTGAATCTAGCACAAGGCGACAGCCAACAACGTCGTGCTCAGGCCCTAAGCAAGGAATACACAAAGTATGATAATCTCTATGCGGTATCTGTTTCCCACAAGAAATGCAATTATTGACTTTTTCTGACATCCGGTAAATCACTGAGGCAAGAAAAAACCAAAATATTCCCCAACGGGGTACTTAGCCAACTTTGAACTCGGTCTGAAACTTCGAAAACGAAAAATCTCAGAACGCCAACCGGCACTTGCAATGCTGCTTCTGCATCGGACCATGCGGCAAAAAAGACTGAGGATATGACGTCGGTCATGCGCATTTGTACCCTGACGTTCTGATGTCAGTCAAATGCGCCTTGACCGACGTCAGCCTTATACTTTGATATTCGGGCCGACCGAGGACAGCGGACTACCCAAGTGTAAGGACTGCAGCAATGTGAGATGAAGAACATCTTCACATACCCGACAAACCACAATCCCGACACTCAACAAACAAAACACATCCCCTGTCCAAAAAACACACACACACAACACAAGCACATCAAAAACCTTACAAACCTACACTGAACCTTACATACACAACTATCTATGCACTAACCTTAACCCAAACCCTAACCCTAAGGTCCGTTACTATGGCACACTCACCTATCCCACGCCCTAACCCTAACTCAGTTAACCTGCCCCTATCCCTAATGTCTGTCATTATCGCACACTCACCTGACCTGCGCCCTAACCCTAACTCACTTAACCAGCCCCTAATCCTACAGACCATCGCTATCTCACACTTACCTTACGCACACCCTGACCCTAATGTTCATCCCTATCGCACACTTACCTTTACATGTCGATGTTTTCAGCATTGGGATTCTCAACTGCCGGTCTTCTCCATTGTCGATCTTCCGGTGTCGGTGTTCTCGTCGTCGGCGTTTCGAGATTTCGGCGTTTTCAGGTAGACCTATATATATATATATATATATATATATATATATATATATATATATGTAAAGAACATATAAGAAATATACATATAAGTTCTACAATTTCATCTGCTTAGACTTAAGTATTGGTTTAATGCTCACTAATGCATTAAGTCCAGGGGGTTATCAGCCTGTAACCTCTCTATCTATTGATACTATTCGACTTCTGTTTTATTAGTAATATCACTTCTCCTTACATTAAATAAAACTTTTTGAATCACACTAAATTTAAATTGATGGTCTAAACCTTTCTCTCTAATATGTTTTACTAATGAATTGGTGAGAACACCCCTACATATTTCTGATAAATGGTCTGATATTCTTTCTTTCAACTTCCTAATACATTTACCTATATAAAATGAGGGTCAGATCATACAGACAGTTTCATAAACTACATTTTCAGTATTCCATGTCGCAAAACATCCAAATTCATATCTTATCTTTGTAACAGGGTGCATAAAATCAACATTTCTCAAAATATACTTGCTTGTAGCATGGCACTGTCCCTTTCTTTTTACTAATATTCAGATTGCTTGCCTACTGCATCTATTTATAGCATCATTTCTGCTTAAGATTATGTGATTTATTATAAGCAAAATGAGTTTTTGAACCATATATCTATTTAACTCAGGCAAGACTTGTAATAGTCTCCAATTATTTTGGATAATCTTAATTATCCCTTGTGTTCTAGAATTATATATATAGTTCTATAACATATAGGATTTGCATCCCTTTTAGTACTATTACTTCTATTGACTACAGAGCCCTGTTGACAACTTGCAAAGTATGGTAAAGCATGCCTATCTCATTCATTTATAAGATAATTATGCACCTCATTCAATAGATGTTCATCATAATGCCTTGTTTGAAACTCATCTTTCATTTTATTTATCTGTTCATTACACAAATCTGTATCACTAGTCAGCCTACTCACTCATAAAAACTGACATTTTACTATCCCGCTAAACATGTTTAGGATGCATACTGCATCTATGTAAAAACCTATTAGCCTGTACATGTTTTTAAAGATACATGTAGACAATTCCTCCCCTTGTTTAGTAATCAAGGTATCCAAAAAAAAGCGTATTTCTACCAAGGAATAATGTAACTTAAACTTCAAAAACACTTGTAGTATTGTCCAAATAATTAACATATTTGTTAGATTTTATGAATATAAATCTGAAATTAATTATGTTGTAAATATGCTGAAAGAAAAGGCTTGCTTAAATGCAGAAACAAAGTTTAAGTAAAATGTGATCAGCAGTCATACTAAATGACCATGGCTTGGAAAAGGAATCTGCTGAATGGACATTCTTCCCTTACAGACTCAAAACAGGATGTTATGCAAGAACAAAAATGCAAAATCTGCTTTTAAAGAACAATGACATGTTTTTCTGCATGGAAAAACAGGATATGACATAAGAACAGATACAAAGATCCAAATAAAATACAGGATGTTCACACTGTCAGAAAAGCTGATCTCTGACAATGTGTTTTCTCAAAAATATGTTTTTCTTCATAAAAAACAGGATATGCTTATCAGCATTGACATAAGAACACATGTTTCTATACACAGATTCAAATAGAATACAGGACAATGTGTTTCCTCAAAAATATGTTTTTCTACATGGACATCAGGACACTGTTACAGGATATTCACACTGTCAGAAAAGCTGGTCTCTTACAAGACATTGTTAAACAAGGAAGTTTAGTATTGTTTCTACAGGATAAGCAATTCTCCAAAATATGTTTAAAAAGAGTATATAAAGAGCTGTATAAATCCAGTTGTTTAGGGATATGGTAGGAACACATTTGGTGTTCTGAGGTAAATGTTATATCTCTCACATCATCTGTACTATATGAGAAGTAAAGTTGGAACAGTACTTTTAAGCTGCAACGTGGTTTCGTTTGATTTATTATAAAAAGTTATTTGTTACTGCTCTTTAAAGTTGATGCTGCAAAGTATATTCTCTCATCAGTGTATATTCTGCAAGTTTCTGTATGCAACAGACTGTGAATGCAAATATAACTAGACTTTGAATTTTAGCAAGAATCCAGCCAGCAAGACTGAGTGTCTTAAGAACACTGCAAATCCATCACACCAAGCAAGAAGCAAGTAAGAGACATATAATATTTTTTCAATGGCGAGCCAGGCAGGAGGCAGCTGAGTGACTAGCACCATATAATTTTTCAATGGCAAGCTAGTCTGCATTTGAACCTACAATCTGCATTCAAACACAGGAGGAGTGATGGTAAGCCCTGCAGAGGGTCACTTCAGTCAAATTGCAGTAACTAACATTTGTACGTATGTGCCAATTCTGAACAGAAGTATTCCAGTTTATGCAGCTTGCAGTAGTAAAGTTTTTTAGACGTCTACAATCCGGAGTGAGACTAGTTCAAGAAATTCGCAGTGCCATAAATTCTTCAAGAAAAGGGGGATATCCACTAGCCCATCAGTCCACTGCCTGTTGTGCTTTCCCAGCTTCTCAAGTGACTTTGAAAATTTCCAGCCATCTGCAATAGCAGCCTGATCACCTGTTTTCTTGCTAACTGGTAAGACTTTTTTCTGTGTCACATATTTAGTGTGGATGATGTTAAAACAGTTTGTATATTCTTAAGAGAGTTTTTATATTCTTAAGACAGTTTGTATATTCATATATAGTTTCTGTATTCCTAGACAGGTTGTATATTACTAGACAGTATGGATATTATTTATAATTCATGCAGGAGTAAACCAAACTTTAGTAAATTGCAATGTTGGTATACACAGCACATTAGTAAATGTAAAACCTTATTAGGGCAGGTTGATAGTAAGGCATTATGCAAATGTATTACAATATTTGACTGGTATCTCAAAGAAAATCATGTGAAAAATGACAAATGTTTATTGTGTGCTTCAACAAAAACTGCATTTTGTGTATTATGTCATAAAATAATATTGCATCATATTGCGAAAGAAATAGACTGTAAAGACAGATCTGAAGAATTAACTAAGGGTAAAGTGTTTCCATTACATTCTGATGTTGAACAGTTATGTCCTGTCACCACATATGAGTCAAATCAGTTACTGATAGAACCCTTAGTACATTTTGTTACAAAGGAAAGTAGTAAACTTCTAAAAGACAGACACAATGAGTTCAGGAAGCTTAGACAAGTTATACATACATCTTTTCAAAAGTGCATAGGAGTTTCAAATTCAGCAGAACAACTTACTAAAGAATGTCAGAAAGACCATGCAACATCACAGGAAATTCAACAGAAGTTCCAGGATAAAGAAAATAAATTAGCTGAACTGACAGAGACTGGGAACTTCCTGCATACACAGCTAATCTGTGCAAAAGAAATATATTTTATAATATGCTTATGTTTTGAAAATGGTTAAACATACATGGTAGGATGATAGGGACAAATCATTCTTAAATGTTTTACTTTCATTCAGTTAAAGCAAGACATCTATCAGTACTACAGTAAAGTAAAGCATATGAATGCCATTCATTAGCATAGTCAAAAGGTAAACAAAACTGTTCTAGTGTATTATAATATATAAAATTAAATAAAAATAGATGAGTAAAAATTTTAAAAAATAGATGAGTAAAAATTTAAAGTCACAAGACATGACATGCTTGTATAAAGATATACAAGACAGACATGCATGTGTGTTCTTTTCATCTAGAGTACATCTGTTACAATAAGGCAGACAACAGCAAATATAAATAATATAAATATAAATGTGTTGGTTAAACTAATATCTATTTTGTTTTTTACAATTTGTTTATAATTATATTGTAACACCAAACAGTTAAAGTTCTGAATTTTAAAAAGAAAATCACAGATGGTATTATTCAAACAGTTTTGTAAAATTAATGGCAGGACAGTTAAATAGTTAAATAAAAAAAAAAATACTGAAATCCATGTAAGGTAATTGTAAAATGATGTCTATTTATGTTGTATAAATGCATAGTTATGCAAATCACAATCACATTAAAGGAAAAATGCCAAAAGAATTAACTATAGTTTACAGAGTATGAAATGTGAGCTCAGACCTTCCTAGACTGAATGAATAGTTACAGGAAATGCTGGAAAGATAAGATAAACAACAAGACGGATTGCCAGATAAGTAGCTTGAGTTTTTCTAAAGCATCATTGTTATTAAAACATAATTGTTAAAATGTTTACAGGCAACACTATTTAGTAATTGTCATAAAATGCCACAATTGTACATGGATGTCACTTATAATCTGTTTGCAAGTAAATGTTAAAAGGACAAAAAAAAAAAACCTCAGTTGCATGAAGTACAGCCAGCAAATGGGCTATAGTATATATACAGTTCAAATCAATTGTGCAGAAGAATGTAAATGCCTACTAGTGGTAGTAAACAGCAAAAGCTTTATAAAAAATTATCAAATCAGACAAAAGTTCATAATTTAATAAAATAAATGTATAACCATAGTGTTAGGCTAACATACATTCTATTTTCACAGCATAGGGCAGGTAAACAGTGCTGAAGTACTACAGGGAGAGGAGTACTTTATCAGTTTTACACTGACTGTATAAGAGGGAGGGGCACTTTCTCAGTTTTACACTGACTGTATAAACAGACTGTGACAAGGGTCTGAAATAAAGCTACATAAAAATAAATAATAAGGGTCTAAAATAAAGCTACAGGGAAAAAAAAAAAATCTCATTCATTCTTGACAATACTCTTTTAGGTAGAGGAAAAAACAGGTATTAGTGTATTAGAAATACTGGTAAACTGGATTAAACCTGACAGGATAAGATATTTTACAAGTTGTTAATAGCTATCATAATGGTTATTATTGTATTGTTTAGAATTAAATTATATTTACAGCCTGTTAAACGTAAAGCTATACAAGAGATGGTTTAAAAAAACAAGAGATGGCTTAAAACTGATTACAGCTATACAAGAGAGAATAAAGATATGCAAAAATGCATAAATGTTTCTAATAGCAAGAATGGTCACTATTTTTAATATGTTTTGGCAAAACAATGTTGGTATAAAAAGCATGAATATTTTTAATAATTGTTGAGTATGTAGTTTAAAATAACAGGACATATGAATTTGGTATCAATTCCACTAGATATTTCTAAAGAGACAAACATTTTCCAAGATTTTGCTTAATATTAATGTTATTAAATTTGTAAGATTAGACTAAATGTACTTTATAGTCATTGTATGTACAAATGCAGAAGAATTCAGTACAAATGAGATTAATGTCTAGTAATAAATATGTGTGAAAACCATATTTAATAAAAATGGGTCCAGGGTACCTACTAGATTGAAATGCATGAATAGCAAACAGTCTGTGTAAATACATACTGTACAGGATACATCGTAATAAGTTCAAAAGTAATTTGTCAAGTTGTAATATCATTGGTTTTACCACAGTAAAATAACTGCTTTCAAATATTTATTATCTAAGCCCAGTTCAGTACTTTATCAAGATGTTAATGGGCAGTTCAAAGACATGACCACAATGTTATGGTTAAAATGACATTGAAATTGTGTGTTTTCAGCAGTGTATAAATGCTTGCAGTAGCACATGGTTACTGTCTCTTATAGTTGGTTCAACAGTTGCAAAGAGTTAATGAAACAGTTCTAAGTCATAAATGAAATTCTATGATTACAAAAGAATAAATTGATCAAGTTAAAAAAAAATAACATTAAAGCAGACACAGCTCATAACTGATAAAAAATATTTTCACAGAATGGTCTGCAAAAGAAAAAGTTGTTAAATACATTCAGTTTTGGTAGTAATACTTAATATCATTGTATTAACTATGTAAAATTGCATTTTGACTTGTATCAAAAGAAGACTAAAGGGTTTGTTTCTTAATGTGTTTTCTATATAAAATGTTTTGAGTATGTTTAAAAACAGAGGGAATTGTTAGATTTTATGAATATAAATCTGAAATTAATTATGTTGTAAATATGCTGAAAGAAAAGGCTTGCTTAAATGCAGAAACAAAGTTTAAGTAAAATGTGATCAGCAGTCATACTAAATGACCATGGCTTGGAAAAGGAATCTGCTGAATGGACATTCTTCCCTTACAGACTCAAAACAGGATGTTATGCAAGAACAAAAATGCAAAATCTGCTTTTAAAGAACAATGACATGTTTTTCTGCATGGAAAAACAGGATATGACATAAGAACAGATACAAAGATCCAAATAAAATACAGGATGTTCACACTGTCAGAAAAGCTGATCTCTGACAATGTGTTTTCTCAAAAATATGTTTTCTTCATAAAAACAGGATATGCTTATCAGCATTGACATAAGAACACATGTTTCTATACACAGATTCAAATAGAATACAGGACAATGTGTTTCCTCAAAAATATGTTTTTCTACATGGACATCAGGACACTGTTACAGGATATTCACACTGTCAGAAAAGCTGGTCTCTTACAAGACATTGTTAAACAAGGAAGTTTAGTATTGTTTCTACAGGATAAGCAATTCTCCAAAATATGTTTAAAAAGAGTATATAAAGAGCTGTATAAATCCAGTTGTTTAGGGATATGGTAGGAACACATTTGGTGTTCTGAGGTAAATGTTATATCTCTCACATCATCTGTACTATATGAGAAGTAAAGTTGGAACAGTACTTTTAAGCTGCAACGTGGTTTCGTTTGATTTATTATAAAAAGTTATTTGTTACTGCTCTTTAAAGTTGATGCTGCAAAGTATATTCTCTCATCAGTGTATATTCTGCAAGTTTCTGTATGCAACAGACTGTGAATGCAAATATAACTAGACTTTGAATTTTAGCAAGAATCCAGCCAGCAAGACTGAGTGTCTTAAGAACACTGCAAATCCATCACACCAAGCAAGAAGCAAGTAAGAGACATATAATATTTTTTCAATATTGTTTCAAACTTTGTTCATCACCCTTCCATATCATAAAAATATCATCTACAAAACGTCTATAAAACATAATGTTTTCTGTATATATAGAAGGCGATTCAAAGATATGGGTACTTTCCAACAGTCTAGGGCAAGATTTGTGTATGTATTTGTGAATGATATCCCCATCACTACACCTAACAAGTGATAATAAAGGGTATTATTAAATAAAAAAAACATTGGTACTTAAAACTAATTCCATGAGAATACATATAATTTCAATTTTCTTTCCCATAAAATCAGTATTCTTAACTAGATGTTCCCTAATGGCATCTATACCATATTGGTTATGTGTTGTTTTAAATAATGAGTTCACATACAGTCTGACTAATATATAATTATGTGTGTCATTTGCTTCATACCATCTATATAACATTCCTAATGAACCATTAGTATCACAAATATAGCTACAAACATATTTTTACATATTTTAACAAAGGTTTCAACACCTGTTCCAAATAAGGGGAAACTGCTTCAGTCACCCAACCCTTACCCGAGATAAATTGTCTCATTGGAGGATGTTGTGAATCTTTATGGATTTTGGGCAACCTATATAATATTGGTATCACTGGTTGTGTCACATCCATAAAATTATACATTTCAACATTAATCTCACTTTGTAACTGCAAATCATATACAAAACTCATAACTCAATGTATAACATCATTAACTGTGCTCCTGTTAATTACTTTAAAAACAAAGGCATCACCTAAAAATTTGTTCATAGACTGTGAATAATAATTTGAATCCATTATCACTATAGCAGCCCCTTTGTCCACATGCTTGATCACAATATAAGGATTACTTTGTAACTGTATCAATGTCCTATGTTCATCCAATGTCAGATTGTAATATTTAATAGCATCAGGTTGATTAAACAACTGACATATTTACTGCTCACGAACATTTTGAAAAGCACCAGTGCCCGGTACACTAGCCAATATAAACATAGTAGAGTGTTTACAAGTAACATTTTCATTTGTCCCATCTTTCATAGGTTCATAGGTTCATAGGTAGGTACTAGGCTATCAGCCCAAGGGCCTACGTAAGCCTAGCCAACAAGGTCCATGGTTTACGCCACCCAAGAAAGTTATTTTCCTGTGTCACTGTCGAGCAGAGACACAGAATTAATCCCCAGGGTGTATTCCCTATTTCCCATCCACTCATCAAGATTTTTTCTTGAAGAGTGCTAATGAAGAATTTTGCTTGACATAGATGGGTATCTTGTTCCAGAGTATAGAAGTCTCTGGGACAGGAATCTATCCCTCCAGCGTGTCCTGTTTAATAAGTTTTAAGTTCAGGTTTATTGTGAAGGTATTTAGCCCTATCAAAGCATCAGTTACTGTAGTATCACTTGAGGGAATAAACTGTAGTCCTTTGGCTAAAAGTGACAAGTCAGATTGCATTAACACAAAATCAGATACATTTACAATAACAAACTCACTGTTGACCTCATGGTTACCAAATGACTGTGTGCTTCTGGGCCTCTGTATCTGCTTCTTTTTTCTGTTTTTTTCTTCATATTTCCTGTCCTCTTGACATTTGCCATTTCCTGACTTCTACTTTCTCCAGTAGACTGAACTTCAATGGTGTCTGGGCCTGATGACAATTCTCCTCATGGTCAGGTGGGGATACAATATTACTCTCCTGGTGGTCAACAGAACTGCTAGGATAATTACCATCAATATTATCAGAATAAAGAGATGAATGCAGTCCTGTATGCTTATTACTTGTTCCATTAGATGTCACTTCAGACTTATTAGGCATGCTAATAACATCAAGCCCATACATCAACTCTCCTCTAATCACCCTTTGACTACAGTTCTCTTGTTCTTTTGGCTAAGAAAAAATATTCCCTTTTTTGAAATCTTTCACATCTCTCATTAACTTCCTTCTCTTAGTTGTTTCCATTTTTAACTCAAACACATTCAAACGTTCTAACACATCAATATAAACCACTGAACTGTGTTTAAAAGCATAACTCTCAATCTTTTAGTGCAAGAAATCTGGACAAAACCCAGCAAAATGTGGGGGCAAAGGCACAAAAATAGGGACATATTTTTGCTATTGCTCTTATTAACTTAGAAAGTTGCTAGAGTAAAAGGATTTGACTTATCATACATTTTCTGAAGGATTTGAAGTCTGAAATGCAAATGTATGTCATTATTTAATGACTTCAGTCCTCAGATCATCCCAGAGATTTGTGAGAAAACTTTAAATTTTAGGAGGAACAGACAAATAATATGAACCCAAAATCTGGACATTCTGCAAAAATCTGAACAGTTGAGAGTTATGTTCAAAAGTAGACATGCATAAAATGCTGTCTTCCAAACTAACAATTTCTTTCTTCAGATCTTTCTCTATATCTACAAAAAAGTCATTCATCAAAGCCATATAATCTAAACTCAATTTGAGATTAAGTTCTTGCCATCTTTTAAGCAACGATGGGTGCAGGTTGCCATAAATCATCATTTTAGGTATTCTCAGGCCATGCAGAGCAATACCCTACTGCAGATAAGACTGAAAACTAAGACAGTGCCACTGAAGGCCCAATTACATCTTATAAGAGGAGATTACATTGCATATTCAACATTTCATTCACCCGAAGATCTACCTTCAATCATTCTACCCCTGTGAAATACATGGATGGCTGAGTATCTGGTACAAAATCTTGCATTATTATTGGTATGGCGCACTGCCCCAAACCAAACCAAACGAAGCACAATGTGATAATCCAAAGGACCAGGGATGGATATATGAGATCAAACAGTGAATACACAACAAAAGTAACAAATCACCACTCTGGATCTAAACGCCACATACTTTGTTCAAGATAAAAACACAAAGCTTTCGGGATTAACCCTTTCTCAACTGCATTATTTAAAAAATAAATTCCTTACCTTTCTTAAATAATGTCTTTATATAAGGGCACTTCTGTCTTCTTCCATGTTCTCTTCCCTGTAATGATGCACTGCGGATGAGTATGTGACTTACATTCCCATGCTTGCACAGTACATCAGTGCAAGAAAAGCAACAGAGAAAACAGAATCTCTTTTGCCATTTTTTTTCTTTTACTTAAAAAAATAAAGAAAAGAAAAAAGAGATTTCTGAGTGACAGAGCAAACATATAAGGAAACTCAGGAACGTTTCTGTTTGTTTAGTTTTGCAAAACGTACCTGATTTTCCTCATATTTTGTTCTTTCCTTCAGCTGCTTGGTGGTATTTCAGTGGCTGGACTTTTTTTCTGTCTGTATATGCTCTATTTTCAATGGGCATAGGGGTTGGGCTGTTAAATCAATGTGTTTGGTTTTGAACAGTAATGAGCATTTATTGCATAATTTAAAATAACAGATTGAAGATTAGCTAGGTTTTAAGAAGCAGCAAACAGAACAACATTAGATTTTTTGGGGATTTATTACTGATATATTGTCACGTGTCCAGTTGCAGAGATTACTACAGAATTGTCCTGAAATGCCCAGTGTAGCCCAGAACTGGTTTTATTTGAGGAAAGAACTAGCAGGTCATCTGCATACATAATTATATTGAGAAGGAGTGGGTCATAAGTTATTTATAAATAGTGAAAACAGTAGTGGCCCAAGAAATGACCCATAGGGTACGTCAGTATTGAGGGTACCTTCGTCAGAAAGGGCATTGTTGGCATAAACTTGTTCTATTTTTCAGATAATACTATTTAGTTTTTTAAAAATTAAGTCCAAAACTGAGTTTACAAAAGTTTGTTGAGGGGTATAGTGAAATTAGTGGTTTTGACAGCTCTTGTCATTTCAAGAAACAGACCAGCAGTAAGGAGACTATCATTCATGTTACGATAAATTGTGTTGGTAGCAATATATGCTACAGTCATTGTACTGAAAGCATTGCAGAATCCATATTGGGTGTCACATAGGAGACCATAGCTATTTATGTGCTCAAATGTGTGCTTATATAGCAGTTTTTCAAAGATCTATAGAGGGCATAGGTTTGAAACTGGCCAGTAATCTTTGCATTTTTTAACATACCTACTTTGCATAAGGAAATTATTATGCAATGCCTGAAGGTGCTGGGACTGAGCTAATGATAAGTCAAAGAGTGTGGATATGAGTGAGTAGTTTGGTAAAAGAGAGCAATGCCATTTTAGGCTGGGGATTAACTAGCTGAATTTTGTTTCAAATGCAATATTTAACTTTTAACAGTTGTTTCTTCGAATGTAGTTTATTTAAAGTAAGAAGTAGGACAGTTATGTACGGGGGGGGGTAAAGTTGAGGGGCAGCAGCTTCATTAAGTGTGTGTTGAGAACAGATCCGGGAAGGGAATGAGTTCTCCAGATTATGAAAAGTAGTATTAAGCAGGGCATTTCTGCACATTCCTGTGAATGTGGCTTTTTCACTTTCATATACTGGGCTAGTATTTCTGAAGTTTACATCTATCATCTGGCCTGCTAGTTGTTTTAATGCTTTCCGGAAGTATCTGAGGGAGAATGAGAGGACCTCATATTTTTTTTTCCTGATATAGGTAGCCTTAACAGAACTGGTAGCTCTTCTGGTTTTATTTCTAGGGTCAGGGTAACATTTTGTTTGCTTATGAATGTATGTATATATGTATGTATTTATTTATTGAATTTGAATACCAGTGCAGAGCACTTATCAGTCCTTTCCAATGTAATGTGCTTGCTGAAGCGATGGGTTTTGCTCCCATTGCCTCTACATGCTGTCTCTTTTTCATAACATTTATAAAGTCTGTTGTTATCCAGAGGAAGATGTGGCCTCTCAGCCTTCAGCGTGTTTTGGGAAAAGGAGAGAGCCCTCTATATGAGCCAAAATATTAATATGAAATGTATTTAGCAAGTATTTTACTCTGTAGTCACCAGAGATACAATCTTTAGGGAACAGCAATGGGTTGGGAAGCCAGCATTAGACAGGATAGCTCTGGTGAATGGAGATATATGAAAAGATTAGGTGATAAACAACAGATGGGCCATCTGCTTAGGGGCAGAGAGAGTCTGCTGGAATTACTTCACACCTTAGATTAACTATAACATCCCTGCTATGCTCACCTCTGCCACATCCTCCTGTTTTTTTTTTCCTTTCAATTATTCGTATCTTTTTCCTCCTATCTTAACCTTGGTCTGCAACTGTATACATTGTAAATAAACTTTAAATTTGTTATCATCAAAGTACTGCAATGGAAAGAGAAGTCCGAGGCCTATACTTCCTTTACTCTGTAATGTTATGTGACCACTGTAATTGCTAGAACCTTTGTATCATTGCAATGAGTGGAACTGCTGTATTTTCTAATTTTTGGATTTTGGCTCCTGGGCTGAACCTAAAAATAACCGAGGTGGATCAGTGTACTACTCATCTCAGAAATGAAAATAAAATAAAATAAACTTGCAGAGCTACCTGCCAGGTTATGTTATTGGTCCCTGTATTGAAATGTAATCCCAGTGACTTGAAAGCGGCACCTGTGATTCCCTGCATCCAGTGATCTCAGTTATAGCCTGGAAACTAGAAGTTGGAAAGGTAGGAAGAGGATGTCAAGAAACCCTGTAAATAAAGCCACAGATAACTCTGATTGTAAACTCACAATGGTCTCAACTGCAACAGCTTCTCGATACAGAAGAATGCTTAGTGGGGAAGGTGCTTTGAATGGAATGTGGTAATCACTGGTGACTCACTGTATATGTATAGGGCAGGCAGTGCTTATCAATGAGGGTCATATAGGTAGGGAAAGTATGTATTGTGCTACATACAGGCAGAGAACAAGCAGTATACATCATTGAATTAGAAAGCTGGAAAGCTGGAATCGTATGAAGCCAGATCAATCATTATGCACCAGTGAACAACACAACAAAGGAACCTTCTAGAGTAAATGAGACACTGAGTCAACAAGCCTTTCGTAATGCAGAAGCAGTCTGCAGAAACAGAGTGCATTAAGCAACAGGGATTAAGATACCACATATAGCTGCATTACAGAACAGCAGTACAGGCACTGTATATAGGCCAAACGGGCATCATGCAGCAAAAGATTAGATGACAGCAGTGCAAAGACTATGTACTGATGAAGTAAGCATTGTACACCAGTAAGATATTAACAGAACGTGGGGACTATACTGTTACATAATTACAGTATAGAAAATACATAAAAAAGAGAGTACAAGGATTATGCAGAGAGCAAATTAGGAACCAAAGAATTTGAAAGAATAATGACTCCATGGAGAGACAGAACGACATTCAGGCAATTATCAATTGTGAGACTCAAACCCTGCATCTTGTGTTTGTAAGGCAAACACCTTAACCATTAGGCCAACCATATTGAAGAAGACGTGACATGCACTGTGCACATGTGAGATATTGTTAGGTAAGAAGTCAGAGTAGTGAAATGTGAACAGCACAGGAGCTGGCAGTGCTTTGCAGGAGAACAGTTAAGTAATCGGCCTTAACACAAGTGCTGCCACTGCTAAGACAGAAAAGGTCAAAGAGAAAGAGTAAGAGGATTCAGACAACAGCTGGTGGGCTGCTACAATTACCAATGACGTAGTTTAGTACTTTGGGAGTGGATGCAAGGACCAAAGCCTTTATGACAGCCAGGTATGAAGTGAAAGGGAAGCAGCTGCTGCAACCTAGACTGGACAGTATTAAAAGTGATGTCCCAGCAGAGCTGGATCACTGGAGCAGAGTTTGGCTCCTGATCACTACCAGGGTTCAGAAGGAAGACTCAAACCAGTCTGCACAGCCAGCTGGGAGGGTCGAACTGATGAGCCAAGGAGAAGCTACCCTATAAGGTATATATCTCCCAGTAACATTTCTAAATCATCCCCAAAGAGTTTATTTCTTCCATAATTTTACTATATGGATCACATGTCTTATTTCATCAGAATTCGTCTTTAAAATTGTTTTCTAGATATTTTTTTTCTTGAGAATCACACTCAAAATGATATTTCCTGCGGGTTATAGTAAGTTGAGTCTTGCTCAGTATAAGAGATCTAGCTTTGTTCTTGTTGAAGGTTAGAGCTATTTTTTCAAGGTCCTTTATTATTACATATAATTCATCTATCAAGGAATTAATTGTGGTAATAGCAAACAAAATGCCATCAGCAAATTAAAAAAATGATTCATAAATTCATTTTTTCTTCCTGAGACTTTAATATTCTGTCTTATTTCTATAGCAAGTTATTCTATTGCCAAGGCAACAGGTATGAGAGACATCTCATATATTTTAAATGCATATAAATAAATTAAATGTTTTTTTTTTCAACCTACTTTGCTTTTATTATGATACGTGTATATCTATATATATCTATTTAATTATTATGCAGTATATGATAGAATATGTTGTATCTTTCTTTACAATGCCAGGGATGACACTGCATATTGCATAGGTGTATCTGAACTTTTGTATTTGTCTGTACTGTCATTGCCAAATTGTTTGAACTTTAGCAGGCAAGGTTCATTAGACCAGTCCACCTACCCAGTTAGCAAAACTTAAACAAATCAGCAAATAAATACATACACTTTTGGTTGGAAGCTTGTAAAACTGATTATTTGACTAATCATTTCAAACTGCAACAAGTAACATTTATATAGCAAAACGAGAAATTGTTTATTGAAGTAAGGCAAAGGTGAAGGATTTGTAGACAGGAATGAATGGTTTGTACAGGACAGAATTGTCCAGGTATTGGTCTCCAGAGAAATATGGAAAAGGTGTAGAATTCTCCTTCAGATGGGGTGATACAATCTGGATCTAAATAGGAACAAAAAAAAGACATAGTACACTTCAAGCACAACAGTAAAAGAGAAACAAACCAGACAGTATTAATCCAAGGTAAGAAATAGGATCCCTTTGAGGTAACAAGCAAGACACCGGGGGATAGGATAACATTAGTAAATCAATCAGACGTATTCAAATATAATATCTACAGGTCTATCATTTTTTTGTAAATCTTAATTTGTACTAAAGAACCTAAAGGAATAGAGAATGTGTAGAGAAAAGGAAATAGCCGTGGAGCTTTCAGAGCATCAGAAATCAAAGCTATGAGAACTAAAATATCAGGAGCTGAATATTCAACCTACTGAGGAGAGAAACAAAAGACAGAAGAAGGAAATATACTTGGAGTAAGAAATCAAGATTTTTAAAAGAAATAAATTATATTCCTATTACAATATTAAAGAGGTGAAAGCTTATGCCATAAAAAGACTGCAGGGATACATTTATAAATCCACCTAGAATAAACTCAATCTTTACAAAGCCTTTGAATACAATGATCATGTCCTTTTGTCATAATTTTTTAACTTGCACCCCTCCAAGCAGTGTACAGTCCTCCAGCTGTCATCCCAGCTTTCATACCCACCCATCTCTTAGGTGCCCCAGTTCCTTCTTGGTACTGCATGCATAACTCTACACCAGGTGGGCCACCTAACTCCTTGGGAAGTTAACCTTGGCATTAAATCTTTCTTTGTTACAGGTAGCTAGGGGAGCCCTCATGCAGTTGCATGCATGGGGCAGGAAGCCATCATCCTCTTGGCTTGCTTGTAAAAATCTATATCTTAGGGAGGGGTTAGTGCAGTTATGTCACAGATATCATCACCTCCCCACTTTAATCTAAGAGTCTACCAGAGGTCACTCGGCAATTGGGCTTCCCCCAACCTGTCTCTTAGGACAGGAGAGATGGTCATTGGCTACTTCATTCTTTCCCAAAGTTTGGCCTTATGATTGGATTAAATCAATTCCCAAACTGAGGTTGCCAGTGGTGCAAATGGACTCCCTGTCTCTGAGCCATTGCACCTCTATTTGTCATTGCTTTGCGGGCAGAGTTCTAAACAAGCACCTGATAGGTGGAAAAGCAGTCATGGTCAAGCTACTGTTGCTATAAGTGGAATGTATGGGAGGGGTATTCAACAAACAATACATCGTAGTCATCTATAGATTGATTTACAAGTCAAAAATACAGTAAACAGATAGGTGGCTTATTAGTCAGTGCTTTTGGCTGCTCTCTGACTTTCTATTTGGGGAAAGAGCTGCAGAAACCTTGCACAAAATACCGTTATAGCAGCAAGATAAAAAGGTAACACAGTGGGCGTATATCTACTGTAGTGCTCCCCAAATGACTTCCAGTGCTTTAGAGGAACTGTTTTGGGATCTATAACCATTTGCTACGATCCCTTCTATCAACACCTGCCCTTATGCGTTCACGACTCACCACCCATCACATACCGTTTTGCTTCTAAACGCATGCATGTAACTAATAAACTACCTCTCACTGCAGTCAATCTATTATTTGTGGACACAAAAGAAGGCTGACGTTGCTTGGTACTGCCTTTCTGACTTCCTCTTTCCGATAATCCATATCGTGAAATATAACTCTGAGTAGATTATATCCCTCAGAGTAAAATTTCAGGTTTCCTTTTTTTCACAAATGTGCTGATGCAAAAGTCCTAATCAGTTACAGGCTTATTACTGACTTCCTCCTGCTGTATAACTAGAGTTATCTTCCATGTACTGGACGGACTTCTTGAAAAGATGGTCACTTGGTTGTGAATATCTTCTGTATGAAATTATTTCTCTGCTGATTCCAGCAGAGCTTAGATGTGGCGTTCTCACCCTACTCTATTATGATTTCCATCCAATTTACTGTCAGTGTTGGAAATTTTTCAGACCAATGTGTTTGACTGTAAAAATGTGAATTAAAGTAGATGACTATGGCAAAATGGAAACAAGATATTCTAATGCAAACCACCATCTCCTCATAAGTTTTGGAAATGCATCACATTTGCTACACAGTATCATCCATTGTCAATGCTAAAAAAGCAATAAGTTTACTTTTTTGATGAAAGTAGAAAAGAGATATGTAAATATCTGTTAAATAGGTTTCAGGAGTATTACCAGGAATTTTGGACTTGTACACCAATTTCTAGAATGTTTCTGGATTGCATACCTCTTCATTCATTTGGTTATTCATTCTCCAAAACCTACTTTATCATTTTCAGGATTATAGGAAGTCACAGCCTATCCAAGTATTCAACAGGCATAATGCAGAAAACTATCTTATACAGAGTACCAGGGTATAGGCTTGCACATGTACACACGCAGAAAGTCACACAGCACCACATACAATATTGCTGGTAATAAATTGGCTCATTACCAGAAATGTCCTGGCTGTATTGTAGTAAGATGTGGGAGGAAATTACAGTACATGAAAAAAACAAATGCAGATATTGGAAGGAGATACAGAAGGCACCCCAAGTGGGAGTTGAACCAGGTGCTCTGTGTCAGCAACACTAACAGGTGCAACACTGTGCTGCCCTAGTACCATTTCAGTATCTTAGTAATATTAAACTAAAGCAAATATCTAGCAAGTTGGGGGCTCTGAAAAAGGAAAGTTATTTAACAAACTCAATAATATAAAGTCGTGCTGAATATGCCAGGACGTCTTAAAATGTCAATTCCAGTGCATTTGACTGCAGAAAAATAATAAGTGAATATGCTTAACTCCACTGTTTGCCACTTCCCGCTAATACATTTAGGAAAAGTAGAATTGACTTGTAGTGTCTCCAGACATAGTGGAAGAAATTAGGTACTCCTGTTCTGACTTAATGGAAAGTCATCAAGGAAAAGAAAGGAAGTCATACTCTGGAGATGCATAGTGTATTAAGGGAAAAAAATGTTGGCTAAAATACAAAATCCCATTGGTATATGTGCCCCCATTTCAGCATTTTGAGTAGAATAACTGATACTGTTTAGAGGAATGCAGCATTAGTTGTGTACAGTGCATCAAGTTACGATCAAAAGCTGTCCTCTGAATGTTTTCATTATTTATTAAGCAGACTACAAAATGCCTGCGATTTTAGCCTTGCACCAAGGACATTTGAGAAAGTAAGAACGTGAATAAACATGTTTAAGTATCAAGAAACCTTCCCCACTTCTGGAAATTAACACATTATTTGATGCTTCTAATGCAATATAAAAATCTTTGTTTGTTGGTTTTGTTTCTTTGTTGACAAGGGATGATCACTAATCCAAATAAACCATTTTTAGATTCAACACAGAAAGCAGTAACAGGCATTGGAAACAGGAATTTACAACAATGCAGTGCATGTATTGTCAGTTAACTCTATGTACGATGCGCATCTTATATTGATGTGAAGATCAAGCAATACAAAAAAAGCTAAGAAAGCATATATATTACAATATGCGTAGGAACTAGAGATGTACTATAGAACTTAAATGAATGTGTGAACAGAGATAGAATAGAGGAAGAAGAATACTAGGGTTGGATGTGGCGATATCAGTGGGACCAACTGAGGGGTACAAAGAGAGGGAAGAGTAGTACACATAAAGAAAGAGTGGCAGTTTCTTACCTATGCAAGTGCCTTGCTCTTGATATATTTGCACTATGTTTGAAGAGAACTTACTGGAAGTTAAGAACAGTTTGGTGTACCTGCTCTGCCTGCTATCCTGCCTCAAGGATAGACTGCAATAAGTTGTTAGTCAAGGTCCTGGTACTTCTTATCTTCTGAACTATATATCACCATCTTAATTCCAAAATCTCTTCAGGAAGGCTACTTTATGCAGCTGTAACTCCTAAAACTTATAATCTTCCAATAAGCATCTTTCAGTTTCCTTCCCTCTATACTCAGCTTCTGCCCTCTTAATCAGTTTTATTTTACATCTGTTTTTAAAATGGCTAGGCTAAGGACTTCTAATTCCGTTGAGGTAGTTGTATACGTCTCCCACCCCCCTCTCCCCTTCCCTCTCTGCCACCTCTCCATGCTAATCTCCTTCAGTCTCCATATATATTTTTGTGTACTCTAGACCATCTTTGTACAAGTCTGGTGTCACTATATCTTTTGTAATCTTGTAGTTTCATAGCCATTACACAGAAAAATAACATTTTACTGGTGATACCTCTATCTTTCTGCATCCATAATCCCACTACTTTTCTTTACTGCCTTCATCCACTGACTATCTTGTTTTCCGATCATCCGATCCATAGTAGAGCTTCCCTTCACATTTAACCGTTAAGTATTTCTCATCCTGTCATGTAGTGCTCCCCTAGGCCTACTATAGAAGTACCTGACACTGTACTTTCTAGAACAAATGTACTAACTCCCCATCCTCCAGCCTTTTGAAGACATTCTCTACTCTCCAAAACTCTGTTCTCCTTTTGGTACCACTACTCACTTCCCCTCTGTTTCTTCATCCTTGCTTCCCATGGAATGTGTACACAGTACTGTTATAAGATAGATATTTGAGATGATATTCAATACACGTACATATGTTGTGACTATTGAATAGTTATCTATGGCCCACTACAGATTATGATTAATTTCATCCTAACTATTCTTGTATAGTCTTAAATGTTGAATCTGTTGCAAATGTAGAGGTATACATACTTTTATTATCTTTTAGTGTATGCTACTGAGAATATAACACCTTGTTTTGTTAGCTTTCACTACTAAAACTTCAAATACTAGAACATGACTATTTGGGTTGGAAGTGATAATAGTGGGACCAACTGAGGCTACAAAAATGGGGAATAGTACATGCAAAGAAAGAGTTGTAGTTTCTTAACTATATGAGTGTTGTGTTCTCAAAGTATTTGCACTGAGTTTGTTTGAAGAGAAGTTGTATAATGCTATTGCCTTATTTCAAGGCTAAGTTTCCTTAAACCTACACTAGAAATGGCTTCTGCTCAGACAAATCTCCCAGTCAATATACAAAAATAAATAACCTGTCAGTTGCTAGACCATAACTGTAACATTCAAAGTCCTCCCTCATATTTGTCATCCCACCTCCCTATTAGTCCCAGTAAAGATTAGTCATTTGGTTAAAGGCAAGCTTCTCTCAATGCCATTTATACAAACAGCATCAGTGACTACTCTTAGAATTGGACCCTGTGCTACACCTCAGGTAACCCTCTTCATTCACTGTGTTCTTCATTTGCTTTTGTGCTACGTCCTACCGTTCATCTAAGTTTTTAACCCAAGACTCTGTCCTGAGAACCCTTCAAGACAAAATAAATTGCATATTTATCTTTTGTATTAAGCTGTCAAAAGCCTTGCTACAATGCAAATCCTTAGGTAGGTAGGTAGATCACTTAGACTTAACTTCTCCTGTGTGACCTGCAATCTTTCACAACACATAGCCCCTTGGCTACTCTACACAAATAATCATTCATTACTATTACACAGTGGTTTGGTGTTGTACATTATGGGGATATAAAAATTACAAGTAAGAGACGATTAAGAAATTATGAAAAATATTAAGTGGGACTTCAGGCCCCCCCCCCCCCCCCCCGGAATACCATTGTGAATAAGCTTCCAGCTGTACCACACTTACAATTTGTTACCACATTATCCTTTGCCAATGAACATCTTTGGGCCCCGGCCTACACACATAATACCCCTCCAGTGTGACTGCAGTGAACAATTTATGTAAACAATGGGCTGCAAATTTAACAAGTCGTGATCAGAAACATGCCTGAAAACTGCACTTGCAATTTCTTTTTTCGTTTTTACCCTTTTCTGTCTAAAATCCACAATTTCTGAGAATCTTCCTCATTAACTAATAAATTGCTGCCTGAAATAAGAGAGAAAGTTAAACATTCAGGTAATACTAATGAACACTTTTAAGAAAATGCTACAGTTAAAGGTAAGGAGAAATCTAGTAAACTGGTTTTAAAATTATTTATTCCAAGCTTTGTTTGTGCATCCACACTTCTTTGCATACAGAGTAATTTACGCAAGTTCTAGCTGAGTTCACCATTCATGAGACAGATAATTAACTGAGTAAAGACACAATACACAGGGCATTAAATCCCTGAGTATTCTTTGTTTTAGTATGAATGTGTGCCAGATACACAAGCTAACTGTAATGTATTGTAGTTTATGTGTACTACAAAACAACATTTATCAATTTCAGACATTAATAAAAAAACAGTGACATTACTTAATAATAAAATAATGAAAAAGGAGAGCGTTAATTAGTTTTTATAACTGTATAAATGATCAAGTTAATGGTACACTAAATATGGGTAATTTAATGATCAAATGTTGAAATGGATGAACAAAGTGACATTTTTTCAGAATTAACGAATGGTATAAAAGCAAAGCAGTTCCTGCATATTAATGAATATAATTTGAATGAGTGTTGTATAGCCATAATGGCAGTTCAAACAAGGAATCAATTAACAAGTAAAAGAGGGTTTTATTACTTGGGTAAAAAGAAGCAGATGATTTTTTTTGCATAACTGAATATAAAGTTGTGTAGAGTCATTTAAGAGATCAGTACATACCATTCAGCTGTCATGCATTATGCTATGAATCCTTATTTTAGGAATCAGAAACCCTCTGAACTGCAGGGAAAACCAGTTTTACACACCGTCTAGTGCTGTTATAAAGAATATATTCATAAGATTTATACTGCTCCCTAGTCCACAAATATAGACATCAGTCTGCCTGACTCCATTGTGTTTTGCAATTTCAATTTCAGGTTTGATCATGTGTCACATGTTTTGCCCAGTGAACATACACTGTGCCATGCATTTTGATGAAAAAAAGGTTGAAAAAATCAGCTTGGAAAACCCAGCAAAACCTGTTACAGTAAGAAACTATTTTAAAGCAAACTGCATCCTATTAAGTGACAGTTTGTCAAAATCCAGTGCCCCACCCAACTCAGAGTTCTCAACAGCCTACGCAGAATTATTCGCAGAAACAGTGTACAAACATGCAAATGGCTGCATAGAGCATGTTGTACCAGAACTAAGACCAAAACAACCCCCCCAAAACAACTCCACCTGTGGAATCCTAATCTTAACAGGTTATATAACAACAGCAAAAAAGTCATGGCCAAAGTCAGAAAGAGCAACTCTCGTAACAAGAGCTCACTAATAAAACTAAACTGGAACCCAAGAAGACTAATCAATACAATAAAGCCAATTATGAAGTCAAGTTAGCTTCTCAGGCTAAAGACAACCACAAGGCCTTCTACAACTATGTCCAAAACATCAAAGGTAATATGTAACAGTGTGCTGAACTGGTAGTAAATGGCATCACTTCACTGAGCAGAATGACATAGCAAATCTGCTGGCTGACAAATTCATCTCAAACTTTACCTCCACCCCCCTTCACCCCTTGTGAAATCCCTACCAGCATAACCCTCCCAACTTTCAGCAGGGAGCAGGTCATAGCAGCACTCATTAAGGCTAAAAACAGCCTAAATGGAGCCAGACAACAGCCCAGGTTACCTCCTAAATAGCCTGAAACATGACCCATCAGGACCAATTCAGCCGCTTTTCAACTACTGTCTCAAAACAGGCTACATACCAAGCAAATGGAGGACGGCAATGGTTATCCCCCTTCACAAGGGTGGGCCATCAACCTACCCTGGAAACTACAGACCCATTACTCTGACTAGTCTAATATGCAATGCCATGGAATGAATTATTATGGAAATGATCAACAAAGACATTGGCAACGTACAGACACTGGACCTATCCCAGTTTGGTTTAGTCAAAGGAAGGTCATGCCTTCTTAAACTGGTAGACTTCTTTGAGAAGGTAACCAAGACAATGGGTGAAGGGAAAATGGTGCATACCACTTACCTATACCTGGCTAAGGTGATTGACACAATGCCCTACTCAGGTATTGTGGATAAACTCACTGAACTAGGCATGAATCTCTACACAACTCAACTGAATTGACAGCTGGCTCACAGATAGGACTCAAGAAGTCAGGACTGGCAGGACCACCTCCACCAAAAGGCAGGTCACCAGTGGAGTACCACAGGGCTCCATGCTGGACCCACCCCTATTTGGCATCTACTTCTCAAAGTCAAGACTAATGTCAAGGGTCACTAACTCACCAAGTTCACAGATGACTGCAGATTGGGAGCTATCATAAATTCCCACTTGACACTAACATTCTGCAAAAGTGTCTAACACAGACAAATTACTGGTGCCAAAGCTAGGGATTAAAACTCAATTCAGAGAAGTGCATTATAGCGCTTTTTGGGAAAACATCTACCCAGGCAAATTACTCCATAGATAAAGACACCCTAAGAGTTGCCCTGGTAGTTAGAGATCTGGGAACATATGTAGACAGCAATCTGGCCTTTGACCAACATGTAGCCCAAGTAACTAAGAAAATCATTCTATGTTGCCCAAGTTATAAGTCAGGATATGATATCCAGGTCCAAAGAAGTTATAGTACCACTATACTCGACCCTTATCAGACGTGTTATTGAGTACAATGCCCCATTCAACATGTATCTGACTAGGCATATGCAACAGCTGGAATGCCCACATAGGTTCCTCAGCAACAGCTGGAATGCCTACAGAGGTTCCTAACCAACATATTCCAGGGTATTGGCACACTATCCTATACAGATCACCTTAGAGCCCTGTAGGTTGTTTAGAAGTTATCTATGCTTAGCATATAAAGCATTCTTAGATTCAGTCCAGAAACACTATATCTAGGGTCTGAACTTTGCTTGCGACATAGATAAAACATGCTGGTGAGACAGATATGTGACTTAAAGGATCCACATGCTCTGGAATAGGCTCCCTATCCATGTGAAGAAGAGTCCATCCCTAACCCTATTCAAACATAACCTTAACCATTGGATGAGTAATCATAAATTCACCCTCTGGCTGTTCCCATGTCTCTTACAGACAAAGGCCAACAGGAAACATTGCCTAACTAATACCTCCTACATAGTTTGTTAGCAACCTTCTAACATACCCTCCTAACAGACATATCCCCCATTATGGCTCACATGTTACAAGGGGATGCATTTGGGTTGGGTTGCATTGCTATGCTGATAGATATTTACTACTACAGATGTATGCATTTAATGGATTTATATATTTTCACTTGCACTGGCTGAATTTGCTTCTGCTCTTGACAACATAGTAAAAAACATGCCAAGGCAGAGCTGCAAACTCCATGTATTTCTTAATGAAGTATGTGTAAATAAGTACAGAACAAACAGCACTGATCTCAGATTACATAAACAGGAGGCATTGTCATCCAGGAAAACAGCAAAATTAAGTTGGAAATGCCTCCAATATTATTGTAGAGGGACAGAGTCTCGACTATGACCCAGGTGACCTGCTTTCGAGTGACAGCTCAGATACCTGTGGAATCTGGCCAGAGACGTCTAAAGAGAAATGAAAAGCATTTTGCCTGGTCATTTCTCTTCAGGAAAGAGGTGCAGGAATATTGGGCTGGATGAGGTATCCTGCTCTGGCAGATGAGGGAGCTAATAGTGGCAGATGGCCTAAGCATCTGGGTAGGTATAGGAGGTATTTCCTGTCCTTGAGGCCAGGGCAGAATGCCTCTAAACCATGCCTCATTGCACTGATAGACTGCAACTTCACAACTCCAAAACCTCTGCTTACGATTATGGTAGTCCTTTGGCCATCAGCTCTCATGCAACATTTGATCAACACTTTTTGGAAGGGAGCTAGTGGGTACACTGGCTAATGTGTGTGGATTAAAGGTGAGGAGACACAGCAGAAGTCACACATTCCCAACATCAGCCATAGGCTACTATGGTCTGTTCAAAAAAAAAAGTTTAAAAGGGGAAAAATACACTGTGGCACATGCCATGAAAGGAAACTCTTGTGTGGAACAAGATGGCAGATTGGGTGGGTGACAGAATAAAGTACTGAGCAACTTTTGAATGCTGTTACACTACCTTTGCAAAATACGTTCATTTGGTCTACATCTATTCCTGGGCTTAGCCCGAAAATGGTCCCATGGGAATCAGTGCTCTACTCTAAGGGATTAAAACAAGCAAACAAACAAATAAATAACAGGTAATTATTGTCACAAGTGAAAATACTTAATTAGCTACACACATCAGGTTCTGAATGCTACTAAATACACATTGGGATCTTCCAAGTCTCTACTAAATTGTGCCAGAACCTCGGTTCTGCTAACTGAATGTACTATTGATGCATGTATTTGGACTGTACAGATGGAAAGAAAGAGCAGGATGGAAAAGTGAGGAAGTGTCCATTTTAATTAGAAACAAACTAAGAGGGTGGTACCTGTTGCCAGCGGATATCTGCATGAAACTTAATATAAGGAGAAAAGGCATCTTGGTAATGCTACCAGACTATTATCACAGCCAAATGAAATCTCTAAAGTAATCGACAATCATGGATACAGAAAATGTCCTCTGTCAGGCAGATGTTGCACAGATATCCACAACAAGTGCTAACACGTGGAGAGACCAGAAGTGATCCAGTATTATCACAAGAGTGTGATGCAGACATAAATGAATGGTCTAGAAGCAGTAATCAACTGTAGTCTGACTGGTGCCTATCACGAGTGTGATGCAGACATAAATGAATGGTCTAGAAGCAGTAATCGACTGTAGTCTGACTGGTGCCTATCACGAGTGTGATGCAGACATAAATGAATGGTCTAGAAGCAGTAATCGACTGTAGTCTGACTGGTGCCTATCACGAGTGTGATGCAGACATAAATGAATGGTCTAGAAGCAATAATCAACTGTAGTCTGACTGGTGCCTATCACGAGTGTGATGCAGGCATAAATGAATGGTCTAGAAGCAGTAATCGACTGTAGTCTGACTGGTGCCTATCACGAGTGTGATGCAGACATAAATGAATGGTCTAGAAGCAGTAATCAACTGTAGTCTGACTGGTGCCGATCACGAGTGTGATGCAGACATAAATGAATGGTCTAGAAGCAGTAATCGACTGTAGTCTGACTGGTGCCGATCACGAGTGTGATGCAGACATAAATGAATGTTCTGGAAGCAGTAATCAACTGTAGTCTGATTGGTGCCGATCACAAGTGTGATGCAGACATAAATGAATGGTCTAGAAGCAGTAATCGACTGTAGTCTGACTGGTGCCGATCACGAGTGTGATGCAGACATAAATGAATGGTCTAGAAGCAGTAATGAACTGTAGTCTGACTGGTGCCGATCACGAGTGTGATGCAGACATAAATGAATGGTCTAGAAGCAGTAATGAACTGTAGTCTGACTGGTGCCGATCACGAGTGTGATGCAGACATAAATGAATGGTCTGGAAGCAGTAATCGACTGTAGTCTGACTGGTGCCGATCACGAGTGTGATGCAGACATAAAGGAATGGTCTAGAAGCAGTAATCGACTGTAGTCTGACTGGTGCCGATCACGAGTGTGATGCAGACATAAAGGAATGGTCTAGAAGCAGTAATCAACTGTAGTCTGACTGGTGCCGATCACGAGTGTGATGCAGACATAAAGGAATGGTGTAGAAGCAGTAATCGACTGTAGTCTGACTGGTGCCTATCACAAGTGTGATGCAGACATAAAGGAATGGTCTAGAAGCAGTAATCGACTGTAGTCTGACTGGTGCCTATCACGAGTGTGATGCAAACATAAAGGAATGGTCTAGAAGCAGTAATCGACTGTAGTCTGACTGGTGCCTATCACGAGTGTGATGCAAACATAAAGGAATGGTCTAGAAGCAGTAATCGACTGTAGTCTGACTGGTGCCTATCACGAGTGTGATGCAGACATAAAGGAATGGTCTAGAAGCAGTAATCGACTGTAGTCTGACTGGTGCCTATCACGAGTGTGATGCAGACATAAAGGAATGGTCTAGAAGCAGTAATCGACTGTAGTCTGACTGGTGCCTATCACGAGTGTGATGCAGACATAAAGGAATGGTCTAGAAGCAGTAATCGACTGTAGTCTGACTGATGCCTATCACGAGTGTGATGCAGACATAAAGGAATGGTCTAGAAGCAGTAATCGACTGTAGTCTGACTGGTGCCTATCACGAGTGTGATGCAGACATAAAGGAATGGTCTAGAAGCAGTAATCGACTGTAGTCTGACTGGTGCCTATCACGAGTGTGATGCAGACATAAAGGAATGGTCTAGAAGCAGTAATCGACTGTAGTCTGACTGGTGCCGATCACGAGTGTGATGCAGACATAAATGAATGGTCTAGAAGCAGTAATCGACTGTAGTCTGACTGGTGCCGATCACGAGTGTGATGCAGACATAAAGGAATGGTCTAGAAGCAGTAATCGACTGTAGTCTGACTGGTGCCGATCACGAGTGTGATGCAGACATAAAGGAATGGTCTAGAAGCAGTAATCGACTGTAGTCTGACTGGTGCCTATCACGAGTGTGATGCAGACATAAAGGAATGGTCTAGAAGCAGTAATCAACTGTAGTCTGACTGGTGCCTATCACAAGTGTGATGCAGACATAAAGGAATGGTCTAGAAGCAGTAATCAACTGTAGTCTGACTGGTGCCTATCACGAGTGTGATGCAGACATAAAGGAATGGTCTAGAAGCAGTAATCGACTGTAGTCTGACTGGTGCCTATCACGAGTGTGATGCAGACATAAAGGAATGGTCTAGAAGCAGTAATCGACTGTAGTCTGACTGGTGCCTATCACGAGTGTGATGCAGACATAAATGAATGGTCTAGAAGCAGTAATCAACTGTAGTCTGACTGGTGCCGATCACGAGTGTGATGCAGACATAAATGAATGGTCTAGAAGCAGTAATCGACTGTAGTCTGACTGGTGCCGATCACGAGTGTGATGCAGACATAAATGAATGTTCTGGAAGCAATAATCAACTGTAGTCTGATTGGTGCCGATCACAAGTGTGATGCAGACATAAATGAATGGTCTAGAAGCAGTAATCGACTGTAGTCTGACTGGTGCCGATCACGAGTGTGATGCAGACATAAATGAATGGTCTAGAAGCAGTAATCAACTGTAGTCTGACTGGTGCTGATCACAAGTGTGATGCAGACATAAATGAATGGTCTAGAAGCAGTAATGAACTGTAGTCTGACTGGTGCCGATCACGAGTGTGATGCAGACATAAATGAATGGTCTGGAAGCAGTAATCGACTGTAGTCTGACTGGTGCCGATCACGAGTGTGATGCAGACATAAAGGAATGGTCTAGAAGCAGTAATCGACTGTAGTCTGACTGGTGCCGATCACGAGTGTGATGCAGACATAAAGGAATGGTCTAGAAGCAGTAATCAACTGTAGTCTGACTGGTGCCGATCACGAGTGTGATGCAGACATAAAGGAATGGTGTAGAAGCAGTAATTGACTGTAGTCTGACTGGTGCCTATCACAAGTGTGATGCAGACATAAAGGAATGGTCTAGAAGCAGTAATCGACTGTAGTCTGACTGGTGCCTATCACGAGTGTGATGCAAACATAAAGGAATGGTCTAGAAGCAGTAATCGACTGTAGTCTGACTGGTGCCTATCACGAGTGTGATGCAAACATAAAGGAATGGTCTAGAAGCAGTAATCGACTGTAGTCTGACTGGTGCCTATCACGAGTGTGATGCAAACATAAAGGAATGGTCTAGAAGCAGTAATCGACTGTAGTCTGACTGGTGCCTATCACGAGTGTGATGCAGACATAAAGGAATGGTCTAGAAGCAGTAATCGACTGTAGTCTGACTGGTGCCTATCACGAGTGTGATGCAGACATAAAGGAATGGTCTAGAAGCAGTAATCGACTGTAGTCTGACTGGTGCCTATCACGAGTGTGATGCAGACATAAAGGAATGGTCTAGAAGCAGTAATCGACTGTAGTCTGACTGATGCCTATCACGAGTGTGATGCAGACATAAAGGAATGGTCTAGAAGCAGTAATCGACTGTAGTCTGACTGGTGCCTATCACGAGTGTGATGCAGACATAAAGGAATGGTCTAGAAGCAGTAATCGACTGTAGTCTGACTGGTGCCTATCACGAGTGTGATGCAGACATAAAGGAATGGTCTAGAAGCAGTAATCAACTGTAGTCTGACTGGTGCCGATCACGAGTGTGATGCAGACATAAATGAATGGTCTAGAAGCAGTAATCGACTGTAGTCTGACTGGTGCCGATCACGAGTGTGATGCAGACATAAAGGAATGGTCTAGAAGCAGTAATCGACTGTAGTCTGACTGGTGCCGATCACGAGTGTGATGCAGACATAAAGGAATGGTCTAGAAGCAGTAATCGACTGTAGTCTGACTGGTGCCTATCACGAGTGTGATGCAGACATAAAGGAATGGTCTAGAAGCAGTAATTGACTGTAGTCTGACTGGTGCCTATCACGAGTGTGATGCAGACATAAAGGAATGGTCTAGAAGCAGTAATCAACTGTAGTCTGACTGGTGCCTATCACAAGTGTGATGCAGACATAAAGGAATGGTCTAGAAGCAGTAATCGACTGTAGTCTGACTGGTGCCTATCACGAGTGTGATGCAGACATAAAGGAATGGTCTAGAAGCAGTAATCGACTGTAGTCTGACTGGTGCCTATCACGAGTGTGATGCAGACATAAAGGAATGGTCTAGAAGCAGTAATCGACTGTAGTCTGACTGGTGCCTATCACGAGTGTGATGCAGACATAAATGAATGGTCTAGAAGCAGTAATCGACTGTAGTCTGACTGGTGCCTATCACGAGTGTGATGCAGACATAAAGGAATGGTCTAGAAGCAGTAATCGACTGTAGTCTGACTGGTGCCTATATCGAGTGTGATGCAGACATAAAGGAATGGTCTAGAAGCAGTAATCGACTGTAGTCTAACTGGTGTTAGAAAAGAGCAGAAGTTGTCCTGGAATCATCATGCGTCTCCTCAGTAATAAAATCCTGGCGATGTTATGGTCTAGGATGCACTGCAAGATATACGAGGAGCACCTGAGAACAGCAAAGGTAAAGCACATTGGTAAAGAAATACAAAATAATGCTGGAAATTGCATATTAAATTATCTAAAAAAATGCGTGACCAGCACAGTTGTATCTTTGGAGTTAGTCGCCTGTATTATGGCAACACGTTAATACTTATAAAGCCTTTCAAACTCAGTGTTCCCAACTGCAGTATACACACACACACACACACACACACACACACACACACACACACATGCCCGCACATGCACACACACTCTGAGTGGTCAGAAATTGCAGAAGTGTCATTGCTGGCTGTATCCTGCAGTGAATGCTATTCAAACTGATCAATGGATTTAAGATCACCCTGTGCTGCAGAAAATGCAAGTTTATTAATTTCACTTACATTAACTATCTGCCTTGGTTCCAAAACACTGTAATCACAGAGCTGATTACTTAAATACGTTATAGATGTAAATATATCTGGGTCCTGGTAACATTGTCGAATGATACTTTAGTCAACATCTGTTTACTTGACACAATTTGGTTGACTAAACAGATGGTCAACAGGCAGACAGGCAGGCAAGATTGCCAATCCCCAATTAGGATGGGGTGTGCAGGGGGGGGGGGTTACCCTTGCGCAAAAAATTAGCTTTCTTTGTGTGCGCTGAAAATTGGATGTCAATGTGCATAATGTTGATCAATTTATTTCAACATTATACACATAGACATAAATGGTATTTGATCAGTTTAAGTAATTCTAGAAATATATGTATGTGTGTATATATATATATATATATATATATATATATATATATATATATATACATATATATATATATATACATATATATATATATATATATACACATATATATATATATATATATATATATATATATATATATATATATATATATATATATATATATATATATAGATAGATATATATAGGTCTAGTTTGTTTGATAGAAAACACATTTCACTGAAACTCATTTAGTTGAAGCCTCATTTCACTGAAAATGAATTGCCTGAGCACAATTCACTGAAAGCTCACTTCAATGAAAATTAATTTGACTGAAACTCATTTTGTCTAAAGAGGTATATGCCCTGTTCCCCACTGTAGTGCGATACTGGAGTTAATATATATAGTAAGGGAAGGGAGGTGGGGGGCTATTGGTGTGTGTGGTGCTCCCCACCTATTTTAAATGTAGTACACCATAGACATGGATTCTTACAAGTTAAATGAACTATATGTTCATTTCCACCAGACCACTAAGATCCAGCAACAAAAATCACATGCAGATCACTAAAGCCAATAACTCTGCTGATGAAACACTATTCTCTTGTGCCATAGCCAAATTATGGAACTCACTCCCACCCACAATTACCTCCATACCATCATGCACCCACTTCAAAACTTTACTAAAATCGCACCTAAAAACATGCTGGCTATGCCCTTGCAACTCCCACTCTAATATCATCCACCCCATCCAACCACTACCTTTCTTTCCACTCCACTAACTACCTTGATTATAGCAAGCCCAGATGCTCATAAGCCTAGTACTTATTATACAGCAGGAACTTCTCATTGTAACATTTGTTAATGTCTGTTATGTACTTCACAGATAAAGATTCTAGTTGTCTGCTGATGTACTATGTTCTTCATCTGTAAATATGTTGTAAGTAATTGCTATGTTAAATTGTTAATCGCTATGTAATCCAATGTAACTACTGTCTGTTTATTCTACTGTGGAGCTTTTCTCCCCGGGCCTCCGCTGAAAATGGACCTACGTCCAGTCGGACACTCCCGGTCACCAAATTTAAATAAATATATATATATATATATATATATATATATATATATATATATATATATATATATACACACACACACACACACACACACACACACACACACACACACACACACACACACACACACACACACACACAAACACACACACACACACACACACACAAACAGTAGAGAATATGACGGCTGCACTGCAAGGAGTCCTGCAAAAATATTAAATGTTTGGTGCAATTTTGAGCATTTCCCTGAGGGTCTGTGTGCTTTTGCAGTTTCTTCAGAGCTAATTCTTGAGCACCTGTGCCTTGTGTAGGTGCAGTACATGTGAAAATACTCTGAATTGGATCCAAAACAAAAGTGAAGGCAATTTTTATTGCTAAGAGCAATGATTCTAGTAAATGGCTTGCCTGGACATGTTGTCAGCAGTAGTTTCTAAAATTCAAACTAATGGAATTTAAGGTGTTTGTGGAACAAAACTGTATTAAATGTTTCTTACGCACAGTTTTCCACCCAGCTACAAATGAACTGGGTGGAAAATACAGAGAAATATTTGAGAAAAATCATTAAAAAAATAAACCTGCACATGTTATTTGGCAGAGTTTTTACACCGGAGCAGCAGTACGACAAATACAATGCTATTCCTAAGTAGGAAACTGCATTAAAGTCCAGATATAATGAGACTATTTATATGGCTAAACACTTAGACTTAATTCAACAGCACACATCATAAAATGTAGTAAAAAATATATAGACAGACTTTTTGTAAGGAGGGAGAAGTATTACTGTGTATTCTGCATCGCTAAATATACTAATTCTGAGATAGTGTAACATTGGGTTAAGTAGAAATGTCCTTATCCCCACTGTTCTGTGGTTCCTGATATGAAAAAAACTACCAAAGAAGACATATGATGCTGTGACACCACTCCACTGGACCGGTAATCAAGGAGCCTCAATCTTCACCACTGGCACCAGTTGGGGACATACAATGGGAGGATGACAGGTACACTCACAGTAAAGTACAATTTCCCTTAAGAGCACACAGAGATCACAGTCAGTCCAGGGCTGGTTTCTCCCCTTTTCTCCAGGTCCCCAATAAGACTCTCCACAAGCACAGCTATAGGGTTGAGATCTCAGCTGAGTGGCCAAGCCAAGACCTCCAGCACCCCCTCTGTCCAACCAGTGCTTCATGTCCCTGACCAAGTAGCTGACACACACACACACACACACACACACACACACACACACACACACACACACACACACACACACACACACACACCTGTGAAAGGCTGACACAGGTTTCCAAACTATGCCCGCTTTTATCCAGACTATAAGGTAGTTATCACCGCCACCAGCCAGCTCCTTATCAGCTACTTTAAGGCCCTTAGCAAAGGGTGTACAATCTTACTGTATAATGTTACTATCAGTACAAATGGTAGTTTGACCAAGAGCAAGGCTATTAGGAGTGGCCCACACAGTGTCACCAAATAAATATGCAAGTACTCTAAGAACTTAAATATCTCTAGACAGATCAACCACAATGAAAGGTTTAAAATATATTTAATAATAAATAATAAAAGAACAAGACAATAGTGTATAATTACAGTGACATCAGAGTTAAAAATCATGAGAAATATTTAAAACAACATTGCAGGACAGTCTCAAATAAGTAAAGAAAAATATCTAAGCTAAGCTTTGCTATATTCCTGACTATAACTAAGAGAATTACTATACCCTAACACACTTACTTAACTAGAGCAGCAAGGCAGATGTGGTGAGTGGATCTTGATGTTGTCAGGTCAAAGACAGAATACAGAATGCTCTCTCTCTCTCTCTCTCTAAGAAATTCTTAAATTAATATCTCAAATATTACTGCTGGTACAGCTTGCAGAATGACATCATTTCTTGTCAGCTGACTTTATGCCAAGTAAAACACCCTACTGCTGAAAGCTAGCAGTATTTACCATCCATCTGTGAAAATACATAGACAGGGGCTTTTTCATAAAGTCATAAAGCAATAAAACACTTCCAAGACAATACAGAAAGGTCCCTATTTTTAGACATTATGTCTCCTTGCTGCCATAAAGTAATTTAATTTCAGCTATTTTCCTGAAGTTAACCTCTTGTGTTTCAGTTTCCACTGTTTACATTTAAACAGTTATAATAGTGCATGTACATTTCTATTCCCTTCCAGCAGGGCACACAGTGGATCCATTTTTAAGGTCAGTACTTTATAAAATATCTTTTCAACACATGTCTGTACAAACCTAGCTTGATATATACATGACATACAGTTCTAATTAATTTGTAACACAAGTGTATTACATGAAGCATGTTGGCATTCACAAATAACACATAACCATTTACACAAGTTCAGACAGCTGTTTTGGCAGTATCTCTCTTTGTCACACTTCTATATAAATCATGCTGATATTCACAAATGACATATAATTATCTACAAAATTCCAGGTAGCTGGGCTGGCAGTATCTCCTTTGTGAGATTTATTTCCCCCCTCGAAGACTCAACCTAGTTTTTCAAGTGATCCTTGAGAAACATTGCTTGAGCAGGATGAGCCTACCTGGGAATACATTACCCTATTCCCTGTCTTGAGATTCCAGCTGCCGTTGCTTTGCTGATCCCATTACAGTGTTGCACTGCCCTATCATATGCCTGCAATCCTAGGCTCCACCATAGTAATTTGAGATTTTGCTGGCTGGCTCCCTGTAGCCATCAACCCCCCCTCAGACTACTCCTTCCTCTTACTACAAATACTTAGCACTAGGGCCGCCCTATAATGTTAAAGTTTCATGGTATTAACATGGTACAATTTGTGCTCCATCCTCCTGCCTAGCAGTTTTACCATATAGTTAACAGCACTGACCTTCCTTACCACTTTGAAAGGTCCCTTCAAAGCTGCCTGCAGCTTGTTGTATCTGACAGGAATGAGAACCATTACCTGCTGCCCCACAGCATACTCTCTAGCTTAGCTTGTGCATTCCTGTCACCACACCTTTTCTGCTGTTAGGCTTCTGCCAGGTTTGCCTGAGCCAAGCTCATGAATTCCCTGAGCTTTGTCCTAAGATTTAGGACATATTCAACAACAGACTCCTTGTGGATTCATACTTATCCTCCCACTCATCTCGAATCAAATATAGCGATCCCCTCACCCTATGTCCATACAGCAACTCAAAGGGTAAAAAACCTGTCGATTCCTGGGGAACCTCCCTGTAAGCAAACAGATGGGTCAAATATTTGTCCCACTCCCTCTTAAACTGGTCTGCAAATGCCCGTAGCATGGACTTTAGTGTAGAATTTAACCTCTCAACAAGACCATTAGTCTGGGAATGGTAGGGGATGGTCTTTAGGTGCTTCACCCCACAGTGCTTCCACAGATAAGCCAGCAGGTCTGGCATGAAATTAGCACCTCTGTCAGTCTTTTTCATTTGGGAAACCTATCCCACTGAAAATCTGTAACAAAGCATTTGTCACCTTTTCTGCCTCAACGGAGGACAGAGCCACCAACTCAGGGTATCTGGTAGCATAGTCTACTACCATTAGGATATACTTCTTCCCTGTGGAACTTGGGGTAATTAGAGGACTCACACTATCCATAGCTACCCCCTGAAATGGCTTCTCAATCACAGGCAAAAGCATCAAAGGAGCTCTCACCTTGTCTCCTGCCTTGCCTACCTTTTTTCACTGCTCGCAGGTCTTGCAGTACCCTTGTTACATCTCTGGAAATCCCAGGTCAATAAAAGTTCTGCATAATACGTCTCATTGTACGTTTTATGCCCATATGACCTACAAATGGAATGTTATGGGCTATGGATAGGTGTACCAGATGGTAGGGTCTGGGTACTACCAACAGCTGTATTCTCCCACCCTCTAGCCTTCCCTCCAGGGTCCACTCTATATGCAGTAACCATTTGTCCCAGTATACAGATTTGACTTTTCCTTGACAATCAGGTGCCTTACTGGCTACCTCCCTAAGGCCTTGTAATGTAGGGTCTGAGAACTGAGCCTGTCTCAGCTATCTCTCTGTAACCCTTCCCAGCTTCCCTTCCACGGAAAGTCTGGTATCCTCTGACAGCGGTGCCTCACTGTCAACCTGGGTACTACTACTCACCTCTGCCCTTGCAGTCACTCTCTCCAAGGGAACATCAGTACCCACAAGCAGCTGTGGCTCACCTTCAGTCTCACTACTACAGGGTAGCTCCCTTCCTGAGGTAGCCACCTCACCAGTCCTGGCTTCAAGTGTGGGGTCTGTCTGGGTCTCCCCAGGCTACCGGCCCCACATGCTTGTCTCCAAGCCTGACTGTGTGTCACTGCATGTACACAAGGTACTGCATTCTCAAAATCATTCCCTATCAGGACACCTACAGGGATGTCCTCAAACACACCTACTTGCTTGCTTCCTTTTCCACCCTCCCAGTCAAGGTGAACCCTAGCCAAAGGTATTTGGAATGGGGTCCCTCCTAAAGCTCTGACTGGAGTAGACTGCCCAAGGAAGTAGTGCTCCTCTTTAACCATTACAGGCTTCACAATGCTTAGGTTAGAGGCTGTGTCTCTCTTAGCAGTGGCCTGTTTCCCATCTGCTAAGATAGGATATCACCTCTTGTGGTAGTCTGGTACCCCTGTTATCTCCAGGCAACTTACTGCTGGCATTCTGTCATTCCCACGTACTGGCTGTCCCACCTTTTGTTCCCCACCTTGCCTCAGTGGACATCTATATGCTACTTGGCCAACTGGTTGCATTTAAAACATTTAACCCTTGATCCTGGCCATGTACCTGAACTAGTGGCTTCCCCTGCTGCAGGCGGATGCTGTTGGGGCAGTTTAGGCTGCCCACCACGGGTTCCCTTAGACCCATGTGCAGCACTGGGTATCCGTTTCCTGTGCAGTGATGCCCTGCTTGCTAGGTATAGGTCTCCTTTTTTCCCCAACTCTTCTGCAGTATTACATTCCCTATCTGTTAACCAGATTCTCATGTCCTCAGCCAAAGTGCTAAGGGCTTGTTCCCTCACCAAAAGTCTGCCAGCCCTTCAAAAGTGGTGACCTGACACCCATTCACGCACCTATGAAAATAAGCGTTTAAATCAGCAATATATTAACACACACTTTCATCTGCCTTTTGTCCATGCTCTCAAAACTTTTTCTTATAAGCTTCAAGTGTTAACTTAAAACACTCTAATAAATGATATTTAACAGTATTATAATTCAAGCAATCAGTATCAGACAATTTACAAATAGCAGTTACAGCTTTACCATGGACTAAGGGGGTCAAGACCCGCACCCAGGGTCCTTGGTCAACATTATACAGTTTAGATACCCTTTCAAACATATGAATAAAACTATCAAAATTATCACCTTCTGTAAATTGTCGAAGAAATTTACTGACCTTTGTTGCTTCTGGGGTTCAGTTACTCCCTTCCCCATTACCTCCATGACCCTGGTAAAGAGTCAGCCTCTCCTTTTCATTTTGCCTATGCCTCTCCTTTACTTCAACCTCCAAATGCCACAGTCTCTCTGCTGATTCTAGTTCTAACCATTTGGCCTCCAGTTCAAATCTCTTTAACTCTAGATGGATTTTAAGTCCTCTGTGGAAAGGTTGAACTGTTTATTTTCAGAGTGTTGTACATACCCAAGGCCATTCTGGTTGTCCTCTTGTTTTGTGATGCAGCTGTGACTAAGGCTGCAACTATTTCTGCTTTAGTCAGATTGGCATGCACCAGTCCATTGGCCTAGCACATATCAGCCAACTGGCTCCTTGTCAGCTTGCCATGCTCCTCTGCTGACATCCTTGCCTGCTCTCCCTGACTAGCTAAGCTAACAAAAAAAAAATAATAAAACTATTGTGATGTGAAACTATGAATGTTCACTGTGTGGCTGACTGAGAGTACAAACACCTTATTTAATGACCACTGTTTACAGGCTACAGGAGTTCAATAGCCACACAATTGAAACCTAATATGTGATGTGGTGATCCCACCACTGCTACCAATAAATGTGATGCCCCATCATCGGACTGGTAATCAAGGAGCCTCAATCCTCACCACTAGCACCAGTGGGGGATGTACAATGGAAGGATAAAAGTTACACACCCAGAATTTCCAGATGCAGCTATCTGCATCAAGTACAATTTTCCTTAAGAGCACACAGAGACCACAGTCAGTCCGGGGCTGGTTTCTCCCTATTTCTCCAGATCCCCCCAATAAGACTCCCCACTGGCACAGCTATAGGGTTGAGATTGCAGCTGAGTGGCCAAGCCAAGACCTCCAGCATCTTCTGTGTCCAATCAGTGCTTCATGTCTCTGCCACACACACACACACACACACACACACACACACACACACACACACACACACACACACACACACACACACACACACACACACACCTAGGAAAGGCTAGCACAGATTTACTAGTTATGCCTCCTTTTACCCAGACTATACGGTAGTTGTCACTACCACCAGCCAGCTCTTTATCGGGTACTTTAAAGCCTTTACCAAAGGGTGTCCAATCTTACTGTGTAATGTTACTATCAATACAAATGGTAGTTTGACCAAAAGCAAGGCTATTAGGTGTGGCCCACACAGTGTCATCAAATAAATATGCATGTACTCTCAGAATTTAAATATCTCTAGACAGAACAGCTACAATGAAAGGTTTAAATATATTGAATAATAAATAATAAAAGAACAAGAAAATACTCAGTGTATAATTACAGTGACATCAGAGTTCAAAATCACAGGAAATATTTAAAACAACATTGCAGGCAGTCTCAAATAAGTAAAGAAAAATATTTAAGTTAAGCTTTGCTATATTTCTGACTACATCTAAGAGAATTACTATACCCAGTACACTTACTTAATTAGAGCAGCAAGGCAGATGTGGTGAGTGGATTTGATGTTGGGGTCTATATTAGAACATCGAAGTTTCAGAACATTGAATGTTCTAATATCGAACCCAATTCAGCGAACACTGGCAACATCGAACATTCAGAAGAGCGAATTTTTTCCTAGGGAAAAAAATTGCTGTTCTGAAACACATACACACAACACAAGCACACTAAACAAACAGCAATCCACACACATACACCTAAAATCTTACATCTAACCCTACACTAAACTGTACATACACCACTAACTATCCACTTACCTTAACCCAAACCCTAACCCTAAGGCCCGTCACTATCGCACACTCACCTCACCTGCGCCCTAACCCTAACTCACCTACCCAGCCCTAACCCTCACATCCACACAATCACACTCTTACCTGACCAGCGCCCTAACCCTAACTCACCTAACCCGCCCTAACCCGTTACGTCCACACAATCGCACACTTACCTGAACCCAACCCGTAACGTTCCACCATAGTGCTGAAAATAGCAAAGTGACAGAAACGGACAACCGAATTCTTTCCCTGGGAAAAAAATAGTTTTTCTGCAGCTTTGCTATTTTCAGCGTTTGCTGAATTGGGTTCGATATTAGAACATTCAAAGTTCTGAAACTTTGATGTTCTAATATAGACCCATGATGTTGTCAGGTCAAAGACAGAATGCAGAATGCTCTCTATCTCTCTCTCTCTACAAGAGTTCTTAAATTAATATCTCAAATATTACTGCTGGGACGGCTTGCAGAATGACACCATTTCTTGTCATCTGACTCTATCCCAGGAAAAATCCCCTACTGCTGAAAGCTAGCAGTATTTAGCATCTACCTGTGAAAATACATAGACAAGGGATTTTCCTCAGATCTTGATAGATGCTGGAAGTCAAAAACAATAAAACACTTCCAAGACAATACAGAAAGTTCCCTAGTTTTATACATTATGTCTCCTTGCTGCCATAAAGTCATTTAATTTCAGCTATTTTTCTGAAGTTAAACTCTTGTGTTCCATTTTCCACTATTAAAATATATACATTTAAGCAGTTACAATAGTGCATGTATATTTCTGCTCTCTTCCAGCAGGGCACACTGTGGATCCATTTTAAGATCAGTACTTTATAAAATGTCTTTTCAACACGTCTGTAGAAATCTAGCTTGATATATACATAACATACAGTTCTAATTAATTTGTAACACAAGCATCTTACATGAAGCATGTTGACATTCACAAATGACACATAACCATTTACAAAATTCCAGATAGTTGTGCTGGCAGTATCTCTCTTTGTCACACTTCTATATAAGTTATATTAATATTTACAAAAGACATATAATTATTTACAAAATTCCAGGTACCTGGACTGGCAGTATCTCCTTTCGTGACAGATGAATTTAAGGAATGTTTATCAAGCAGATGGTTACTATCAATTAAGAGACAAATAAAGGTAAAACAATTTTCTTTAGGCAAGTACTTAATATAATAATGAGTAATAGAACTTAATAATTTTTTGTAAGAGTCAAGTAATGTTTCCAGGCATCATCACAAAATTATCAATAATGTGCATTTTAGATCAAACAATAAGTCTTCCTCTTCACTAATTCCTCTGAGAGGGGTTTTCTCAGGTGTGCAGCAGGGCAGACATGTAGCCCTGCCAATATTGTTCTACTAGCCTGTATATGTCCATCTGGAAAACATCCCTTCAGCATACTGCGCTCAATCTGGAACTATACAGCATTATTGACATGAACATCTGACTCCAGAGAACCTTGCTGCTCAACCATCTCTGTTGATATGACCCTAGAGCTCCTCATCTGTCCGGACATACTGTCATTCCTCAAAGCTAGTGGATACCTATGGTCACTGTTCTTCTATGGGAGATGGATCAAGACTTTCTTTCCTCCTTCTCTAATAAAACATATGATCCCTCCGTCTACAGGCAAGAGTGTAGTCATCAGTATACCTCTGGTTACACAATGTTTCATTATAGTTGCTGTCTGTATCTGTGATTTTTCAGCCTGGGTCCCACAGAACCCTAGGGTTCCAAAAGAGTATGCCCATAATTCTGCTAGGATACATAGCACTTAGCATGTCTACATCAGGCAGTTTAAAAGACACTACCTAGGGTTATACACATTTAACACTACAGTCTGGAACTTTCCGGTGCTATAGTTTGCACAAGATGAAGTACTTGGCCTCATCTTCATCCCAGTCACCCAAAAGGCTCGTTTGCAATATTTTGTAATACTTTCAGTAAACAGATCCTGAAGAACCAACAAAGTTCAAATTCAGGTTTATTTGTGCACTTATTTCCTAAGCACAATTACACAACTCAAATATGTTAGTAATTTGATCACCGGTTCAAATAAAACTGCATAAAAAATATTATTACAAGCTACTTGTTAACAATAAAGGCCAACATTTGAACATAAGAAATATTAAAGGTCCTCCAGTCCCAAACTACAGTATTGGGAAACAATTCACTAAAACAATAATAGTAAGTCCAGTTCTTACTTCAGTGTAGCTTGTTCTTCAAAAATAATATCCATAATGCTGGATGAGGCAAACAGTAGAAACTTTTGCTGGGCCATGCCACTTTCAACCACCCCAGGATCACTTGGCTCAAACAAAAATGGCCCACCTACTCACTGAAGTTACCATGCCAAACTCTGAACTGTTCAAAAGGCATTCAGCTCCTAGAATAAATGCCCACAACTATGAAGTAGAAGCTGAAATCAAATCCATTTCAAAAGCTGCCTCTCCAGGTACTTGACATAACGTCAGTTCCTAACACTGCAGCATTATAACACTTCAACAAGGGAAACATAGTCACAAAAGCAACAACGCACAACACAGATAAACAAACCGAGGTTCTAACACCATCCACACCAGTCTGCTACTGGATCTAGTCCAAACCCAACTTCTAATACAATTAATGGGCAGCAGGAATAACAGTATGAGTAAATGAAACCAATCTAGTGTCCGTAGGCATGCCAGTCTGCTACTGGATCAACTACAACAACATTCCAAATCAAACCAAGTTCTAATACAGCCAATGGGCAGCAGGAATAACAATACGAATAACCAAAACCAACAGTGTTTGTAAGCAAACGATTACTTCCATCTTCAGACACTTGTTACTGTGTCTTGGTACTGTATCTTTGGTGACTGTAACTTGTTCAGAGACTTGGAAGCATCATGGTTAGATGTCATTTTATTCAATAAATTGTTACATTCAGCCTTAATAGGCACATAGTAATTCAGAGAGATTATCATTCTCTGTGATAATTGGTTAACTCAAGACGGCCAATTAGCACAACAGCAATAACCTCCAATACTAAGACATGGTAAACATACACTAATGAATACCTCATTAGTGGCTAATTACTACATTTTATTTTTATTTTAAATTTGATCACTAGGGTGATACACTCATCACAAGTGACCATTTGCAGATACTGCCCGAGTGAAATAATTCACAAAAAAATAAAAAGGAGGCGAGAGAGACAGTAAACTGTACATATGAAAACAGAAAAGAAAGTAACAATATATAACAAAAACTGTACAGTAGCAATTAATACAGATAGCAACAGTTATGAAAGAAATGCATATTGTACAATTCATATGATTATATTTCAGGTTTAAGTCATGGTAAAAATGAGAGTCAGGGCAGGGAATGGTGAGGAAGTTAAGAGGTGTTAGTAGCTGAACAGAGTAAGGCCAGAGGTTGAGAGGACCTTATGTGATGTGGTCTGCTGTGTGGCAAGCACAGCAGGATATGTGTGGAGGAATTTTTTAAGTTATGCCTCTGAATTGAACACTTTTTGTTTGACATTACAGCGCTAGTGTTGGTCCAACCAGCCCACACATTGGAGTTATACAGGCGCTTTCCAACACACATTCATACACAGACACAGACATGGAGGCACTCATGTGCAGACACGCACACATGCATATACACACATGCACATGAATACACACAGCTGGCTGCATGGTAACCTATTTATACCTGTGCTATGAGCAGTAAATCTATCCAAAGGGATGAATGGGTGTGCACTTTCTTTTGACAGCATACACTTTTTCCTTCTCATGAAAAAAATACTCAGTAGAGCAATTTTCTGAATAGTCTACTGAATTATGCCCGTGCCAATGCCATTTTCAAGGGAAAGCACATGGCCAATTAGCATTAGCTATGTTCCCATATAATACCAACATAAAGTGCAATGGGAGAGTGATCTCAGAGATCCTGGCATCTGGAAGACAACTCACAGTCACCCTGTCATTGTCCAGCCAAGTGAGAAAAGAATCACTGGGCCTGATTATGAAGTCACCACTCATAACACTTTTTTATGCAGTGTGTTCTAAGTGCCTGAGCATCACTGTGCCTGATTATGCAGTCACCGCTCAGAACACTTTTGTGTGTAGCATGTTCCAAGTGCCCTAGTGTCACTGTGCCTGAATATGGAGTCACCACTCAGAACACTTTTGTGCGTAGCGTACTCCAAGTACCCTAGTGTCACTGTGCCTGATTACAGAGTCACCACTCAGAACACTTTTATACAGATTGTGATCTAATTTCCCTAGTGTCTCTGTGCATGATTACGGAGTCACCACTCATAACACTTTTATACATAGTGTGCTCCAAGTGCCCTAGTGTCACTGTGCCTGATTAAGGAGTCACCACTCACTACACTTTTACACATAGCGTGCTCCAAGTGCTCTAGTGTCACTGTGCCTGATTACAGAGTCACCACACATAACACTTTTATACGTAGTGTGCTCTAATTTCCCTACTGCCACTGTGCATGATTATGGAGCTACCACTCATAACACTTTTATACGTACTGTGCTCCAAGTGCCCTAGTGTCACTGTGCCTGATTAAGGAGTCACCACTCATAACACTTTTATACATAGTGTATTCCAAGTGCCCTAGTGTCACTGTGCCTGATTACGGAGTCACCACTCAGAACACTTTTGTGCATAGCATGCTCCAAGTGCCCTAGTGTCACTGTGCCTGATTAAGGAATCACCACTCACTACACTTTTACACGTAGCATGCTCTAAGTGCTCGAGTGTCATTGGGCCTGATTACAGAGTCTCCACGCATAACACTTCTATACATAGTGTGCTCTAATATCCCTAGTGTCACTGTGCCTGATTACAGAGTCACCATGCATAACACTTTAATACATAGTGTGCTCCAACCAAGTGCCCTAGTGTCACTGTGCCTGATTATGGAGTCACCACTCATAACTCTTTTATACGTAGCATGTTCCAAGTGCCCTAGTGTCACTGTGCCTGATTACGGAGTCACCACTCATAACACTTTTATACATAGTATGCTCTAAGTGGCCTAATGTCACAGTGCCTGACTACAGAGTCGCCACTCATAACACTTTTATACCTAGCATGTTCCAAGTGTCCTAGTGTTACTGTGCCTGATTACGGCACCACCACTCAGAAAACTTTTGTGCGTAGCATACTCCAAGTGCTCTAGTGTCACTCTGCCTGATTACAGAGTCACCACTCCTAACACATTTATACGTAGCATGTTCCAAGTGCCCTAGTGTCACTGTGCCTGATTACGGAGTCACAACTCATAACACTTTCATACATAGTGTGCTGTAAGTGCCCTAATGTCACTGTGCCTGACTATGGAGTCACAACTCATAACACTTTTATACCTAGTGTGTTCCATGTGCCCTGGTCTCACTGTGTCTGATTACAGAGTCACCACTCAGAACACTTTTGTGCATAGTGTGCTCCAAGTGCCCAAGTGTCACTGTGCCTGATTACAGAGTCACCACTCAGAACACTTTTATACCTAACATGTTCCAAGTGCTCTGGTCTCACTGTGTCTGATTACGGAGTCACCACTCAGAGCACTTTTGCGCATAGTGTGCTCCAAGTGCCCTAGTGTCACTCTGCCTGATTACAGAATCACCACTCATTACACTTTTACACATAGTGTGCTCTAAGTGCCCTAGTGTCACTGTGTCTGATTAAGGAATCACCACTCATTACACTTTCTAATGTAGCATGCTCTAAGTGCCCTAATGTCACTATGCCTGATTACGGAGTCATCACTCAGAGCACTTTTGTTCGTAGCGTGCTCCAAGTGCCCGAGTGTCACTGTGCCTGATTATGGAGTCAACACTGATAACACTTTTATATGTAGTATGCTCTACGTGTCCTAATATACTGGACTGGATATATTTCTGCTCTTAGTGACCCCTTGTTGAAAATGTGCCTGAAGGTGGTGGTGGAGTTTCACTGAGGCCTAGCCTTCATGGGTCTTGGAGGTTTTAATAATGATTTTTTGCAGCCTCAGCATAAGGCATTTTAGTGTAGGTTGGCACAGAGTGTGGTGGTTGTGTTTATTGCTCGCAGTCCTTTTTTTTTTTTTTTGAGAGAGTGAGGCCTCTATTCTTGTTAAATATTTGCAGCTGTCACAAACAACATTTTTTGGGTAGAACAAAAGTTCATTATCTGTCAGCATAAGGCAGTTTATTTTTATTTATTTTATTTTATTGTACATTTGTTGACTGGGGAAGACTGGCTGGCCACAAAGGCCCCTTTTCAGTGAAGCCCCAGGGAGAAAAGCTCCAGTATATGCAGTACAAAGAAAATCTTTTAAGTTATATAATATCAACAATGTCAGGCAGAATACAATTAAAATACATTTTACAGTGTCAGGACAGATAAGATAGCAATTATACATGCAGTAGTAAGACTTCTTATACTAATTATACACTATATAGATACGGTTAATTTATTTATTGATTGATTGATTGATTGACATTTGTTGAATGGGAAAGTCCGACTGGGTCAGAAACCAATTTTCAGCAGAGGCCCAGGGAGAAAAGCTTCACATAAAAGTACAGATATTTTGACAAATTTACAGTTATATTTCTGTAATAGAATATAATGTGTGAACACAACATTTAACTTTAACACAATGTTACTTGCAGTTATAGTTATAGACATATTAAAGCTTAATTTGTAAATAGAATAGCAATTTAAGTCAAGTTTGTCTGGGGCGCAATGTAGAATTATATTTGTAAGAAGGTAACTAAGTTGTTGTGGGTACAAATTGTTATTAGTTTTGTGCAGTTTCAGACTGAAAGTTTTAAGTGATTGGATTTATTATGCCAGAGGGAGTGTGACAGAATAAACGTAAGAAGTGAGTTAGGGGAAAGAGAGCGGGAGAAACTATGTAATGAGTTAGGGGAAGAGTTGGGAAAAGGTAATGTGAGATTATAGTTAGAAGATAAGAATAATGTATGTTCGGCTTTGGGAGACGAACAGGGACAGATGTGCATGTTAAGAAAGTGATTTTTTTTAAAGAGAGTTTGAAGGTCTTAAAGGGATCTAAGGAACTGATATGAGGGCAGGATTTTCCATAGTTTAGCAATGGTATAACAGTAGAGGGTTTCACCAGGGCTTTTGTTAGGCTTATATACTATTAAAAGCTGTTTATTACTGGAGCAGAGACTTCTGGATGGGGTATATAGCAGTAGGATATGTTTTAAAGCTGGGAAGTTATTTGGCATATATATATTAGTCTATGTGCTTCAGTTAGTTGTACATAACTAAGGTATTGGGGGAAATCTAGTCAATTTACTTCTTTGAGGGCATAACAGTGGTGTGTATGGTGAAATAAGCCAGTAGCAGATTTAGTAATTTTGTAGTAGAATTATTGCAACTTATTTTTGAGAGACATTTGGAGGTTAGTTAAGATTGGGGCCCCGTAAAGGAGGAAAGGCAGCAAGAGTGTATTGGCAACTTTTTTTTTTTTGGTGGGGATGTCTATGAAATGCTTGTGTCTATATAATTTGCCAAGCTTAAAGTGTGTATTCTTAATGGTATTTAGTATATGATTTTCAAAGGAGAGTTTATTGTCAATAGTAACACCCAATAAGTTAGCCTGAGTTACAATTTCTCTTTAAGTATTATTTTGTGAATATATTTTGAGGTTGTGAAGAAGAGGTTTTGGTGTGAAAAGTAACAGTTTGGTCTTTTTGGGATTAAGTAGTAATTGTGCATTGTTTAGCCAGGTTTCATAGGAGGTGAAGGTGCTTTGAGTTATTTTTAGATGTTGAGGGTTACTTGAGGAACAGATAATGGTGGAATCATCAGTATATTGGATGAGTGTGCTTTGGACAGAGGCAGTCTGAAGACTGTTAATAAAAAAATTGAAAAGTAGAGGTCCGAGCATGGAACCTTGGGGGAACTCTGGTTTTCATTTCCAGGTATTGTGACAGATTGGTTTGCCATCAAATGCATTATTGTCTATTTAAGTAGTTGGTGAACCCTTTTAGAGTTAGTGGAGAGAGTTCTAGTGTAGATAATTGCAGCAATTGTTGATGTGATACTGTATCAAAGGCCTTAGACAGGTCTAAAAAGATTACTGAGCTTGTCAGGCCAGAATCCAAGGCTTTGTTTACAGTATCTATGAATGATATAAGTGCTACGGATGTGCTGTGTGCTGGGCGAAAACCATGTTGGGTGGGAGGAATGAGATTGTTATCAGTAAATGTTTCATTGATTGTGCATCAGTGTACTTTTCCAGTATTTTAAATAAAGGGGAGAGGATACAGATGAGGCAATAGTTTGACAGTTCATTGGTATTTCCAACCTTGTGTAGGGGTGTTACAATAGATTTTTTCCAAAGTTCTGTAACTTCTGATTCTGTGATAGATCTATTAATCAATATACTAACAGGGTAGGCTGTTGATTCTGTTGCAAGTTTTATGTATTCAGAAGGCAGATTGTCTGAGGATAGGGAGCTAAGTTTAATTTGAGAAGAAGCTTATATATTTGAGAGGTGGGAACAAGCTGTAGAGTGAAAGTAGGAGTTGCAGAGATAGCTGTGGAGGTTTCCTGGTTACGGAGATTGTTAGTGCTGGTATTACTATTTAGTGATTGAGGTGGGAGTGGATTTAGTGTTGAGGCGGAGTTTGCATTTGCTAGGGGATAGTTTATGAGTTTAAATATACTTTCTAAGAAGTGGGAGTTAAAGATGTTAGCTTTTGCAGATGGATCTTTGTCAGGGGCTGGTGAAGGGGTTTGAGTGGACCCAGGAGTCAGGAATGTAGAGATAGATTTCCAGAATTTTTGAGGGGGGTTGTTTTGGTTGACTAGTTGTGAGAAGTAGCTGTTTTTGTCAGGAATGACAAATGTTTTTGGATTTATTACATAGATCTTTAAATATAAGTAGGTTGGTGTTGTTTTTATTTTTATGCCAATTTTTTCCAAGCTTGGTCTCTAGTTTGCATTACTTGTTTTGTGGCTTTAGTAAGCCATAGTGCCTGATTGCTTTTTTTATTTTGGTACAAAGAGGGGCAATGCTATTAAGGGTATCTAAGAAGGCTTTGTTAAAGTGGTAAATGGCATCATCCACAGGTAAAGTTTTTAATGAGGACCTATTTATTGTTTTTAGGATGTTAATAAATTCTTGTTGGTTAAATGTGCTAAGATTTATTGTAGTTCTATAGGTATAGAATTTAGAGTTCGGGGGGGTCTGTGGATATAAGCTGATAGAGGGTCACTTACAATATTTGGGAGTGTATTAGAGTTGGTGTATTTATGGGGTTCTCATACCAAGATTCAGTCTAATGTAGCACCTAGTTGATTACTATTTTGTATTCTGGTAGGTGTACTGATGCACTGTGTAAAACCATGAAGGTTAATACTATTTTCTGGGGGGTCGTTGATAAGAGTTTGCCAGTCAATATGTAAGTCTCCCATAATTATAGTTTCATTGTTAATATTTGTCGTGGTCCAGGGAAGATATTTTCTAGTATAGAAATGTTTTGGCAAGGGAGCTATGTAGACTACTGCAACACATAGTTGTTTAGACTTATTTAATTGTAAGGATGTAAAGACAGTGTCTGCATTACCAAAAAAGAAGGAACTGATTTTGATAGGGGAGAGATGGCATAGGTATTGTGACAGATTATTGCTATGCCACCTGCTTCTGGGTTCTGTCATTTCTTAGAATATTGCATCCTGGGGCAACTATTTCCAAATCCTTGATGTGTGGCTTTAACCAAGTTTCAGTGACTGCAACTATATCAGGAGAGTATTGTGTGAGCTATGCATGAAAGTTGGTAATCTTAATACAGATACTGCACACATTTATTGTGACAAGCAGTATGTTTTTAGAGGGGGGGGGGTGAGTAAAGGTAGTTGACTGTGAAGGGCCAGGGTTGGGATGAATATCTCCACACTGGAAAAGTTTTAGGAGGTGGTTAATGAGATGGTGAAGGAAATTACTTTTTCTGGTAGATTTGGTGACTACATCAGGTATTAGGTGAGGTTTGTTGGAAAATAAATTAATTCTATTGAGGTGGATATTGTTATGTTCAATTAGACTAGCACTTATATGAGAGAAACCATCCATGTGTATGGCTGGGGGTGTAGCCTGAGTGGATGTTCTTACAGAAGAATGTGTTAGGAAGCATTTTAGGGATATGAGTTGTATTAAGATTGTAAATGAGGTGATTAGAGTTAACATGAGCTCAGTATAGTGTAGGGAAATAGCCATAATATCGTTTGATAGGGTAAGTTTGCTGGTAATGGAAGGAGTGGGAGGAGGAAGTGTAGGGGTGTGAGTTTATAGTAGTGAGGAGAGTTTAAGATAGGAAGGATACAGTTGTTGGTTGACGGTTATAAATTTAGGAGCAACACTGTTAGGAGAAAAGAAAGTATATACAGGGTGGAGATTTCTATTTGATAGGTGTTGATAGTGTGGGCTGGAGGATTGTCCTGATTGGTTGTTGATGGTCATGTGGAGCAGTTACAGCAAGTATAAATGTAATTGTATGGGGGTAGGGTAGGGGTCAAAGTGAGCCTGAAATGCAAACTGAGTAGGTAGGACCAAAGACGCCGCAGCAGACCAAGTAAACCAAAAAACAATCAGAAAAGGGTCTAATTCTACAGGAAATACTTTTACTACAGTAGTTAGTGCCTTACTTTATTTACTTACATGCAGTTTTAGAAAGTGATGGATTTACATACATGCAGGGGATGGATTTACATACATGATAGATTTACTTACATGCAGTTTTAAAAGGTGATGGGTGGGGGAGGCAAAAGGGTACAGAAATAAAATTACATTAGCATAGTTTAGAGTTAGGAGCTAAATTAATAGTTTTCTTGGGTAATAACAGGCTGGATGGGTGCTTTGGCAGGCAGATAATGCTTGATTAGGAAGACCTATTTCTGGGTCTGTGGTTCTAGGAGATATAGTACAGGGGAGTAATGGGTGGGTTACTGCAAGAAATGTCCTTATTAAAGCATAAAGAGAAAATAGGTAACAAAAGAACGATACAGAGGGCTGTGAGCCGAAGTAATCCAGGAGAAAATCCTTTTCTTTAACACAATTTTATTAATAAAAACAAAGAGCGTTTTCGCTTCAGAAACAAACTGAAGCTTCCTCAGAAGACAATGAAAATTAATTTGCGCCAAAAGTTTAAATCACCAAAGGAAGTGTGTCAGATGACATCACTTCCAGAAAATTGCATCAAACTTAAATCCAGCATTCAACTGATGATACAAGAATACCTAAAATTATTCGTTAAAACTAACTATTTAAACCTTCAACATCACACCAAAACTTATTTAAATCATACTGATTAAAATATATAAACAATATATATATAGAGGCAACGCGTTTGAGTCGGTGCCCCTTTTACACAATAATAGTCATTTTTAATTATAAACACAAAACAATGTGTTTATATATAAATAAGTATATTTTTATTTTTAAATATATTAAAATATAAAATATAAAATGTAATGAATTTAAATTATTATTTTAGCACAAGATCATATTGGAAGATAATATTAATATTAAAAATAATATACAAGAATTTTTTCCTTTGTGCAGGCAAATGTATAATTAACCTTAAAAGTTATATATACCAAAGCAGTCTTATCTCTTATAACTTTTGAGCTTCAAGAATGCAGAAATATTGCAATTCTCATTGAGACCTGAGACGTTAAAGGCATCGAGTTTTATCTGCCACTCGAGCTCACGTGTTTCTAACAAAAGAGATAAGGGACCACCTCTAGGACTAGGTGGTAAATGGTCAATGCCCATAAATTGGAAAGTGTGGCCAAAATTATAAACAATATGTTTGGCCAAAGCATTCTCCATTTTTTTATTTCTAATGGCATAAACATGCTGGTAAATCCTTTCTCGAAATTTTTGATCCGTTTTGCCTATGTAGAAAGCATTACAACATTGACAAAGCGCGACATAGACAACGGAGCTAGTTTCACAGTTGATCCTGTGTTGTATTTCATACTTTTTGTTCCCAACCTTAAAAATTTGTCCTATTTTAATAGTGTGACACCAATTACAGGCACCACACATAAATGACCCTTTTTGTCTAGCAAACGCAGTTGGATTTTTGTTGCTTAGCACTAGTTCTTTTAAATTATTACCCCTTCTGTAAATCACCCTTGGTCGAGGTCCCAATTTCCCTAGAAGAAAAGAGTCACTACTAATAAAGTGCCATTTTTTACAAATAGTAGCCCAAATTTCCTTAGATTCAATATTGTATGTAGTAATGAAACTAGTTGGAAATTTTGATTGTCTAACAGGCAGATTAATGCCTGATGAATCAACAATTTCGATCATGTCAGTCATATTGGGGCTGGTAGTAGTGACCTCTAATAAAATCACATTTGGATCAAGGAGGGGTTTGAAAAAACCCGTAGATCTTTTAAAATCAATCTCCTCGATAATCGCATCTACTAGGGTAACCGGGTAACCTCTGTTGGTAAAAAGCCCTTTCAAAAAATCACATTCTTTTTGAAAGGAGGTATATGTACTACACATACGGACCGCCCTAACAAGTTGGCCTTTTACTATAGCACGTTTCTGTTTATAGGGATGGAAACTAGAAAAATGAAGAAAAGAATTGCAGAAAGTAGACTTCCTGAAAACAGAAGAAACTAGTTTCCCACCTTCTAGATCTTTAGCCAACTTGACATCCAAATATTCAGTTTCATCGACTGAAAATTGGTAAGTGAATTTGAGAAATGTTGTAGTCATGTTCATGTAATTCACCAATTTTTGGGCTACAAGGGCATCACCATTGAATAAGATGAATATATCATCAAGGAACCGGGTATACATAATGATATGATGTTTGAATTCTGAACATTCCAAGATAAACTTCTTCTCCCAGTATGCCATAAAAATATTGGCAACACTGGCCCCACATGGTGATCCCATGGCTACCCCCTGTTTCTGAAGGTAGATTTGTTTGTCAAAGGTGAAGAAATTTGAACTTAGGACAATGTCCAACAATTCTGTTACAACATCAATGTCCTTTTGTGTAGCATTAATCTCCCTTAGAAATAAACCAATCCATTCAATGGCTTCTAGATGAGGAATGGAAGTATAAAGGTCAACAACATCGATTGTTAAGAAGTTGTTGGATTTATCAAATTTAATGTTACAAATGTTCCTCAAAAATGACCAAGAATCTTTACATACCACGGGTATGGCCTTAATATATTTAGCCAGAATGTTGTCAACTAATCGAGCACAAGGATGGGTCATAGAGGATCTACCATCCACAAGAGCTCTCATCGGTGGATTCTGTAAGTTCTTGTGGATCTTAGGGGACCCAAACATAACTGGGGTTTTTGGAAATGAAATATCAATGAAATTATACGTGTCAAGATTGATTTTACCAGCCAGGAACATATCCCTGAAATAACCTCTAATCCTCTTATAGGTGACATTCATCTCATTTAATGAAGAAAGACTATATAAGAGTATAAATGTAATTGTATGGGGGTAGGGTAGGGGTCAAAGTGAGCCTGAAAGGCAAACTGAGTAGGTAGGACCAAAGATGCCGCAGCAGACCAAGTAAACCAAAAAACAATCAGAAAAGGGTCTAATTCTACAGGAAATACTTTTACTACAGTAGTTAGTGCCTTACTTTATTTACTTACATGCAGTTTTTGAAAGTGATGGATTTACATACATCCAGGGGATGGATTTACATACATGATAGATTTACTTACATGCAGTTTTAAAAGGTGATGGGTGGGGGAGGCAAAAGGGTACAGAAATAAAATTACATTAGCATAGTTTAGAGTTAGGAGCTAAATTAATAGTTTTCTTGGGTAATAACAGGCTGGATGGGTGCTTTGGCAGGCAGATAATGCTTGATTAGGAAGACCTATTTCTGGGTCTGTGGTTCTAGAAGATATAGTACAGGGGAGTAATGGGTGGGTTACTGCAAGAAATGTCCTTATTAAAGCATAAAGAGAAAATAGAGGGAGTAGGGGGGTGGAGGTTGGTAAACCATCTCAGGTGATGTGCAGGCAGCCTAACTTTTAATAGATAAGGTGCACTTAATATACAACAGAATAGAACATACATCAATCAGAAAATGCTGTCCAGACTACAGGGGGTCAACGTCCAGTTAGTGGGTGTTCAAGAGGCTTCTGCTGGTTAAAACAAGTGCCTTGCAGAATTATTCCATCAATTAGAGCTTAGACACCTAGGGAAACAAGTAAAGGAGAATGTGAGGGGATAGAAATATGAGGGGCTATATTATATTTTCGAAAGTTTCAAACATCGAACACCATATGGTCGACACCATATGAGCGATGTTTGAAATTTCAAAAATATAATAAAAATAAATAAATAAAAAAACTATACGTACCTAAATGCTGCACCCCCTCCCCCACTACTTAAATATTCCTACTCCGAGATCACACTGCATTGAAGTAAAGGGAAAATATTCCCTATGACGATTTCCATGTTATGCGTGCGACGTTTCGACCAATCGGGTTTGCTCAATACACGTTCACCATTTAAAATTTTCGATCATGCAAAAGGAACCCGAAATATGAAAATATATGAAAAGAAAGAGAGGGTAAAATAGAGAGTCAGAGCTGGAAGGTCAACTAGCAGAGAGAGAGAGAGTAGACAGATGAAGGAGTGTAGTTCAGATCTAAAAAGAACATTTACAGGCATTTCTTATTTGGACAGTGGTTGCACCTTCAATAATCACATTGCCACAACAGTCAGGAAATCCTTCTATGTGGCACACCTCATCACTAAGGGCTTTTCATCCAGAAAAGAAGGAGGTCATTGTCCCACCATACTCATCCCTCATTAGACCCATTATAGAGTACAACGCCCCATTTGGTATGTACCTCACAAGACATCTGCAACAGCTGGAAAGGCCACAGAAATACCTCACTAAAAGAATCACAGGCCTAAAGCAGATGCCCTATGCTGACTGCCTAAAAAAACTCCAGCTATACTCTGTGGCATATTGTCTACTCAGAGGTGATCTCTGCTTAACATGCAAGGCCATGTCAAACCCTGAGCTGTTGGACATGCTCCACTTAAAGAAATCCCAATCCCTCAAAGCCACATGCTCCAGGGATCTAAACCTTGTCATCACAAAGAACAAAACATGCTGGAGGGATAGGTTCCTGACCCAGAGACTCCTCAGACCCTGGAATAGACTGCCCATACATGTCAAGTAGACCGCCTCCTTGGCGCTTTTCAAAAGGAACCTTGATGATTGGATGGGAGATAGAAAATTCACCCTGAGGATCGCGTCAGTCTCCCTGCTAGGCAGGGGATCAGGGAAGTAAATAAACGAAAAAGGACAACAAACCAATAAATGTTCCAATACAGCTCCAGGTGATGGCCAGTTGAAAAGAACTCCAGCGCAAACAGGAACAAGTAGAAAGCGTTTAATTCAAATAAAAAACATTGTAATTGCAACACTAGGAGGGTTATTTACATTGCTATTTGCTTAAGTTGCCCTAGTTTCTATGTAGGGAAGACCATTAGGAAACTAAGGTTAAGAATCCTTGAACATGTTAGGGACATTAGAAACAAAAAGACTTGTGTTAATTTTAGCAAATTTTTATTTTTTTATTATTGACAGGATACCTGATAATGATAGAAGCTGTGATGTTAAGATTATATTAGAGATGAAGGAGACCTTGTGGCAGTTGAGATTAAACGCATTCAGACCCCCAGGTATAAATGAGTATATTTCTATGGTAAGCATTTTAAAGCATAGATCTCTTTTTGTTTAAATTGGATATATTAACACATTAATATATCTACATATTCTGCATTTTTTGCACTTTTTATTATTATTTTTTTTTTATTTATTTATTATTTTTTATATTTTATACAGTTATATACAAACACTATAAACTTTACAAGCTTATTATGTAGACAGCTTGAATATGTAAATATGTACATATTTATTTATTCACTTATTTATTTATTTATTCAAACCATTTACATATTTACTAATAACTTATTAATAACTATTTAATAATATAATATAATACTACATCATATTTATTTATTTATTCATTCATTCATTTATGTATCTATTTATTTATTTATTCACTTAAATAGATTTGATCAATTTTGAACGATGTGTATATATACATATCTTCGATTATAAATTACACTTCATTCCATTTTACATTATTTTACATTACATCATTTTATTTTACTCTAAGCTTCATTATTCTTCATTATTTTTTGGAACCTACAAGGGTATTTTTAAGTTCAAGAAAAAGTTGCGTTGTGTGTGTTTTTCTTTTTAAAAAAGGTGTTGTCACTAATGACATCGAGCGATTACTTCATTTTGATAGGTTTGGCACAAAGGGCGGTTTTTTGGAATTTATATTAGCTGGTTGGTTTAACATTTGCCTCAACACTCTGATGATGCCTGACTCCTTTTCAGGTGAAAGCGCTTAGTGGTTTTAAGTGTTTAATTTGTTTTATGTTGTTGTTTTTTATTTGAATTAAACACTTTCTACTTGTTCCTGTTTGCGCTGGAGTTTTTTTCAACTGGCCATCACCTGGAGCTGTATTGGAACATTTATTGATCAGGGAAGTAAATATTGTGGGAAGAAATATCCAGGGAATTGTTATGGCTAGGCTTGTATAGGCCCTAGGGCCGATAGCCTAGTACCAACCTATGAAGCTATGAACAGTAAAAACATCCACGTGTTGTACTTAATAACTATGCAGTAGGATAGATGTCACAATACAGAGTATTGAGTTATCTACAAAGGTTGGAAAACAAAAGGTTGATTTAATTTTGAGATGTAAATGAAATGAGTGGCAAAATAGTTAAAAGGAGCATAGGCAGAAGTTGGGGTGGGTGAAGACAGAGTGACAGTTGGTAACAGCAGAGGAGAGCAAAGTATATCAGAAGAGCAGGAAGAAAGCAGAGATGTTATATGTATCCCAAAGATGTACAACTCCAGAACCAGGATATTGAGGATGTGTTTCCTTAGATGTGTTTTGAATGCCTGTTGGTTTTCAAGAAGTCTGAAAGCAGGTGGGAGGATAGCTGCAGAGGCTGAATATTAGAAGGATTCCAATGCATTCTGGGCTTTAGTGACAGTGAGGAGGACTTTGTCTTTTGAGCGAAGGGTTTTGGTAGGGTGGTAGTGTTGAAGCATCCCTTTTAGCGCCAGATACTTATCAGGGTAATTATCAGAGTATGAGCTAGTAGTAGCTGACTAGAGTGGAGGTGATGTGGGAGTTCAGTCTAATTTAGATATTTAAGGGAAGGGCCCTCACTGCTTAAGGATACCAAGGCTTGCAACACATGTGAAACAAGCAGGTTGACCTTCCATCTTGGTCCAAAGATGTTTTTTTGGTCCCTTCCTCCCTTGCTTCATAACTTTCAGTCTCTATCCCTATGCCCCTGTCTATTGCCAGGTCTGCCAGCTCTTTCTTCCATCTCCCAGACTATCCAGAATAAGGGGCTGGAGCAGATGTGGAACCTGAGGGTATCCTAGGGGCATTGATGGCAGCTACTTTTGAGAGGAGGAAGGGATGTTTGTGTTATGACCTACTCTCTTGTCCCTCCCCTACTTTCAACATGGAAAGCACTGGATGGGGTACTTCCCTGTTTATGGACAACACCTCCCCTCAGGGAGCACTGAGATAAATATCCTTCCCTCCTGAGATAGACACGCTAGGCCAGCACCTCAGATGCCCAAGCTGCTAATCGAACCTGGGTTACATTACCTGTAGTTTGTTCTTTAGCCCTTTATGCCACAGCACTCTGGCTTTTGTCCAGAGATTTGAGAATTAGGATTACACAGCATACTACAGGTAGTTAATGAGACAGTTAATAGGTAGTACTGTGGAAGAATGTCGATATTCAGATTTTCTTATGGAGGGTTTACCCTGAGTTTTTATATCACTAAATGAGGTAAATTAGGTTTGGCTGGTAGGGTTATACTACCTAACTACAGTAAATTAAGTTCATTAGGCTGAGTTGTAACAGTGACAATGGACACCGCAGAGTCACTAAGCACTACTGTACAGCATGAGCTATATGGAGCAACTGCGTGCTGCTTTGGACAGGATAAAGCAGCTATTGGCTACTTAGGGCAATAGAGAGCAGCTGTGGGCTGCCCTTGTAAGCAACACTACTGACGATAACTAACATCATGAGGGAGACGTAGGCTTTATTAACCAAGAAATGATCAAGATGCCTCCATCTGTACACTGCATGCTACAACCACACTGCACTGAAAAAGTGTAGTGTAAACACAGGCAATTTATAGCAACACTGACTAAAGCTGACATAATTAAAATGAGCCACTGGGCAACAACAATCTAAGGCCTAGAAAAGGGTAAAAGGGTGACCATTTGAAATGTGAAGACTCCCTAGATTGAGTCTTGAAACACTCAGACTGAACGGCTGAAAAAAACGGACTTACATATACTATGTCAGAGATGGCCATTTCCCCAGAATATTTCTTTTTCTCTGAGGTATGACAATCTTGGGGAAGGTATATATAAGTTCTGGGGGTATGGCATGGGCTTGAAGAAATTTAAAGGAGAAAAGAGATGTTTGAGATTTGCTGTTCTGGAGTTTCGGCCTTTTTTTTTTTTTTTTACATATTGGTACTCAGCATTTCGAGTGGTGACATTTTCATAGGGAGCCCTAGAAAAGGCTTGACTCCCTATCTACTCTCTCTAGGGTAAACCAGAAGCAATTCTGGCTAGATTACTAAAACCACAAGAAAAGTATACGGCTATCACTGTAAACTCAGGAGAAAAACAGAAAAAAATATATCCTACATCTAGCAGAGCTTATATTTTAGACAATCTGGTAGAAATAGGTCAAGTTCAGTAGAAGAGGGCACAATCCAAAGCTTAACAGCTCAGAGTGCAGCAGTTCATAGCAAATGAGCAGTAGGTCATACAAACATGGGCAATTTATTGCAGCACTGAAACAAGCTGAAAAAATTCTAATGATCTCAGAAACATCACTTTTCAAGGTCCTGTAGCAATCGAAGACCTAGAAAGGGCTTGGTTCCCTATTTACTCTTACTAGACTAAACCCAAAGCAATTCTTAGCTGGATTACTAAAGTACAAAAAAAAACTCACAAACAAGTATATTCAATCAGATTTTATTTTACCCTCAAGGCACCTTTTGTAACTGCTTGCAAGGATATTTCAGTCTGTAAAAGTTTAGGTAAATTCAGCTTTCCTTTACATAACAGGATCGTTCCATCATGTATATTGTAGTGATTGTCTCATAAAGTCTAGTCAGATCCTGCTGGAACTGGCAACGTTCTGCCAGTCTATACTATTATGCTACATGCTAGATATATTTTCATCTTTTCTTTCTTCAGTTGGTTTGTGAAAACATCATCCATAAATTACCAATGTTTTCATATTTAGATGATTTTGCAAAATCTGAACAATTTCTTGAAATGATTCAGAAGTAAAATTCTCTGGGGCTACCAAACTGCACAACCTACATGTTCTACGGCCTATTATATTAGGTACCGGACATTTTTCTAGTGCCTTTACTAGCAGTACAGTCCCACTTTGTCAGAAAAGGTCAGCCATTGTTCAACTAACTATAGTGGTGAAAATACCCACACAACCACCAGCTTGTGAGCTGATATTGTACCCACACCGTGACAACAGGGAAAAACAGACTGGGAACCGTCACCTCTCCATTAATGTTCAGACAGATTATTGCTTAAATGACCATTAAGAATAAACCACTATGCTTCATTTACTTACACTTAGGTTCATAGGTTCGTACTAGGCTATCTGCCCTAGGGCATTTATAAGCCTAGCCAGAGTGTGTGTGGCTTTCACCACCCCTTAGGATGAGAATACTATGCCCTTTTAGGGTTTAGTTTACTGTGCCTCTGTCTAGTAGTGACACAGAGATGACCCCCGGGGTAAACCTACGATCTCCCATCCACTCGTCAAGATTTCTCTTGAATAGAGTCAGTGAGGGGCTCTGCCTAACATGGACTGGGATTCTGTTCCAGAGTGTAGGGAGCCTCTGGGTTATGAATCTGTCCCTCCAGCACGTCCTATTTATTTCTGTGTTGAGGTTTAAGTCTCTTGCTCTCGTGGCTCTGATGGATTTGTATTTTCTGAGGTGGAGCATGTCCATTAATTCTGGATTGGACATGGCTTTGTACATCAGGCACAGATCACCTCTGAGTAGGCGGTATGTGACTGAATAGAGCTGGAGTTTTTTCAGTCGGGCAGCATATGACATATGTTTGAGACCCTTTATCCTCTTGGTGAGGAACCTTTGGGGTCTTTCCAACTGCTGCAGGTGTCTGATGAGATACATCCCAAATGGGGCATTGTACTCAATCATTGGCCTGATAAGAGAAGAGTACAGGGGCACAATGACCTCTCTTGATCTAGATGTGAAACCCTTCATGATAAGGTGGGCAATATAGAAGGTCTTCCTAACCACTTTGGCAATGTGAGTGTCAAATGAGAGGTTACTGTCAACCTGGTTCCCTAGGTCCCTGATTACCTCTTCCGTACTTAATGGATTACCACCTATGTGGTAATTTGTGGGTACCTTGTTTTTCCCAAAGGGTATGACTATACATTTTTTGGCGTTCAGCTTAAGGCCATGGCTCTGGCACCAATTATCCATTTCTATGAGACCTCTCTGAAGGATGTTTGTGTCCGCTGGAGTATCAATTATGGCGCCCAGTTTGCAGTCATCTGCGAACTTTGTCAGCCACAATCCTTCTATGTTTGCCTGTACCTCAGAAAAATAAATGCCGAACAAGAGGGGTCCCAGGACTGAACCCTGTGGGACACCGCTTGTGACTGGCTTAGAGTCTGACATAGCTCCAGCAACTCTGACCCTGTGGGTTCTGTCCTTGAGCCAGTTTGCAACCCATCTTGTGACATATGGGTTTACATTTAAGCGGGTGAGTTTGTCTATGATGCCCGAGTGGGGTATTGTGTCAAAGGCTTTTGCAAGGTCAAGGTAGGCTGTGTGAACTGCCTTACCCTCATCAATGGCCTTAGTGACTGTTTCAAAAAAGTCGACCAAGTTCAAAAGGCAGGACCTGCCCTTGACAAAGCCAAATTGGGTAGGATCCAATGTCTGTAGGTCCCCAATGTCTTTGTTTATGAGTTCCATAATGATCCTCTCCAAAGCTTTGCAGACCAGGCTCGTCAAGCTTATGGGGCGGTAATTTCCAGGGTCCGTAGAAGCACCGCCTTTGTGAAGTGGGACCACTGTTGCCGTCCACCACTCTTTGGGTACGTATCCTGTAGTAAGGCTAAGATTAAACAGCAGCCTTATGTGTGGGTTTAGTTCCTCTTGGAGTTCATGTAGCACACAGCCCGGGACACCGTCCGGTCCCATTGATGCTGTGTTTTTAGCTTTAGAGAGGGCGGCTCTCACCTGGGCATCTAAGATGTTAGGGAGGCTACACTCTGCTGGGATAGTTATTTCTCCTTTTGGGGGGGAGGGGGAGGAGAAATTTGCACTGAACCTGTCTGCCAGAATGTTGGCAATGTCAGTGGGTTCAGTGTATTTTGTGTCATTTCAGACTAACTCGAGCATATCTGGAAGTTTCCACCCAGGTTTCTAATAAAGAAGGCCTTGTGATTGTCTTTTGTGTCTTTTGCGATTTTTCTCTCAAAGTTGGCCTTGGATGATTTTATGAGTGATCGTAGTTTTTTGCTAGTACTGATCAGAGATGCCTTCCCTTTTAGGGATTTTGCTCTGTCATGTAGTAGCTTCCTCCTCCTGTTGTAAAGTTTGTTTATGGCTGGGGTCCACCAGACCGGGCGCCTGCCTTTGGGGGAATGGGTCTTGGTTTTATTTGGGATTGCATAATCCATGCATTCTTGAAGGTGCCCGTAGAAGGCATTTGCAAAGGATTCAGCAGTGTGGGTTGTGGTTTCCACTGGCCCAGGGGCCTTGAAGGATACCACTTCAGTCTTAAGAAGTGTGAAGTTGGCTTTTGAGAAGTTCTTCACTGTGGTCTTTTGTGCAGGGGTGGGGCGGGATGTGGATTTCCAGTGAGATTAATTTATGGTCTGATCTTACCAAAGAGGGATATACTTCGGTGTGGAGCATTTTGTCCCCATGTTTGTGATGATCAGGTCTAGTATATTGTCTCCTCTTGTGGGAATGGTGACTAGTTGTTCCATTGCATTTGAGTTTATGAATTCTAGGAACCTTTGGGCTAGGGTGTTGGGGCTTGAGTAATGTTCCCAGTCTATGTTTGGGTAGTTGAAGTCTCCCAAAATGATGGTATTTGGAGAGATATTCATACTCTCCAGTGTCTTCAGGAAGGCTGTGTAGGGTTCCTGAGTTTGAGAGGGTGGTCTGTAGCATGCTACAAACTGTAAGGCAGTTTTGCCTATGGTTAGTTGCACCTGGATGGTCTCCGATGCTTCGTGCATTGCCACTAACCTGGAGGTGTGGGTATCTTTGATGAATATGGATACTCCCCCTCCTTTTGTGGTTCGGTCCAAGTTTTGGGGCCGGAAAGCATGATATGAGGTAAAACCTGATAGTGCTGGGGTGCTCTCAGGAGCCTTGAACCAGGTTTCAGTCACTGCACAGACATCGATGTTCTCCATACTGAGGAGGGCTTGAGGGTGTGCATCTTGAGGTTTAGACTTCTGGCATTGAGCAGCATTACCCTTAGTTTTTTCCACTTGTGTTTTCTAGGGAGGTAGGTTTGTCATTTGAGCCTTGCCTAAAATAGGCACTATGGGGTGGCAAGAGCCTTGGCCAATATCCGAAGCCCAGGGTGACAGGTGCAAGCCATCCCTTGAAGCAGCATGGCTTGTCAAGCATGTCATCCCAAGCAGACAGACATTGGATCCCCTTAGAATGACACCAGTAATTAAGCCAATTGTTAAAACTGATCATTTTGTCTTTGTACTGTGGCATCATTCTTGGTGAGGGTAAGATGCTGCTCAGGGTCAGGGTCATACCGGCCTGGGCTACATAATCAGAGAGCTCCTCTATGTCTCTTTTCATGTAGTCCAGGGAGGTACGTCTCAGGTCGTTCACACCTGCATGTACAATGACTGAGTCATATTTGTACTTGCTGTGGAGTGACCTGAGTGCTTGTGTTATGTGGCGGATTCTTGCTCCCGACAGGCAGCTTACTGTGACCTTTTTCCTTGTTCAGTCTGGTGAGCGGGACGTCAGTGTGTCTGACTATGGAGTCACCTATTACAAGTGTGTCTGGCATGTTGTTTGGCCTTAAGGGCTGTGACTGTTTAGCACACTGTCTTTGTGAACTATGTGTTGCATGTGCTATTGCTTGAGGTGGTGGTTGCTTGGGTGTCTGCTTTGGAGGCCTCTGTTGTTTTGGCAGATTTTTAATCAGCGCCTCCGAGTATGTTTTTGTGTGTTTATGTGTTTGGTTTGCAGTTGTGATAGTTCTATGTGAGACTGGGTTTGTGGTGTGCGTGGTTACCTTCTCCTCCTGACTGGTCTTGCCAGTACTGAATTGAGAGAGCTCAGCCTCCAGTTTGGCTATATAGTTGCATCTCTCGCATATATTTGTATTTGTTGGGAGGAGGAGAGGGTTGTCTGTGTACATGAGGCAATTGTAACATTGCCTCAAGATTCCCAGATTCACCAGCTGAACAGGAGAGGACGCCAGCAAATGACCCTTCGACATGCTAGAAATAGTGAAAAAGATTGCTGTGTAACTGAGTCAGAAAGGACCTATAGGAAAATGGGTACTCAAGGGAATTTAGGTGAAATGAAGTACTTTCTTTTGTTTAAGAGTGCTTTACCTGTATAAAAAATGTTTTAGGAGCAAGTGCTGAGCTTTTCAGATAGAGTATAGGCTGTTTAGATTGCAAATAGAACAGTTCTAAGGGAAAAATTGAAGAGCAGACTCTACGGAGCCAGAAATAGTTTAAACTTGATTAACTGGCGCTGCCCGATGCTGCTCTATGAGCAATTTCGTGCTAAAAAGCACTAAAGTGCGCAAAAGCGGGCTTTATAGCAGGGGGTTGAAAAGAGCCAGGAATTGACCCAAAATGGCCAATAAACTACAAGTTGCTGGGCTGGAACCAATCCTCTAGGGACAAATAGGTTGCTCAGTGCTCCCCACTCCCACTGGTGAACAAAGAAGCTTCCTCTTATCCAAATAAGGATATGGATAGCACAGGAACTAAGACAAAGCCCAGAGATCAGCAAAATCTGAAGACTGGACTATTCTAGTTCAGAAAAGCGGGAAAACAAGGATTTTTTTTGTTTTTTTTTTTTTTTTTTTACAGAGAAAGGAGGAAAAGATACAGTAACAAACAGTAAATGCTATAAAACGGCTAGCGCACTTGAGTGTGTTAGCCTAACAATTAAATTAAACAAAAAATAACTTTTTAAAGTGCTAACAGTATAAATTCAACACAAGTACAGTAAAAGCAATATGCAGAGCTGTTTTTTTAAGCGAAATGCAGTCGAGATGCAGTAATTTAAACGAAAGCCAGAAAAAATACTTATAAATCCAGGAAAGTCACTCTTTCACTCTCTGCTGCTTGTAGAACTCTGCAGGCATGTGCATTAATTGTTTGGTAAATATTCTTGTATGAAAATTCACTTGCAACACAGATGATTTGGACAATTTGGTTAGTTAAAAGCATAAGTAACGTATATTAAGATTTTATTGTATCTAAAACGAATGGTCTTATTAGTGACAATACTGTACATCTTTTGCATAATCTGTTAAAGTATAGCAATCATATACAAGTTATTTTTCCACAGCACAGCCTCCTGCTGTTAAAAATACTTTTCTAGTAAATAATTTGTCTGCACAAATCATATCACACACACTGATACTAAAATAGTGCCACCAGCCAATCCCCCTTAAGTACTTGTTTAGTTAAATCTCTGACTTGTGCATTTAAGTAATTATATATAAACGATCTTCAGCTAGGAGATGGGATAACACATTAATGCCGACAGAATTAATGCAGATCCTCTTACGAAATAAAAATGAATTTTATGGCCTTTGCATTTATTGAAATAGTACCCACAATACCTCGTTCCATGTTTGTAGCCGTACAAGGTTTTCCTTTCATCTGCCCTACCACTTAACTTTCTTTTCCTTCTTTGCCTTCAGCTGTCCAGACTGATGCTCAGAATTTTACCTGCACCTATTTTGCATCACTGCCATTGAGTTTTTGTCCGACTTACACCACACCTGTGTAACATAATGTAAATAAAGGCATTCCAGACTTGCAAGAGAGAGATTTCATGCCACTGGTGTGGCTTGATGCAGTGAGTTGTGAGTGCACATGTGAACACTTCAGCAGTAACAGAAGCATGCAGTAAAGAAGCCCTTCTAACTACACAACTAGTAATAAAAGTAACATATAACTATATGCTGTAAACATGTTCCCTAATGGCTTATTTGTACCTTTTTAAATTAGTCTACGCATAATACCAGGTGTCCTTAATATGGGAAGTGTTACCCCCTCAAAATTGAATTAGTACACTGCAGATTGTATTGTATAAACCTGACTAGACCTTTTATGACACTAGAACTGTCTAATAATCTATATGATTAATGTGCGATAGATACCAAGGAGGAGGAAATTACCACAGATTTTTATTTTTTAGAAGATATTTCCACATTTTTATAACAGGTTTTACAAGTTTCTAATGACTGTTACACCCATTTGCAGCATCTAACCTCTCAATATTTTTTAAATCCGTCACAGAACATCAAAGGTGAGCTCAATAAAAACTATATCCTGCAAAAAATGTGACTGAAAGGATTTTTGAGAACTGCTTTTTTTCTCTTGCAGAAGCAAGCTCCTTGTACCCCTAAACTTAATATATTCAACAGTCACTGGCCCTCATGACATAGAAAACTGCTTCCACAAAGTCATCATTTGATGACAGCACTACAGCCAAATGCTACTTCTGGGAGCTTGCTCATCAAGATGTTGTCAAGATTTCAACATTTTCTGCCATTGTAAACAATAGCAACTGTACATTTCTTTGAAATGAAGTTTGTCGACAAACCATTCTGTGAATTTTACAAACTTCCGCCAAAGTTATGCTCCTTCAGAGGATGTTATATTAAGTAAGATGGATGCAGCTACTTGCGTGGAGTTGTGAGGAACTTGCCCCAACTTCACCCATATCTCCTCAGTAATTTTTTTTTTAATTTGTGAAATCCAGTACAACAGTCCATCAAAAAGTGTTCACCAAAATATATCATATACCATATATTTTTTTATTTTGATAAGCTGATAACTGCATAGATGTTTTTTTCCAAGATGGTCCACTTCAACCTGCAACCTGGATACATACAGAGGGAAAAAAAGCTACAATAAAAATGACAGTTCAGATGTGTTTTAAAAATCAAGTTATAAATACATTATTAAATACATACAACTCATTTTAGTTCAGTTTACTTTACAAAGATAAGACGTTGCATGAGATCATGGACTTGGGCACAGAAATGTATATTTTCCTGTCCCTAGTATGCTGGCATCTAGTGCAGTCTGAAATGCTTATTAATGGAGCTTTGTACACTTTGTTGAGAGTAGGAAGAGCTGTAAACAATTCCTGATGAACTGCAGTGCCATTTCCAGGCTGCTCTCAAACTGCCTCCTCTCTTCACTGTATGCCCACTAGTTTTGCAGACTTCATCTCTTTCTTTATGTAGAGCACAGTTTGTTCTCCAGCGTTACCATTTTTGTCTCTTAAGTATAGTGCAACTCTTGGTATGGGGGTCTATATTAGGTCGCTGAAATGGTATTCCAGCGAATGCCTATTCAGAAACCTATAATCAGTGATAATCGCTTCAGCAATTCGCTGAATTCACTAAGGGCAATGAAATAGTTTCCCGAAGGACAACGGACAACTACAGGACTTTGCCATTTTCTCCACTATAGTGCGATCATGGAGCTGGTATATATAGTTAGGGGAGTGTGGGGGGCAAAGCCCCCCACTTGGGTGGGTTCGAGTCACATAAATGTTGGTCCGTTGTGCTTCAGGCAACTATTTAGTTGCCTTTAGTAAATTCAGTGAATTGCTGATACAATTTTCGCTGATTACGGGTGGCTGAATAGGTGTTCGTCGGAATACCATTTCGGCAAACTAATATAGACCCTGGTATGTTTATAGACAAGTCATGGTTCTTTGTGCATCATGTTAGAGTGAATGCCATAATAATCAGACAGGTTTCCTATATCAAAGATATCTCTTCAGTGAACTTTGTATATAAATATTTGTTTACAACTCAGTCAGTAAAACAAAATTCATATTTTTCTACATTTTTTCTCTCTACTATACTTTGTCGTGGACTAGATTTTTTTCTGTAATGTCTCATAACTTGTTTATCATGGTATTTACTAATCTATGCTATAGGGTTAGCACTTTTTTAAATGCCCAAAGTGGGATTTTTTTAAGGAAATTGAGATTTTGCAGGACATACTGTGCCAACAGCAATGCAAAGGACTGAACATCACTTGCTTATCAAAATAAAAGCTAATTTTTGTAGAATATGTTGTTTCATATGATACTCACATATTTCAGAAACAAAATAATTATTTTATGTAACTGTCAGTTGAAACAGAAAAAAATAATTTTTGTCCTAAAATTTAAAAGGCATGTGTTACGTATCATGCTTTCCTGCAAGACACAACTGCCCAAATAGTGACTCTCCTACATAAAGAAAGATAGTTGGTAACCCTACCAATATGGGATAATGAGAGAGTTCCTTGCTGGTCTGTTCTACCTTCACCAATGGAGAAAGTAAATGTTTACTATAGACGCATTCAGACATAGCACTGTGGGAGGTTGCTTCTGAGATTAGGTAAACACCATCATTTAAGTACAGGTTTGCATTCCTTCAAATTGAAGCTCATTCCACATTAGAATCAAAACATTTCATTTCACCCAAATTTTGCAGTGCCTGGGTGTAGCCCCAAGACTTTACCACTGCACACGATTTTAAAGACACTTACAGTGTATGTGCATTGTCTAAAGTGAATTAAATGCATCCCACGTTGTTAAATGTATCTAAATCATAAAAAATAATTCAGTAGTTTAAAATAAAATAGAGCAGGAAATCATATATGTTGTTGTGGTGTCGTTCAGCTTTTCCCGGTTAGGGGTGGCCACAGCGGAACTCCGGTCCGCTAATGATTGGCAGTAAATTTTTACGTGCCAAGTTGCCAGCCCTGATGCACAACCTTCAACGAAGGTATGCTCATTCACGCATGTCTCCACACAGAAGACGCTCTAGCTGAGATTCGAACAGAACAACGTCTTACTGTGAGGCAACAACGCTACCGCAGCACCACCACCGCAGGAAATCATATATGATGATTTAAAAAAAAAAAAAAAAAAAAAGCAGTTGTGCTATTTCACCAGCAAGTTCCTTTAACTCCTGCTATAACACAGGGTGGTACAGAATCCCAGGACACTACAACATCCAGTTAAAACACATTCTATGCTGTCCATTGATAATTCATATTAAATGTTTATAATCCACATTTTCCTTTAGGTTTCAAAGTCTAATTTTAAAATGTACAACTGCTTGTGCTATAATGTCTTGTTTCAAAATGTACATTGCTTCTGTCCTATGTAATCTGAACAGTTTATCCCAGCTCTCTCATTCACCATAACTTTTTACTTAGAGAACCACATCTGAAGAGAACTAAACTATCCCATTGCTGTGATAGCTTAAAGCACAAACCAGGGGGCTGGCCCCATGTTTTCTTTTCTTTTTTTTTTTTTTTTTTTTTAGTGGTTTCATATTCTCTTGAATGCTGACTTTAAACTTACTAGTTGCCTCTCCTACATAGCACCAGCAATGATAAATCAGGAGCTGTCAGTTCACAGAGCTTTAGGTTCAGTCCTCTCATTAACTGCTATGTGCTGGGCTTTATAATGTTCATGGGTTATGATTGCTCACATGTGCGTCTGACATTTCAACAGTTTTGGAGCAATACTTCCCGAGCTCTATGTATTATCATGTTTAGTTACAGAGACATACAACAAATTAATGAATACCAAAGGACAGTTTTCATGCATAAACCAGTATCTCCAGGTGCTTACCTGACAGTTGCTATTTTATTTTGTGTGAGTTTTAACTTTTCCTTCTTTAGTAATTGGAAGGCATGTTAAACTAATCCAGTAATGACTGCATTCACATGTAGGGAAATAACATGGTTCACAAAAATACTGCACATATGGCTTTATACTCAGATAATCAAAGACAGTGACAAGATTTTAAATTAAACTTCATGATAAGAAAAAATAAAACAGAAAAGAAAGGAAACTTTAGATGAGAAAAATAAATTAGGGATACAAAGACAGCACAAGGGTGTTGCCAGGCATAGTCTTTGTACTCTAAAATGTATATTTTTTTCTGAACCTGTTAGAAACATTGGGGTTTCATCAAGCCATATGATGGTTATAACCGCATAGATTAATGCTTCTAAAAACATATATAGCTTGCTTACAGAGAGGACTGCAAACTTAAAAACAATACCTCTAATAAATTTTGATTGAGCAGCTGAAAATGTGGGTCTATATTATATCCTCGAATGCTTAAAAAAGCGAACGCTGATTGATCGAACTTATTTTTGCGAAACTGCAAAATATCGAAGCAGCAGAAACTCGAATTTTTTCCTAGGGAAAGAATTCGGTTGTCCGTTTCTGTTGCTTCGGTATTTTCAGTGTTATGGTGGGAAGTTACCGGTCGGATTTAGGTAAGTGTGCGATTGTGTAGATGTGAGTGTTAGGGTGATTTAGGTGAGTTAGGGTTAGGGCTCGGATTAGGTGTGTATGCGATTGAGTGGACATGAGGGTTAGGGTGGATTTAATTGAGTTAGGGTTAGGGAGCGGGTGAGGTGAGTGTGTGATAGTGACGGACCTTAGGGTTAGGGTTTGGGTTAAGGTAAGTGGGTAGTTAGTGGTGTGTGCATAGTTTAGTGTAAGGTTAGGTATCAGATTTTAGGTGTATGTGTGTGGATTTCTGTTTGTTTGGTGTGCTTGTGTTGTGTGTATGTGTTTTGGATCAGCGATTTTCTTCCCTGGGAAAAAAATCGCTGATCTGACAGTTCGAGATTGTAAGCTTTCAGTTAAGTTAGGTTGATCAATCAGCATTCGCTTTTTTAAGCGTTCGATGATATAATATAGACCCTGAAAATGTTACACACATTAAGTTGGGGTGGGGTGGGCCAACAGCTCAAGTGATATAACTACTTTTTAAATGCCAGGTAGATGGGGGGGTAGCAATAAGCATTTGTGAGTACACAGTGGAATTCATTGGCTACACCACTGAGACAGCAGCTGGAAATTAACACATTTAGTAGTTATAGGACAGAACACACTAAAGGCAAGCAATACAGAAATAGGCATTTATGAAAAAAGGGGGAAGGAGAGAGAGAGAGGCAAAAAGACTATGCAAGAAAACTTTAAAAAAATTCTAGAAGGTCTCAAAAAAAGAAACTGCTTAAAATGTCAAACCAGCCGTAATATGTGATTTAACTTTAACTTTTGATGCTTTGTCTATCACACCATCTGATATGATCCAGCAAAGTAGTGTTGCTCGGGAACAGTAAATGAGCCCACAACTAGTGGAATATTATGGGGGTTAGCAGGAAGAAAAAATGCAATAAGACTGACAAACTTTGGGAGTTAAGTTAATTTTGACGACAGTCTAGCAGTTGACAATGCAGAGGTTAAGATTGTGACCTTTAATTTATGGGGTACAGGGTCTGATTGTGGGCTTTAGTTTATATGGTACAGGGTTTGATTGTGGGCTTTAGTTTATGTGGTACAGGGTTTGATTGTGGGCTTTATTTTATGTGGTACAGGGTTTGATTGTGGGGTTTAGTTTATGTCGTACAGGGTTTGATTGTGAGTTTTACTTTATGTGGTACAAGGTCTGATTGTGGGCTTTAGTTTATGTGGTGTAGGGTTTGATTGTGGGCTTTATTTTATGTGGTACAGGGTTTGATTGTGGGGTTTAGTGTTTGTGGTTCAGGGTTTGATTGTGGGCTTTAGTTTATGTGGTACAGGGTTTGATTGTGGGCTTTAGTTTATGTGGTATAGGGTATGAGTGTGAGCTTTACTTTATGTGGTACACGGTCTGATTGTGGGCTTTAGTTTATGTGGTTCAGGGTTTGATTGTGGGTATTAGTTTATGTGGTTCAAGGTTTGATTGTGGGCTTTAGTTTATCTGGTTCAGGGTTTGAGTGTGGGTTTTAGTTTATGTGGTTCAAGGTTTGATTGTGGGCTTTAGTTTATGTGGTACAGGGTTTGATTGTGGGCTTTAGTTTATGTGGTATAGGGTATGAGTGTGAGCTTTACTTTATGTGGTACAGGGTATGATTGTGGGTTTTAGTTTATGTGGTTTGGGGTTTGATTGTGGGTTTTAGTTTATGTGGTTCAAGGTTTGATTGTGGGCTTTAGTTTATGAGGTACAGGGTTTGATTCCCTCAGCCTTTATTCGCCTACAGTGTGACCTTAAGTAAGTCACTTAACCACACAGTGCTTCGGTATCACTCCTGAAAAGATACTGTGTACACAGTGGGCCTATCTGATTAACACAGTTATTGTTCGGGGGCTGGGACTGGGATCATAGTTAAGGTGCTTATCTCACAGAAACAAGATACAGGGTTTAATTCTCACCTCTGAGAAAAATTGTCTAGGCTTAAAATGTCCCACAAGGCTAGCTAGCCTGGTACTTACATATGAACTCTCATAACTGAATGTTTAGGGTGAGCCCTTGTATATATAATATAATATAATGATGTAGTAACAGCAGCACATTTTTACAATACAAAGTGTGCGCACGCACGTGTGTGTGTGTGTGTGTGTGTGTGTGTGTGTGTGTGTGTGTGTGTGTGTGTGTGTGTAAATCACCCCACTTAACCTCACATATACCTCTGTATATTCACATTCTACAACCTCTACTTAGGAAATATCTTGGTATTACTTCTAATTCTTGTAAATATTAGAACATACTAGCTTTTCAGCACTGTGGCTAAACTGTTTGTATGCTTATATTTTTAGTACTCACTTTATTATGTGACAACTATAATTTGTTCTGTATAATGGCAATTCAGTTTGTACTCTGTTTTATCTTACGTATAATGTTTCTTTTTATTTTTTATTGCTGTAGAAATTATTGGAGCTTTTCTCCTTGGGTCTCCACTGAAAATGTTTTTTTTTGTAACTTAGCTGGACCAACCCGGTTAACAAATTTGAAATAAATAAATAAATAAATAGTGTTTATTACACAAAACATAAAAGTTCAATTAAGGTCCCAAGCAACAGTTTTAGGCCTTAACAAAGAGTTCACAGCCAGTATCTTTAATACAGTCATACAATGCTGGATTATGGTCTTTAATATAGTCAGACACTGCTGGATTATGGTCTCTTTCAGTGAGTGGCTTGCTCTTTGAGCCATGCAGTAGCCATAGCAGAACAGAAATTATCTCAATCTTCCTCATGGTGTCTCCTTCTGGTCCTTCTTTTATTTCTGTTGTCTCTTCCCCAGAGCTGCTACTTGGATAATGAAGACAACAAATCCCCCATTCACAAAAGGCAAAAACTCTGTGGCAGGACTTGCCTCAGTCTTCTTTGATACCATATTTATGCTCTCTTAAGCAAACCTGCTCTTATTAAGCCAGATGGGTATTTTTCTGCTGTTAAGAAAAAAGGTAGAACTTAAAAAAACATTACTTGCTAAAAGAAATGCCTCTCATTTTTCAACAAAATCATTACAACATGGCAATATACATTATTCACACATCTGTGGATCTCATGTGCTTTACCATTTGGTGAAAACCATTGTCCTATGCACCGACTGACCTCTCCAGTTTAAAGCCCTTAGTTTTATGCCTATTGAACGAGACAGGCTATCTTCATTGCAGTGGTTTCAGCCAAGCCTTCTGGTGCTGAGGAAATACTAAGTGGAAGTGTAAGAAATCTGTAACCCCCTACTACTGTATTAAATGTACACAATCTGAAACTCTCTTTGTATAGCTCTGTCTGTTAGAATCCCTTTGCACATAGAATTGAAAATTTGAAAATAATTTAGCATTTGGCGTTCTTTAGACCACTTCCCCAACTGTAATATCTTTAAATCCCTTTATTCAGATCGTGTGGCTCATTACAAAAGCAAACATTGCCCTTCCTCATAACTGTGATTATACTGGTCATCAATTCTGCTGATTTTAATTGTTTCTTAATGATATCTCAGCTTTCCATTCACTTTAAATCCTGAACTAGTTTATTCCTGAGATACTGTTACTTTCTTATAAACATGACTCACTGGCAAAGTATCAGGTTTTATATATTTTATTTATTATAGTCTCCTTGTAAAATTCCTAACCCTCTAGTATTATTATTATTATTAGTATTATTACTACTTTTACCTTACATCGTTTACAAAGACATACATCTGGAGCATTTCTTCCCGGGCCTCCACTGAAAATTGGTGTCATTCCAAGTCGGACTTTCCAGGAAAATGAATGTTAAATAAACTAATAAAAAATAAATAATAATAATAATAATTATTATTATTATTATCTGATAAGTTTCTGTAACTGTATGACTGATTCTACAAATAAGCACTCTTTGCTTTTTCACTGTAAATTTGTTTCAACTTTCCTGGCATGTCATTACTCAACCGGCTACAAATGTTAAAAGAAATAATTTCTTTAACTAGTATATGTCATTACTCAACCGGCTACAAATGTTAAAAGAAATAATTTCTTTAACTAGTATAATTTGAAAAAAGAATCTTGTAGTTTTTATTTTCATACCAGTGGCTTTACCCAATGGCCAGAATTTGAACCCAGGACTTTGAAAGTATATGCACCTGTGTTTAATGTAAATTCAACATTTTGCTTGTTAATTCTCATCATTTCTTCTAAAAATCTGACTTTATTCTGTCTCAGTGCTTAGAAGACATTTTTGGATTTTACTTTATTAATGCTTTTCACCTTCATAGGACATATAAGCAACTCTTTTCTAATATTTCTGTTAACAACATGGAAAGTCTTTGAATGCACTTCTATTTCCATGGGTCTATATTATAAACTCGAAGGTGCAAAATTTCAAGTACCCTTTCATCGACACATAAGTGTCAAATGTCCTCTTCAGTGAATGGTCACGTCATCAATTTCTTTCCAAGGGAAAGAAATCGGTTGACTGTTCATTTAAATCTGCCCTTTTCCCCACTGTAATGCAATCTTGGAGTTAGTATATTTAGTTAGGGGGATGTGAGAGGCACAGCTCCTCACATGGGGGGTATGGGGGGCAAAGCCTCCAATTCATAGTGTTCGTCATATTGTGTTGTGCGTAGTTGGCCTACTGATTTCTTTACCTTGGAAATAAATCGATGATGTGGTCATTCGCTGAAGAGGACGTTCGACACTTATGTGTCGATGAAAGGGTACTCAAGATTTTATACCTTCGAATTTATAATATATACCCTATTTTTCATGTATGCAGACCTATTATAGAGTACAATGCCCGTTTTGGTATGTACCTCACAAGATATCTACAACAACAGGAAAGGCCGCAGAAATGCCTCACAAAGAAGACTACGCAGACCATCTCAAAAAACTCCGTCGCATATCTCCTACTCAGAGACTATCTCTGCCTAACATACAAAGCTATGTCAAACTCAGAGCTGTTGGACATGCTCCACTTAAAGAAATTCCAATTCCTCCGAGCTACACGCTCTAGGGACCTAAACCTTGTCACCACAATAAACAGAACATGCTGGAGGGATAGATTCCTGTCCCAGAGACTTCCCATACTCTGGAACAAACTACCTATCTATATCAAACAAAGCTCCTCATTAGCACTCTTCAAGAAAAATCTTGATGATTGGATGGGAAATAGAAAATTCACCCCGTGGATCACCTCTGTGGCTCTGCTCGACAGGGGCACAGGAAAATAATTTTCATAGGTGGCGAAAGCCAGGGTACCTTTTTTGGCTAGGCCTGTACCTACTTATGAACCTACCCATGAACCTTTTCTGGGCCATATTCTTAACATTTCTTAAACATAGGACATAGCTCACTTTCATGCCTACATCTACACCTATTACACAAGGGCTGAATGTTATTTGTAGAAGCATTTCTCTGGCCCTCTTAACTGTTTGTCTATCTTTGCATGTCTGTTTTTCATATCCACAACTACTGTACTGCAGTCTCACTTTATTTCTCATTTTAGACCTTTTATACAACTTGCACTTTATTTTACATATCTTTTTCCCCCCAAGTTATTTTTAACTGTTTACCAATAATTGCAATTGCTCGCACAAATCCAAAGCTTTTGGTAAGGACAGGTATGTTTCTATTAAAAAAGATTTCATTGTTTCGTCATATGTTCTTCAGATTGATTACTGCTGCAGTAGCTTTAGCTGTATGAGTTGTATCCTGCCAAGGATATAATAGCTGTTCAGTTTCCAAAGCTTCAAGACACCTTCCACACTCCCAAACTGTCAAGCAACTCGAGCTACGTTGACTAAAAGACAAGTCTGGGCATGAAGCTTTACTGCCACCGAAGTGTACCCTCCTCTGAGGCTTTCGATGATCAGCAGTCAGCTTGTACTTTTCTTTGCTGGGCAGATAAGATCCCTTTGGGGGGACAACGTCCGTTTTCTTAAATGTTGATGTTTTATTACTTTCCTCTTCAGGAAAGTTATTTTAAAGCTAGGATTGTTTTTAATAGACTATACCGATACTGTAACATTTTGTTAAATGGAGCAATCATTTCTGTCAGTTTAAAACAACTGCAAACTGAAAATAGATTTTCTGTGGAAAAATGGGGTTATTTTTCTGTTGTGGGGCTGCCTTAGTGTTTGAAAGCACTTTTTACTATTTTTTTAGTCAAACGTAACTTTTGGGGACTGGAAGTTTTACTGGCATTTGCTGCTTGCTCTCCATCATGAAAGAGGCACCATTTTGGCTTGACCATGGAATAGACTACCAGTGCCATGGTCAGTCCTTCTTCCAGTCACAAAAAGAAAAAGTTAAGTAAGCAACCCTCGTCATCACAGTGAAATTTACCTAAGTCACAGGTGGATGATTCTGCTGTGGTCATTTGTTGTACCTCAGACCACTCATCTTTTAGCCTTAATCCCTCTGGTGTAGCACCTACAGCCATTATGGACCAGGGGTTAGACACATCTCCCACAGCTGGAGGAGTTCCCCCAGTGGGCAAAGGAGAGACACTCTTGTCAGAAGGTTTCTCTGTTGTGTCAGAATGCTGTGCCCATCCCTGGGGAACCAGCTGCTGCCATTAGGTCAGAATACTGTGCCCATCCCTGGGGAACCAGCTGCTGCCATTAGGTCAGAATACTGTGCCCATCCCTGGGGAACCAGCTGCTGCCATTAGGTCAGAATACTGTGCCCATCCCTGGGGAACCAGCTGCTGCCATTAGGTCAGAATACTGTGCCCATCCCTGGGAACCAGCTGCTGCTATTAGGTCAGAATGCTGTGCCCATCCTTGGGGAATCAGCTGCTGCCATTAGGTCAGAATACTATGCCCATCCCTGGGGAACCAGCTGCTGTCATTAGTAACACAGTTGGCCCCATTTTCCTGCCCCAAAAAAATGGAAAACCAAGCATGTTTCTACTCCTCAAATTTCTTTGGACAGTAGTAGTTTACTGGGTCTGGCTCAGGGTTTCATTCAGGCTACTGATCCTTCTTGTAAAGTAATTTCTGGTAAAAGAAAGAGGAATTCTCTTTTCCAGAAGGGATTCAAGATTCTGAATCTGAACTGGAAGATGCAAGGACAGATTCAGTGTTATGATGTCAGATTTCAATTTCAAACTCAGAGGAGAGCTCAGCTTCTGATTCTCCCTGTGGGAATTTCTCTTTCTCCATGACACTATTGCTAGAAGGTCCCAGTGTTTTCAGTGGGAGAACACTGAGGTTTCTCAGTCCTTCCAAAAATACTGAATTGTTACAGAAGAATTTTCCACAACTACATCCATTCCTCCTGTCCTGTCTGGTTTAAATCATGTGTGTCTTACTGTTCGCAGTTTTCCTCACAGCCAGCCAGCTGTTCCTAAAAGGGCAGATAGGATGTATAAAGTTCTTTAGTCTTTTAAATTTGTATACACTATTCCCAAACCTGAACCAGCAGCTATAGCCTTAATTGATCTCACTGCTGCTAAGCATTTAGTTAATTTCAATCATACTCTTTCTGATAAGTATGGAAAAATTGATACATATTGGGAAAAATACAGTTTCTTCTATTGCACAGGTCACTGCTCATTGTCTTCACTGTGTTTATGACTCTATTGATACTTCTTCCAGAGCTATGGCCACTAGTACTGTTTTGAGGAAGTTTGGTTGGCTGCATTCCCAGAACCTCCCAGATGATGTAAAAAACTAAACTGTTTGGCCCCTCTGTTGCAGAGGTGATCAACAAGTGTGATAAAAGGGGCAAGCTGATCATGGGAATCTCTGAGATTTTTCAGCTCTCCTTTTCCAAACTGTCCAAGGGATTTTCTTTCTCCTTGTCCAATTTTGGCAAAAACAGAATAACAGCCTCAACAGAATTCAGGTAAACAGACATTTAAGAAGAAATGGCAAGGGAGTTCCAAAAAGAAGTCATAAACCTGACAAAACCAAAGACAATCCAACAAGTTTGATTCAAGAGACCATGTGATCCCTATCCCACCCTGACCCCTTTTCTCTTCCATAAAGTCTGAATATCCATTTTTCTCTTTAACAGATTCTACAAATGGGTTCTGAAAATCATTCATCAGGGCTACAGATGTCAGTGGGAGGAAATTCCTCCTTTTGAGGGGGCCAGTCCTCATCCTGCAGATCAGAGTCTTGTTTTCATCTGTTCTTCATCACATCCTACCCCAAGGAGTGATAGAACAAGTTCCTCCTTCCCAGGTAGGGAAGGGGTTTTACTCAAGGATGCTTCTAGTGCCAAAGAAACTGCTTGAAGACCACTTCCGGATTGTTTTTTTCCTAAAACTGTTTGTGATAGTGCTCAAATTGAAAATGTTGTTACCTTACAACCTGTTACCTTTTCTTCCTCTTTCAAATTTCCTGGTAACACTAGACCTAATAATGCTTAACACATCCCCATTCATCAAGACTTCAGATGTTTCTTAAGGTTTTGTGCATTTGGATCACATCATCAGTTCTCTGCCTTACCCTTTGGACTATCCAGCTGCACCAAGAGCTCCTGTTATAGCTCATTGTAGGCTGTAGGGTATCGTATAGGGTATCCACATTTTTCCATATTTACACAAAGTGCTTATCTTTGCAGAGTCTTTTTTCAAGGTGTCAAGAATATCTTGCTTCAGTGAGACATCCCTTGCACAAACTGGGATAAAAAACAGAACATTCAAAAATCATTCTTGACCCCCTCACTCAGGATTGTGTTCCTGGGGTATAAACTAGACACCTCAGTTTAAAGAGATTTTCTTCCACAGGAAGAAAATTGTTCTTTACTTAGATCTATTTCTAAGGTTTTCCACTCATACTTTGGTCACTGTGAGGGAATGCCTTAGGATTTTGGGTCTTATGGCATCTATGATTCTCATGATACACCTCGTAAGACTCCACATGAGAAAGATACAGTGGTAGCTGAAATCTCTTTGTTCTCAGCATCAACAATCCTTATCTTTTCAGATCCTAGTACTGGGTCTGTCGAAAGAGAAATCTTTTGGTGGAGACAACAAATATAATTAAATTCAGGTTTCCCTTTCTCCCTCCCTGCTGCAAAGCAGTCAGTCACCACAGACACTTCAGACTTTGCTTGGGAAGCAGCTTCAGGAGGGATAAAATTGCAGTGGGTGTGGGACATCAAGGACAGATGAGAGAGAATAAATATCAAGGAGATATTTGCCCTGTTTAAGGAACTCAGTTCTCTGAACAATCTTTGGTCTCCAAGACCTCCAAGTGGTTGCAGACAATACCAGAGCCATGTGATACATCAACAACCAAGGGGGAACCAGATCATACCCCCGTTGCAGACTAGCCATGTTAGCTTGGGATATAACTTCACAGCACAATCTCACTCTGCAGGCATCCTATATTCCATCAGAGCAAAACTGTGTGGCAGACAAGCTGAGTAGGATATCAGCAGACCCTCAAGAAGGAAAACTAGATCAGGGGTCTTCCAAGATTCGATCCATCTGTGGGGAGTTCCTCAAGATCTCTTTGCCTCTTCTCTGACGAATCAACTGGGGAAATTCTGTTCAGGGCTCCATGCAAGAAGGCCTCATCGACAGATGGCTTTTCTTTGGAAAATGTTCCTGTATGCCTGTCCACTAATATCAAAGGTACCACTGAAGATTCAGAAGGAATTCCCCAAGATTATTGTGACGATTCTCTTCTGTCCCAGGCAACATGGTTCTCCCTTCTTTTGAACATGGTCAGGGGCAATTACCACAATCTTCCTCACACACTGGATCTACTCACACTAAAACAGGGGTGTTTGATACACCCCAACATCAATCATCTTCAACTGATTACCTGGATGATAGGGTCTTAATTCCTTTTAGGCACCTGTTTTCTGAGGACATACAGCAGGTACTAATGGGGAAAAAATGCCTGCTACTAGAAAATCATGCATTAACAAATGGAAACTTTTTTTAGTTGGTGCCAACAGCATCTATTCAACGCTAGTTGTTCACTGGTTTTACAATATTTGTGTGAGTTGCTATCATATGACCTTTCTTATTCCTTTGGCAAGGTTTATTTTTAGGCCATTTCAGCATGTCTGCCCATGGATCCTCCTCTTTCAATGTAGTCTCAAATCAAAATGTTCTTGAAAGGGATTTTGCATAAGAGGTCTCCTGGAAAACGTGTGGCCCCCTCCTTGGGATCTTAATTTTGTGTTAGAGAAGCCAGCACTTCCTCCATTTGAACCAGATAATCTGGTTGACTTGAGGTTCTGGTAATGGAAAACAGTTTTGCTGACTGCTCTGACCTTTGCAAGAAGGGTATCTGAGTTGCAAGCTCTTATGGTGAATCACCCTATCTCATTTTCCACAGAAACAGGGTTTCTTTGAGAACTAATCCTTCTTTGATGTCTAAAGTGTCATCCAAGTTTACCTGAAGCCAAACTATCCATCTCCCTGTTTTCTTTCCTGAACTAAAAATTGAGGGAGAAAGCATATTCCATACCCTTGGATGTCCACAGACAACTCAAGTACTATCTTGACAAAACTATATCTTTTAGTTCTTCGGATCAATTGTTCATTTCGTGTGAAGGTAAGACAAAGGAACAACCTGTATCAAAACTCACCATTTCCAAATAGTTGTTTTAGGCCATTACCTTTATTTATAGTCACTATAACAAATGTATTGCAGGCAGGGTCAAGGCCAACTCTACAAGGGGCTTGGTTTCATCTATGGCTTTTTAGAAAGGGGTGGATTCTAGAAGTTTCTACTTGGTCCTCTGTATATACTTTTACAAAGCACTATAAGGTTGATTTCTTCTCTATGTCTAGATCAATCTTTACTAGGACCATTCTCCAGGGGCTCATGGACCCTTCCATCTCCAAAATATACTTAGCAATGGTAATCAACCTAAAATGTAGCACACTGTATATTTTCAGGCTTCTTGGCTAATCTGCTTATAGTGGAAGAGGCAATTTTCTGAATCTGAAGCTTTTAGTTTTATGTTAGTTGACCCTCCACAAAAGAATCCCTAGCAGTTGCAGATGATATATTCACATACTATGAATTATTCTTGTGTACTTAAACACAAGCTCTTGAATACAAGTATTTCTTGACTTCAGCAGATTGATTTCTCCAGTTTTTCAAAATGTTCTTCACTTCAGACGCCATGTGGTGTCTGCATGTATCAGAATGTTGAGTAAATAAATCATTGTCACTGTGGGTGTGATCTGACATCTACGAAGTCTACATTCAGACCGAACTTCCTAGAAAAAAGGGGTGGCACATGACATGCACTTTCCTGTGGCTGACTTACCACTGGTTAGAGATGCATACTCCATATTCTAAGTTATTTGATGCCAAAAAGGATGAAGTTAATCCCTCAGAAAATATTTTCAAAGCTATTCCCAAGTTCTCCTCACTAGAGGTAAAGCAGATCCATATCTGCTGCTCCAGACAAAACCTGAGATGAAAGTACACCTAAGGTATGAAAAGCTCTCTCCCATCTTGATTCAATCCACAGTGACAAAAATGGAGAGCTGGATAAAATGATCAATGAACATCTGTGGAGATCATAAATCACTTCATGTACAGAAATGTGTTTTAGTCTGAAGGGACATCCAGTTCTGGGGAAACCTAAATACGTTTCTACACAGGTGAAAGCCTAAAGATCCAAAATGACCTGTTGAAGTTAGTAGTTATACAGAAGAGATTGTTTTCTAAGAGATGAATGTTAAGTCCACTAAACCAGCCAGTTCAATGGATTGAATGACAAGTGTGCCGGTCATGATGTTCAAGTCCAAAGGAGAAGAATGGTTCTTCAAAAGCAGATTAAGATGCAGCATCCACTTCAGCAATACTTAAGTATAAACTGAGCTGGTTTCACCTCCACCTAGTTGAGAAAAAGTAAAATGATAGAATTGTACATCCTGATTTGGATGTAACTCTGGCCCAAATCAAACAGGTGCCTAAAAACGGTGAGGCAATACTTCAAGTTTAAGAGTAAGGAGGAAGCAAGTATCTCTGCACACAATACTGATAAATGTAAACACTGTTTTTGGAATACATCTTCCTTGCTGAAGGCTTCCTGCAGCCTCTGAGACTCAAGTACATCCAGAGGTGGAAACAGCTGTCCTCTTACATGAGGAAAGGACCACTTTGGTTCAGGTCAGGAAAAGATCACAAACATTCAGGGAACAATGTGCCTGAAAACATACTCATCCCAGCTACAGTGGGACTCTGAGGACAAGCATTGGTCTTTCTTCTCTAAATCTGGCTGAAAAACAGGAAATCAAGGGCTTCAGTGGAAACTTATGCAGGAAACTGCCTTTCTGTTGTAGGAAAAATGTGTTCACTGCCAACTTTTTTCTGCCTTGTTAAAGTCAGCAGAATATATGAAATATTATATTATTCCTAATAGCAAACAGATTGATCTCTAGGGTCCCCATCCTCAGATAACCTGGTGAATACAGATTTTTATGACTCTTAGTTCCACAAAAGGACTGGAGCTATAAATCAAGGATTCTGCCATGATGTTCCCTTCAGGGATTTGAACTGCTTGTAGGAAAATGCCCCAATCTAAGGCCGACAGCTGCACCCTGAACTGCTTCTTTATATGGCTTCAGAAGTTCAGTTCACTATGTTTTTGAATACACTTAGGTCTGCAGCACTGGGCATGTAGGTCAGTCTAGTACATTTGTTTTGGTTCCTGCCGCAGAATAATTTGAGGGGTTTTGTTTTAATTCACTCTTCAAAGACTGGAATGTGGACAACACTGTCCTCATCTCTAGCAGGTTTACATGTGACCCATGTTGCCATCAAGTCCAAGAGACAAGTGTAAAAGAATAGGATACCAATGATATGCCCTTCTAGGTACCGTCCTCAGTCAGGTGGAAAGGATCACAAGTGCAGGGAGTTCAATACCATCCCAAAGAGCGAGAACCAAAGCAGGCAGGACCTACTCAGGTGAATTGCAGTCGAATGACAGTTTACAGTGATTCTTAAACACCGAAACTATGACCAGACCCAGGTAAAGGCATTTGTCAGGGAATCCTCCAGTGCAACCACAAGAAGCCAGTCATTTAAATCAGAGGGGTATGAGAAAGCCTTGCTTTCGCAAAGCCTTCTGCTACCACTGTCAAAACTCTGGCGAAAACCTGGGGGGGGGGGGGGTACAGCCAAACCTTTTAGCACAAGAAATTAGGACAAAAATAATGGGGGGGGGGGACAAGGCCCAAAATAGGGACAGATTTCAAAATATTGGTCTTATAAACTTAGAAAGTTACTAAAATAACAATTTGTGTTACCATGCATTTTCTGAAGGATCATCATCATCATCATCAGCCCCATTTTCCCATTTTATGTGAGGTCAGGGTATCGTGTTAACTGTCACCATCCCTCTCTTGATTCAATGCTACATTCCTGCCTTCTTCAACACTCATGCCGGACTGTCACAGATCTTCTCTCACGCAGTCCATCCATCTTTTTGCTGAACACCCTCATTCCCTCTTACCTTCTTCCTGTCTGTCACAAATCTGCTTCACCAGATTGTCTTCTGCTTTTCTGCACATGTGCCTGAAGCACCGTAATCTGCTCTCTTTGATCTTTTCTGCAATTGGAGCTATTTTCACTTCTACTGTTATGTCTGCATTTCATAGTCTGTCCCACAGTGTGCATCCTATCACCTGTCTCAGACACATTTCCATCACCTCTAACTTCCTCATCTGCTCTGCCTTTACTGCCCAGGTTTCTGTACCATACAGTAGTACTGGTCACACCATGGTTTTGAACACCTTGCCTTTCAGTTTCTTTGGCATTCTTCTCTTATACACTACACCTGACACTATAGGCCAGTTGGCTGCAGTTCCTCTGATTCTAGCTTTGGCCACTTCATTCAGACTTCCCTTCTCCTAAAACACCCTTTCCAGATACTTGAAGCCATTAACCTGTTTCACTGTCTTTCTTTCCATTCTCCTATCCTTTGTTGATGTTCTTGCTCAGAGTCTGCCTGCACTGCCACATCATCTGCATACAGCAGCTTTGTTGATCTGTCCCCTCAACCTGTTTGCTAATGTAGTCCATCACCAGTATGAACAGCAGTGGCCTCAGAGCTGAACCCTGATGTACACCTACTCCTACTGGGAACCCCTCTGTGAGGCTGAACACTGCTCAAACTTGAGTCATTGGGCCCTTGTACACAGCCTCCACTAATTCTACCAATGTTTCTGGGACTTCAAACCACGACAGTACTGCCCAAATCGGCTTTCTTGGGAACGAAGGATATGAAGATTGAAATTTAAATGTCTATCATTATTTAGTGACTTCACTTCTTAGGGATTTGCCAGAAAACCACTAATTTTATGAGGAACAGACCAAAAATATGAGGCAAAAATCTGGACAGTTGAAAAGTATGGTTACACCAAACAAAAGGGCAACCAATTGTACTTAAAGTGGTGTTGGCCCAAACAGACGCAGATAGATAAATTGCTTTTAGGGTTCTAGAAAGCAATGCACCAAAAGGTATACATTGTATGTTGCAATACCATCCAGATAACTGTGGGAGCAGCAATCTGACCAAGTGAACATGGCATAGGAGGTGTGCTCAACAAAACTGGTAAAGATCTGGGTCAGATAGAATCTCCTTGTTTTCTTTGGAAGAAAGAAGAGTCCGGAACAGAATATCATTATTCTTTCTAAAGCATAAACATGTTCTACAACCCTTTGAGAAAAAGGTCTAGGGCAGCTCCAGAAGCTCTGACTGATTCATCAGAGGAGCTCTTGGCTTCAGAACCCAAGACTTCTAGGTCATGGCTTTTTATTACCATGTCCAAAACCAATCTGTCCTTCAAAATGACCTTTCCAAGTTGGGACAGACTCAGAGACCTAGCATCCCATGCGTGTTCATGAGAAATAGTAAAGACTGAGAAGCAGTCAGGACAAATACCACCTCCTGAAAGAGTTCATGGCAGCCCCCTGGTGGGCAACATTCTGATGTCTGAGCCCTATCCTTTGGTTACAAGGTCTTTTCCTTCGAGTGGCTTGCTCTGGTCTAGAAAAAGTGGAAGGAGTTTGGTGAATATTCTAGAGATCTAAAGTGGTGGTTCACACATGCTTCATTTTACACACATTCTTAATAAATTCTTAATATGTTTGTACAGAAATCATTTTCCAATGAACTGGAGGCCCTAGGATATTGGACAGCCCAAATCACACCATGTGGTGAAGACACATACCAGAGACTGCTACCCTAACCACAACACTAAGATAACATTATCACAAAGATAAGGCACACATGAATTGGTTCAGCAATACCGGTATTTATGGGGACATGATAAAATGAAGTATTTAGGAGTATGGATTAAAAAGGATTCTGTTATGGCAGCTAGTGATATTAAACAAAAGTTACTACAAGTAGTAGCAATGTTTTCAGTCCCTTTAGTTTTGTATACAAGTCAGGCATATTTTTATCAACCAGAGGAGAAGTTGTGGATAGTTAACGGTTGAAGTATCTTATCTGGGAAGGAAAGAGGGCAAGAGTCAAACGTGATAAGGTGACCCTTCCAATATAACATGGTGGTTTAGGATTACCAGATTTGAATGGACATTTTAAAAGCTATGTAGTTAAGGCTCCCATGCATAACACAAGCAGAAAGCTACAATTCAAAGTGGAACAGAATATTATATTAATAAAGCAGCAGGAAGTATACTAAGAATTAAGCCAACATGGAAATGGAGAAAGGAGATTCTGCCAATAGTGATGACTGCAACAGGCAACAGGAGGATGGAATTTACTAGAAGAGGCTGGCAAAAGAACCAAGGTATTGAGAGCAAATAACTAGAGAGGAAAAGGTTATAGTGGGTTGACACCAGGGAGAAATTTGGACTGCAGGCTAGAGACTGCCTTCCCTATCAATCACACACTGATATCAGAATATAGACAAAGGCAAAGGGATAGGGGAATCCCAAGTGAAAGACCTGCTCTGGTTGAGCTTTTAGTTGACTCTAGAGCAGAAGCTGCTGTTAAAAAGGGAAAATTTGTAGGGCCTATAACATACGACACGATAACTATAGGAATCAATCAGAGGAGGTCACTAATGATTGGGAAGAGAGATTAGATAAGCAATTCACAAAGAAACAATAGGAGGACATATACACAGCTGACAAATATGCAACAATATTTAGAAGATTTACGATTTTTGCTTGGAAGTGTTTGCAGAGTACAGAGGTACCCCAAGGAGACTTCAAAGTATTTTTCCTGAGGTACATGGCAAATACTGGAGTTTTGAATTCGAAGAAAAAGGTACCCGGGAGCATATGTTTTTTGAGTGTAATAGGTTGGCAGACTTAAAATAATTCCCTCAGAGTCCTTTGTCAGGAATACTAGGTGAGCAAATGAGTGTAAATAAGGAAATTATTTTTAAGCTGGGCTGCAGGATCTGAATTGTACTGTTAAGTTTAATTCTGGTGGCTGCCAAAAAAGGATTTACTAGACAATGAAAATCAAAGTCTAAACCAGCCGTACTTCAAGTGCTGAATATTGTAACAGGGATAAAAGAACAGGATGTGGAATCTCAAAAAAGGTACAAGCAAATTACATATACAAAATGGAAATTGTGGGAACAATACATGTAGAATAATATTTTGTAGGAGGAATGAGGTTTAAGAAAAGGCAGAAAGGAATTGAACAATTTATGAAATATTGGATTGATTATATTGTATACAATAATATATGTGATGTATAAGGTTTGTACATGTGAACTTGCTGATACAGTTTGTTTACTTTTATATAAATGTAAGTTTGCTTATGTCACAACTGATAATTCAGTAAAGGTGTTTTAAAAAAAGTACAGCAAGATTAGTAGAAATAAATTACACACTGATATGGTTGAATACAATATATTGCAAAATACTACAGACATATCACAAGAGTTACCCATAAATAAGTGAATTGTATATAATCTGCATTATATTTTTACACTTATATATGACTGTAAGCAATAACATATTCTGGACTGTGCATATTGAAGTACAGTTGTGTAAAATCTTACCATAACAGTAGATGTCCCTCAACTGTTGCCAAGGAAAATATTATTCTGGGAAGGTATCATAATTGATTTCTGGAAGTTTAAGGTGAACCCCAGACTCTGTACCAGAGAAGTAGTAAATATGAGATCATGAATATGAGAGTTGGGGAAAGGAATTTAAATGAACACATTGTCTAGACAGGGAAAGATCTGAATACCTTGAAACTTGCAAAAAGCAAAGACGGGAGTGAGGCATTTGGTGAATACCCTTGGAGTAGTAGAGAGGCCAAAGGGCAAATTAGACAACTGAAAATGCAAGGAAGAGACAAAGAAACATAAAAATTTCCTGAAGAAGGGGTTGGGTGGTATGTATCCTTGAGATCCAGAGATACTAGAAAGACCAGGGGTAGAAAAAAGTAAATAATGCCTGCAGAGATAACAGCCGAAAGAAAGGAATCTTGAGGAAGGTGTTCAGCCTGGAAAGATCCAGAATTGGTCTCCATGTGCCCTCCTTTGTGGGACCAAAAATATCCTGGAATAAAACCCCTTTTCCACTTGGGCAGGAAGCACAGCGTAAATGGTGTCCTGAGCCAAAAGAGTGTGAAGAACCTTTGGGAAATGAGAGAGCCAAAGAGGCTGAGGAATTCCTGAAAAGGGGGAAGGGACTTTCAAATTAGCTATGAGTCACTTCAGACTTTTGGGTTCTGTCCATTATCTGTCAGGGGAAATTTCATGGCTTGGAAGAGACAGGGACAGATGGATAGACAAAGAACCTAGCCAAGGGAAGGAGAAAGCAAACAGTCAAATAGAACCCTGCTTGTCTTGGAAAGCAGGTTTCGCTTGCGCTTAGGAGAAGGGTGAAAGTGCCTCTGAACAAATGCAGAATTAGAGGGATAATTCCTCTGAAATTTGGCAATAGGAGAAACAAAAATGTTTCATCTCCTGTAAAGCTTTGCCCTTGTCCTGGAGAGACTTGAAAAGTTTAGCGGCAGCAGAAGCAGATCCAGAAACAGTTTTATTACCCAAAGGAGCATACAAAAGTTTAGCCTCACTGTCATCAAGCGAGGCCTGAAGATGAATCCAAGAATAATGCCTCATAACTGAACCAAAGGCAGCAGCCCTGGAAGAGGCATTAGCTGTATCATAGCTGCATTTAATTGAGTGGCATGCAACTCAAAAAGTAGAGAGTATCAGTCAAAGGGCCGAAGCTTTCCCTCAGAGTCAGGAAGGTCAAAAACCACCTTAGAAACCTGAGAAATGCTTGATCATATCAGTCTGGTAGTTGATGGCCCTAAAGGATAAAATGGCAGCAGTGTAAACTTTCTTGTCTAGCCTTTCCATAGCTTTATTATCCTTATCAGAAGGCAAGAGCTTGGTAGAGGATAATAACTTGAATGGATTGTCACTGGAGACTGACACTACAGAAGTGTCAGTAGAAGGGCATTTATAAAGAAATTTGCACTCCTCAGGCACATTATAGAATTTGGCTTCTTAGGTACAGGGGTCTGAGAGTCAGGGGCTATAGACACTGCAGAGAAGGTATCCATAAGGCAGCCAGAACAGGAGGAACAGTAGATTTATTTATTTATTTGACATTTGTTTACCGGGGTGGTCTGACTGGGTCTACAGAACCCGTTTTCAGCAGAGGCCCCGGGAGAAAAGTTCCACATACAGTACAATACAAATACAGTATAATTCAATACAATACAAATGACATTAGAAATACTATACAAAAATAAGTTGAAAGAACAAACTATGTTACAAGATGTTGCAATATATTACTAAACATCTAGACAATTCTATGGAGTTAAAACATTATAGACAATAATAGTCACTCTCACCATACATGATGTAGATAGTGTCAAAAAACATAGTACATAGGTAATGCAATGTGTGACATTAACATTCTAGTTTTCATGTACTATAATAGTCAGTTTCAGTTAGGAAAACAGCAGCCAGAAAGTTAGTGATAGATAGTGAGAGAGAGTTAAGAAGAGTAGAAGGGATGCAGTCTGAGCAGTAGCATAAGGATATGGTATAAAACAGAGAAGGAGTTAGAAGAGCCTTAGGATCTTGCAGTAAGTGAGGGACTGAAATGTGATAGAAGATGAGGATGAGGCTAGTGTTGAAGAAGAGGAAGACCTGAGTATTAGGCAGGCTTTATGCAGGAGCAGAGCCATGTATTTTTGAGATGATTTTTTAAAGAGGCTTTGAAATGGGTTAATGCAGGCATAGACCTGGTAGCTAGAGATAGTAAATTCCAAAGTATAGAGACAGAGTATGAATACAGAGTGACCAGGTTTTCTTGTGGGTTTTGAGATAGCTAAGAGATTTTTGTCTTCTGATCGTAGGGATCGATTTGGTGTGTAAGGTGTGACTAGTCTGGCTAGTGCAGGGCAGGCAGTAGGCTTAAAAATAAGGTTGTGCAAGGTGGATAGCTGAATAAAGGCAAGTTGGTTGGGGAGTTCAAGTCAGTTTAATTCTACGAGTGATTTACAGTGGTGTGTGTGATATTTAGAGTTTGTGGAAAACTTTTCAACTTTGTTGTAGCAGTGTTCCATCTTGCTTATGGTAGAAGTTTGTAAGTTAGTTAAGATAGGGGCACCATAAAGAAGGGAGGGAAGTAAAAATGTTTTTGCAAGGGTAGTTTTGGTTGCTACAGTAAAGAAATGTTTGTTTCTATATAAGAGTCCCAGTTTTTGATGAGTTTTCTTTATATATTGCTGTATATGTGGGTCAAATGAAAGTTTATTGTCAAGGATAACACCTAAAAGTTTGGTTTCCTGCACTTTGTCAATGACAGTGTTGTCAGATGCAAGGATGTTGAAATGATCAGTGACAGGGGAGGTGTTCTTGGGATGAAAGAGTACTGGTTTTGTCTTCTTTAGATTAAGAAAGAATTGGGCATTTCTTAGCCGGCATTCGACTACAGTAAAGGACTGCTGAGTTTTTGAAAGTAGTTCTGGTACTGATTGAGCAGTGCAGATTATGGTGGAATCATCAGCGTACTGGATGAGGGTCCCAGGGTGAGAGGCAGTGTGAAGGTTGTTTGTGAAAATGCTGAAGAGTAGCGGTCCTAGGATGGAGCCTTGTGGGACTCCAGTAGGGTTGTGGAGGAAGGGTAAGAGTTCATTGGACCATTTCACTGCTTGTTTACGATCCTTGAGGTAGCTCTGAAACCATTTTACTGTTTTGTGTGAGAAGCCCAAGTTAGACAGTGTGTTCAAAAGTAAGGGGTGAGACACTGTGTCAAAGGCCTTGGAGAGATCTAGCAATGCTGAGGCTGTATACATCCTGCATCTCTAAGATGGCTTAGGAGACTCCATCTGTAGGAGTTCATATATTTTCTGAAGCTCAGAGATTTGAGAACAATCCCACTTAAAATAATCCATCATACAGGCAATGGTATCCCAAAGGATAGTTCCCCCTGGGGGAAGTCTGGGCTTATGGAATCCTTCTCCTCTGAACTGTAGTCCAAGAGGGAAGGAGATGTGGGAAAATAATTTGAAGATTCTTCCCCTGAGTCAAGGTCCTCATCCAAGGAATTCAAATTCCTAGGCCTCTTGAGTGGAGTAGACCAGTGATGAGCAGGAATAGAGACCCCTTGATCAAGGCCATCAAACCATTAAATAATTCCTGAGTGGAATCCTGTCATTCACATTGGAGATTCTTAACAAATGGAAAACATGCTTTGTTTTGTGTTTTTATTTTTTCTGCAGGACATCCGCTCAAAACACCTCAGAGGGTCAGACTCCTGGCATGACTCGGTGGTGGCAGGAATCTCCTCAAAAACCAAGATCTGAGGAATCCTCCCTTGGTCCTTTGGATATAATCAGCCGAGGTTCCCCCTCAACATCAGGTACAGATGTTTGAAAAGCCTTAGGATGTGCAAGAAGCCTGATCCATGCCAGCCTCAGACAGGGTTGTGCCAGAAGAATTCAAAGCACCCACCGGACAGTCCTCCAGGCTTTTAACAGGCTCTAGAGAGATGTCCAGGGAGACTGGACAGCAGGTATATGAACAAGGAGGAGAGATGACTAGGAAGGGTCTTAAACATAAATGCCTGACAGACAGAGCACTGCATGCGATCGTGAGAAGCACCCAAACAGAAGAGACACTGGTCATGATTATCTCTATGGAGAATCTGCCTCCCACACAGACATGTTCCCTTTCTGTTTGACATGAATACGATAACCACACAAAAAAAATAAAAAATGAAGAGAAGAAACCAATGGGGCACTTATCTGAAAACACAGCATGGTAACCAGTACAGTAGAAGAGTGCTCAGACTGACATTCAGCAATGGCGTTTGGACTGGTAGCAAAAATGTTCTGAGTATGTACATCCATACATAAACTTTATGCCATACACTATGCGTGGGGAGCACACATGTGATGTATGAATCCTATAAGTACTAAAGGATTTTGTATACTAGCCAGGATGTTGGGCTCAGTTTGATAACTGCCTGTGGGTGGGTTACTGAGTTATGACTATGGTGCCCATCTGTGTAGACTGGTCTATTGATCAGTTGATATGATACTCTCATTTAAGGTTGCTTGATAGATGGCTGTGGCACTCCCACATCTAGAGTAGGTTACTGATAGATGGCTGTGGCACTCCCACATCTAGAGTAGGTTACTGATAGATGGCTGTGGCACTCCCACATCTAGAGTAGGTTACTGATAGATGGCTGTGGCACTCCACATCTAGAGTAGGTTACTGATAGATGGCTGTGGCACTCCCACATCTAGAGTAGGTTACTGATAGTTGGCTGTGGCACTCCCACATCTAGAGTAGGTTACTGATAGATGGCTGTGGCACTCCCACATCTAGAGTAGGTTACTGGTAGAGGGCTGTGGCACTCCCACATCTAGAGTAGGTTACTGATAGATGGCTGTGGCACTCCCACATCTAGAGTAGGTTACTGATAGAGGGCTGTGGCACTCCCACATCTAGAGTAGGTTACTGATAGATGGCTGTGGCACTCCCACATCTAGAGTAGGTTACTAATAGATGGCTGTGGCACTCCCACATCTAGAGTAGGGTACTGATAGATGGCTGTGGCACTCCCACATCTAGAGTAGGTTACTGATAGATGGCTGTGGCACTCCCACATCTAGAGTAGGTTACTGATAGATGGCTGTGGCACTCCCACATCTAACATTGGTTACTGACCGCAGGGTATGGTACCATCCTAATTAAAGTGGTATACTGATTATTGGTATGCTTCTCCCTCTTTGGATGAGTTTACTGACATCTGGATATAGCACCCCTAATTATGGTTCAGCTGGATATAGCACCACAAATTAGGGGGAGATCCCTTAGGTAAAGAATACTGCAACAATGATATGGAAAGACCTCAGATGTTACTGCACACCTAATATATGCTACTACAATTAAGACATTGAATTTTTTTTCTCTTATACGTTCATCCTGTTTGGAAGTTAAAGTGTGTACCAAACACATTTACACCCCCGATAGCTTTCTGAACTTGGGTGTATATGTGTGTGTGCATCTATATGTATATGTGTATGTACATGTATATGTATGTGTATGTGTATATGTATGTGTATGTGTATATGTATGTGTATGTGTATGTGTATATGTATATGTGGGTCTATTTCATAACATTGAAATTTCATAACGCTGAATTTCATAACATTGAGACCATAACATCGAAAATTCAAAACACTGAAAACCCAAAACATTGAAAACTCAGAACAATGAAAGTGTGCTTCATAACATTGAAAACTATATTGCACAAGTAAATAATATCACCTCCACCTACAACACCACCTAACTAACAAACACACTTTCTACTACGTTTCTGCAGGGGGGCAAGCCACCCCTGCACCCCACCCAAACCCCCATAAATTAAATATACAAACTCCAAGATCACACTACAGTGGAAAAAAGTTAATTTCCTAACCCCATGGTTAGGAAATTACCTTTTTTCCACTGTAGTGTGATCTTGGAGTTGGTATATTTAATTTACGGGGGGTGGGGGATGCAGGGGGGGGGTTTCCGCACCCTGCAGAAACAGTAGAAAGTGTGTTTGTTAGTTAGGTGCTGTTATAGGTGGACAGGATATTATTTATAAATGCATTGTAGTTTTTCAATGTTATGAAGCACACTTTCAATGTTCTGAGTTTTCAGTGTTTTGGGTTTTCAATGTTTTGGGATTTAGATGTTTTGGTCTCAATGTTATGAAATTCAGTGTTATGAAATTTCAGTATTATTAAGTAGATCCGTATATGCATATGTATGTGTATGTATACATGTATATGTATATGTATATGCTTATGTGGGTCTATGTTGTTAGATCAAAAGCACACAGCATCGATCTAACAACATCGAAGCCCATAAAAGCGAAAGTGCACTATATCGAATGTGCACTTTCGCAAAAGCCTGTTTTCGTAACTGGCAAAAAACAGACTAACAACCTCTAAACAGTATTTTGCAGGGGGGCAAGCCCCCCTGTACCCACACACACACACACACACACACACACACACACACACACACACACACACACACACACACACACACACCCCACTTTAATATTCTAACTCTGAAATCACACTACAATGGGGAAAAGGGAATATTCCCTCATCCCCACCTTACCGCGATCTACACAAGAGGTTTGTTAGCTGTACTTCAACAGTATATGTTGATGTACAACTAACAAAACATGCAAACAGCATGTTTTCTCCTTTTTTCAGTCTCCTTTAGTGAAAGTGTATATTCGATGTTATGCACTTTCGCTAAAGTGTGTTCGTCAAAGTATGGTTCAATGAACCGTGCTTTTGACGTTCTAACAGAGACCCGTTTATGTATGTGTATGTGTATGTGCATATGTATATGTATATGTATGTGCATATGAATATGTATGTGTATATGTTTATAAATGCGTATGTGTATATGAATATTTATAAAGGTTCATAGGTAGGTACTAGGCTATCGGTCTATAAGGCTAGCCAAAAAGGTACCCTGCTTTCACCACCCAATATGTATGTATATATGTATGTGTATGTGTATGTGTATGTGTATATGTATATGTATGTGTATATGTATATGAATGTGTATGTGTATATGTATATGTATGTGTATATGTATATGAATATGTATGTGTATGTGTATATGTATATGTATGTGTATGTATTATACATGTGTATATGTTTATGTATGTGTATATGTATATGTATACATATGTGTATATGTATATGTATGTGTATTTGTATATGCATGTGTATATGTATATCTATTTAATCTATGTATAGATGTAAATTTACTGCTGATGCCGCAGCGGTGCAGCGGTAGCGTTGTTGCCTCACAGCAAGAGGTTCTCCCGTTCGATTCTCGGCTGGAATGCGGGGAGCGCCTTCTGTGTGGAGTCTGCATGCCCTCCTCACGGTCTGGTGGGCATTCGAAAGACATGCATAAATGGGCGTGTCTTCGCTGAAGGTTGAACGTCAAGCTGGCACCTTGGCGTTCGTGAAAATCTACTGCCAATCATTAGCGGACTGGAGTTCCGCTGTGGCGACCCCTAACTGGGAAAAGCCGAAAGACAACAACATAGATGTAAATTTACTGGAGCTTTACTCCTTGAGACTCTGATGAAAAGGGATTTTCCATAACCAAGACTCACTATCCAGTTAACAAATGTAAATAAAATAAAAAAATTATAAATATACATAAACACACACACACACACACACACACACACACACACACACACACACACACACACACACACACACTCACACTCACACGCACACATGCACACACACGTGTGCGCGCGCACACACACACACATACACACACGTGTGTCAGGCAAGCAGTTACCATACCTTACCCAAATACATTATTCGAGTTTGAGCAAAGTGTGGCAACCATGGAAAGGAAGTAGGAGGGGGATTTTTACAGTGAAGGAAGTGGGGATTTTAGGATTAGGGAGTAATTGGGGAATTTAGATTTAGGGAGGGGGTTGGAGTTTTAGTTTTAGGGAGTGACTGGGGAACTTAGGCTTAGGAAGAGGGAGTGGAGCTGTAGAATAAGGGAGTGAGGACTCTGGCCGGGAACTGGGTGGGAGTGTTGGGAAGGCTACATAGAAACAGGAGACGGGGCTGCTGGGAGTTCTTTCTTTTTTGAGCAAGTGGCAGCAAGTGTCTTTCAAGCTACTAGCAAGTGTAGTAGACTCACATATATCTATATCTACCTATCTATGTGGACATATACAGACATATATACAGACATACTTAAATAACGAAGCACAAAGATATATAGATATATAAATAAGAATGTATGAATATAGATGCACACACACACACACACACACACACACACACACACACACACACACACACACACACACACACACACACACACACACACACACACACACGTATTAAAAGCATAATGCTTTTTAATGAACTAAGCATCAAGTTATAGGAACTGTTCATCTGGAGCTGTTAACTTACAGTTGAGGCTTGGCAGATGGCATTTCAGACCCATAGTTTGGTTGGGAAGGGGCAGAACTATGTTGTAAGATTGCTAATCTTTCCAGGAAAATGAGAATTCTAAGTGGGACAAGCAGTCCTCGTTGTGAATTTATCGGTCATTCTGCTTATAGTGATGTTTTATTTGTTAATTTCTGTCAGGCCATTTCTAAGTATAAGCATCATTTGTGTTACGCACCAACCAGATAGGGAAATAAGTACAATTTTGGTATGTGCAGTTCATCAGCTAAGTATTAAAAGTAAACCGAGGAAAATTCTTTGCAGATTATTGGTACATTTGCATACGCTGCTTGAAGCTGCTTAATGCTTGTATACTGATGTCACATGCCTGTTTAATATGCTCAAAGATGGCTGCTGGCTTTTAAATGGGATATTTGTCACGCATCTAAAGCTATAGCCAGCACATAAACCTGCTTCTTGCTTTCCTGTCCCTTACTGCTCTTTTTCTGACTAATTCTCTAAATGGCACTTTCTTACTCCTTGAGTTCCATTTCTGTATACAGCAAACACAGATCTGTTATTTATATGATAATCATTCTAGTTATGAGATATCAATGCACACAAAGTGAAACATATAACACATATCCTTTTTTTTTCTTCAAACATGAAAGGGTGAGGGTACTAGGAAAGGAATGAACAGAAGTCGTTAATGCTAGCTGAAAGATGTTAGCAGAAAATGTCATTTAAATGGGACAGCAGCTGGGAGCATACAAAAGGATCAGCTTACAGTCTGGCTTTTTCATAGGTCACAATCCTGGAACAGAAAAGGGCACACACATATAAACATTACGGATACTTGGGTCACTGGAATAAGAGGGCTAGAATAGGAACAGACAGCATAGTAATAAGGAGACACAGCGAGGGGCAAGCTGCCAGCAAAAGCCAGTATAATCCTGCTTTGAAACAAGATGGTTTCATTTGCAAAATATGTGCTTTGATAAGAAGAGTAAAAACAGATGGGCAGTGCGACTCTGGTTTTCTCCAAAAGAAGCAGACATTGTTACTGGAGCTGTGTGAGCACAAAGAGACTGGCAGAAGGTTTGCATGCAGGGTATAAAGTGGGCCAGTGACAGCAAAGTGGCAAGGGCAATGAAGTGAATATGACATGGGTTTGATTCCTGCTAATACGTGGATCTTACACACATCACTCAACAATTAGCATTCTTGTTTCAACCTTGAAAATAGGTTGCTTGCCAAATGAACCACACACAGCTGTTAACAAATCCATTTTGTGTGTGTGTGTGTGTGTGTGTGTGTGTGTGTGTGTGTGTGTGTGTGTGTGTGTGTGTGTGTGTGTGTGTGTGTGTTTGTATTGGGGGGGGGGGGTTTGTACCAGGTTATTAATCAACCTCCCTTCTTAGGGATCCCATACCCAGCTTTCACTGAACTGCGCTAAGTGTGGGGGATATGATACCCAGCAAGTGATAAACCACCCTAGATGGGGTAACATAGCCAGATTTCCATAAACCACGCTAGGCTATACAACCCCCAACACTACATCCATTTCATAATAAGCCACCCTAACTGGGGAGCACCATACAAAAACATCAGTAAACTTTTCTAGGTATGTACTATATCATATCCAAATGACAATAAATCCAACCCACCCAGGGTACCATATACCTAGCCGAGGGTGTGATAATATACCCAGCATTCAGTAACCATCCTAAATATGAGATACCATGTCCAGCAATCAGTAAACCTCCCTAAACAGAAGAATGTTATACACCAGTCCAAAAACTACCATAGATGGGGGGGGGGGGCTACATAAACAACAAACAGCAAACCATAATGGAGGGGTACCAATCTCAATCAAGAAATCACAGTGGGTGAAGGATTTATACAGTGTTCAATAAACCACTCTGCATATGTGTGTGTGTGTGTGTGTGTGTGTGTGTGTGTGTGTGTGTGTGTGTGTGTGTGTGTGTGTGTGTGTGTGTGTATACACTGTATGAGTATCAGACTCAGCAATCTGTAAGCCCCCCATCCTACTGTACCACATCCAGCTGTCAGCAAACTGCCCCTAATTTGTGGTACTATGTCCAGCTGAACCATAATTGGGGGTGCTATATCCAGATGTCAGTAAACTCATCCAAAGAGGGAGAAGCATGCCAATAATCAGTATACCTGCAGTCAGTAACCAACGTTAGATGTGGGAGTGCCACAGCCATCTATCAGTAACCTACTCTAGATGTGGGAGTGCCACAGCCATCTATCAGTTACCTACTCTAGATGTGGGAGTGCCACAGCCATCTATCAGTAACCTACTCTAGATGTGGGAGTGCCACAGCCATCTATCAGTAACCTACTCTAGATGTGGGAGTTCCACAGCCATCTATCAGTAACCTACTCTAGATGTGGGAGTTCCACAGCCATCTATCAGTAACCTACTCTAGATGTGGGAGTTCCACAGCCATCTATCAGTAACCTACTCAAGATGTGGGAGTGCCACAGCCATCTATCAGTAACCTACTCTAGATGTGGGAGTGCCACAGCCATCTATCAGTAACCTACTCTAGATGTGGGAGTGCTACAGCTATCTATCAGTATCCTACTCTAGATGTGGGAGTGCCACAGCCATCTATCAGTAACCTACTCTAGATGTGGGAGTGCCACAGCCATCTATCAGTAACCTACTCTAGATGTGGGAGTGCCACAGCCATCTATCAGTAACCTACTCTAGATGTGGGAGTGCCACAGCCATCTATCAGTAACCTACTCTAGATGTGGGAGTGCCACAGCCATCTATCAGTAACCTACTCTAGATGTGGGAGTGCCACAGCCATCTATCAGTAACCTACTCTAGATGTGGGAGTGCCACAGCCATCTATCAGTAACCTACTCTAGATGTGGGAGTGCCACAGCCATCTATCAGTAACCTACTCTAGATGTGGGAGTGCCACAGCCATCTATCAGTACCCTACTCTAGATGTGGGAGTGCCACAGCCATCTATCAATCAACCTTAAATGAGAGTATCATATCAACGTATCACTAGACCAGTCTACACAGATGGGCACTATAGTCATAACTCAGTAACTCACCCACAGGCAGTTAGCAAAATGGGTTGCCATACCATAAACAGCATTATGGGAAACCACCCTATATGTGTGGTGGGTACCACACCAAGCTAGCAATAAACCACTCTAGCTGGGAGTACTAAACTCAGCAGTCAGACAACTCTAGATATAGGGGGTTACTGTACAAAGCTATAAATAGCATATGCAGTAAGCAAACCACCAACACTGGATACATTGTGTTGTCAGTAACCCATCCTGTATCAAGGGTTATCTTACTCTGCTAGAAAACCATTTCAGTTGTGGGGGAGAGGGGTACCACACACAGCACTCAGTAAACCACCTTGGTGTGTATCATAACCAGCCTAAATGGTGGAACTATGAACAGCTGTCAGTATAATGACCTGTCAGTATAATGACCTGGATGGGTACACAATCCAATTATCAATAAAATACCTCAGTAGTGTTGGAACTATGAACAGCCGTCTGCATAATGTCCTAGATGTGTACACAATCCAACTCTCAATAAATTACCCCACCAGAGGTATTACACACATCAGTCCATAAAAAAGCCCTAGGTGGATGTCTATACTTTTAATATAATAATATAATAATAATTTTAATACATAATAGCACCTGTGTATAATTGCATTTATTTAACTTTATTTACTTTTAAATGGACATAGCACCTGTGTATAATTGTATTTATTTAACTTTATTTACTTTTAAATGGACATGTGAAGTTGCCTTTCTCCACAACATTGGCAAGGGCTAATGCAATATACAGTGTTATGATATATAAAAAATGAAATATTATATATTATAGTTTTGAAAAATGAGAGGCAAAGCCGTGAATCATATTATCCTACAGGACAATATATTTCATTTACACATGGAGCACACCCCCACATACTCCATTTATTTCCTTTTTTTGGTTAGTGTTTTACTATTCATTTGGTTGGAGTAATTTCATTAGTTATCGATTGAACAGAGTTTTACATAATTTCTGTGGGGTTTTATGAATGATGCTGTCTAGTGGATGTTCTTCTAATACTTTCTCAAGGAGCCATTATCTGTAGCCATCAGATCAATACCCTCCCTCCCCCCATCCTTCAAAACCATTCTGCAAGACTTCCTAGCCAAAAGCTGGCTTAGCTCTTGCTCAGCACTAGGATAAACTATATCCCTAAATGTGAATAAATACCTGTTCGTACCTTACATAGGTTCATAGGTAAGTACTAGGCTATCTGCCCAAGGGCATTTATAAGCCTAGCCAGAATGTGTTGGCTTTCACCACCCCCTTAGATTAGTTCCCTGTGCCTCTGTCCAGCAGAGCCATTAGTTCCCTGCGCCACTGTCCAGCAGAGCCATTAGTTCCCTGCGCCACTGTCCAGCAGAGCCAGTGCAGTGATCCCCGGGATAAATTTTCTGTTTCCCATCCACCCATCAAGGTTTTTCTTGAAGAGTGTTTGTGAGGGGCTCTGCCTGATGTATACTGGAATCCTGTTCCAAAGCATGGGGAGTCTCTGGGATAGGAATCTATCCCTCCAGCATGTCCTATTTATCATTATGGTGAGGTTTATATCTCTAGAGCATGTAGCTCTCTGGGATTTGTTTTTTTTTTAGGTGGAACATGTCCATCAATTCTGGGTTGGACATGGCCTTGTATGTCAGGCAGAGATCACCTCTGAGTAAGCGGTATGCAACCGAGTACAACTGGAGTTTCTTGAGTCGGGCTGCATAGGGCAACTGTTTGAGGCCAGTAATCCTCTTGGTGAGGTACTTTTGTGGCCTTTCCAGCTGTTGCAGGTGTCTTGTAAGGTACATCCCAAATGGGGCGTTGTATTCTATGATGGGTCTAATGAGCGATGAGTAGAGAGGCACAATAACCTCTTTTGTTCTAGATGCAAACCCTTTTGTGATTAGGTGGGCCACATAGAAGGATTTTCTAACCACTTTGGCAATATGATTATCAAAGGAGAGATTACTATCTACTTGGGTCCCCAGATCCCTTATTACATTTTCTGTATTTAGGGGACTACCACCTATGTTGTAGTTCGGGGGTACTTTGTTTTTTCCAAAAGGGATGACTATGCACTTTTTGGCATTTAGCTTGAGGCCATGATTTTGACACCAGGTATCCGTCTCAGTGAGACCCATCTGGAGGGTGTCTGTATCAGCCGGAGAATCAATTATGGCCCATAGTTTGCAGTTGTCTGCAAACTTGGTCAGCCATAGTCCCCCTATGCTTGCCTGTACCTCTGAGAAGTATATACTGAACAGGAGGGGTCCTAGGACTGAGCCCTGGGGGACGCCACTTGTAACCGGTTTAGAGTCAGATGTAGAGCCTGCAACTCTCACCATGTGGGTTCTATCCATGAGCCAGTTGGCAACCCATCTCATGACGTAGGGGTTTATGTTCAAGCTGGTGAGCTTATTTATAATACTAGAATGGGGAATGGTGTCTAAAGCCTTTGCGAGGTCTAGGTAGGCTGTGTGGACCTCCTTTCCCTTGTCTAATGCCTTGGTAACCATCTCAAAGAAGTCCACCAGGTTTAGGAGGCATAATCTGCCCTTAACAAAACCAAACTGTGTAGGGTCCAAGGTTTAGAGGTTCCCAATGTCTCTGTTAATGAGTTCTATGATGATGCGTTCCATAGCCTTGCAGACCAGGCTAGTCAGGCTTATAGGGCGATAGTTCCCGGGGTCGGTTGTGGCTCCACCTTTGTGGAGCAGGATAACTGTTGCTGTGCGCCACTCTGTGGGTACGTAGCCTGTAGAGAGGCTGAGTTTAAACAGTGTGTTTAGGTGTGGGGTTAGTTCATTTTGGAGCTCTTGTAAGACACAGCCTGGGACACCGTCCAGTCCCATTGAAGCTGTGTTTTTGGCTTTGGATAGGGCTGTTTTAACCTGTGAGTCAGTGATTGACGGGGCCCTACATTCTTCTGGTATGGTTATGGGCCCTTTAGGGGGTGAGAGGGGGCTGAAGTTTGCACTAAACCTGTCTGCCAGAATGTTTGCAATATCAGTTGGTTCAGTGTATTTTGTGCCATTCTGCACTAACTCAGAGCAGATCTGAGAGTTTCCACTTAGGTTCTTGACATAGCTAAAGAATGCGTTGTGGTTATCTTTGGAGTCATTGGCAATTTTTCTTACGAAACTAGCCTTGGATGATTTAATGAGGGATTGTAGTTTCTTGCTGATACTGATCAAGGATGTCTTTCCTTCTTGGGATTTTACTCTTTTCTGTACTAGTTTCCTCCTTCTGTTGTATAGCTTGTTTATGGCAGGGGCCACCAGACTGGTTTCCTTTTCTTGGAGGAGTGAGTCTTGGTTTTACTTGGGATAGCATGATCCATGCATTCCTGCAGATGCTCATAGAGTGCCTTTGTAAAGGTTTCAGCAGCTTGGACAGCATTGTCCTTTAGCATGGGGGCTGTGAACCTTTCCAGCTCGGTCTTAAGTAATGTGAAGTTTGCTTTTGAAAAGTTTTTCATGGTGGTTTCCTTGATTGGGGGTGGGGGCGGAATGTGGATATCCAGAGTGATTAGTCTATGGTCTGGTCTAACCAGCGAGGGGTTGACCTCCGGTGTGGAACACCGGTCGCCCATGTTGGTGATGACCAGGTCCAATATGTTGTTCCCTCTGTTGGGGGTGTTGACCAGCTGATCCAGGGTGTTCGAGTTTATAAATTCTAGGAAGCGTTGGCAAAGGGAGTTAGTATTTGAGTAGTTCTTCCAGTTTATGTTTGGGTAATTGAAATCACCCATTATTAAGGTGTTTGGCAAGGCCTTAATATTTCCCATTGTCTCCAGAAATGTGGAATGGGGGTCCTGGGCCATGGTGGGTGATCTGTAGCAAGCTACAATTTGGATTGCAGTTTTGCCCATTGTTAGTTGCACATGGATGATCTCTGATGCATTGTGCTGTGCCACTAACCTGGAGATGTGGGTATCCTTGATGAATATGGATACACCCCCGCCTTTTGCATTTCTGTGGCCGAAAGGTATGGTATGAGTTATAGCCTAGTAGTGCTGGGGTGCTCTCAGGAGCCTTAAACCAGGTTTCTGTTACTGCACAGATGTCAATGTTCTCCATACTGAGGAGTGCCTTGAGTGCGTGCATTTTGAGGTTTAGACTTCTGGCGTTGAGTAGCATTACCCTCAGTTTTTGGTTACTTGTGCTATTTATGGTGTTGGGTTTGTCTTTTGAGCCTTGCCTAAAAAAGGCATTATGGAGGCGGCAAGAGCCTTGGCCAGTATTCAAAAGCCTAAGGGTGACAGGTGCAAGCCATCTCTTGCGAAGCAACGTAGCTTGTCGAGCATGTCATCCCAGGCAGACAGATACTGGATCCCCTTTGAATGACACCAGAAACTTAGCCAATTGTTGAAATTGATCATTTTTTCTTTATACTGTGGCATCATTCTTGGTGAGGGCAGGATGCTACTCAGGGTCAGGGTCTTACCGGCCTGGGCTACATGATCAGAGAGCTCTTCCATGTCTCTTTTCATGTAGTCCAGGGAAGTACGTCTCAGGGCATTCACACCAACATGGACAATGACAGAGTTGTATTTGTACTTGCTCTGGAGTGACCTGAGTGCTTGTGTTATGTGGCAGATCCTGGCACCTGACAGGCAGCTAACTGTAACCTTCTCCTTGTCCAGCCTAGTTAGTGGAACATCAGTGTACCTGACTATAGAGTCGCCTATTACTAGTGTTATTTTGCGTTAAGGGCTGTAATTGTGTGGCACACTGATTATATGAAGTATGTGTTTCATGGTTGGTGATGGGGTGTGGAGGTTGCTTGGATGTCTGCTTTGGAGGTCTCTGTTGCTTTTGCAGATTTTTATTTAGAGCCTCCGAGTATGTTTTCATGTATTCATGTGTGTTATTTGCCGGTGTTGGTTTATTAGGTCTATGTGAGACTGGTGGTGTGTTGCAAATATTTTCCTTCTCCTCTTGACCGTCAGTTCCAGTCTTGGGTTGAGAGAGCTTTGCCTCCAGTTTGGCTGTATAATTGCATCTCTTTCATATATTAGTGTTTGGTGGTAGGAGGAGAGGGTTGTCTGTGTACATGAAGCAGTTGTAACATTGCCTCAAAATGCCCAGATTCACCAATTGGACTGGAGAGTACACTGGAAACTGCCCTTTGGACATGCCTGAATAGGTAGAGTAAGCCGTTTTTCTGATTGGCTGGTGGGGACGAATAGAGAGCCTTGTCCTTCTGGACAGTATGGGGGGGTCTAGTGCAAGGGTTAATTAGTGCTTACTATGAGTTTTAAGCAAGTGCTTGACTGTGAAATGAATGGTTTGAGTGCTAAAGTTAAAGGTTTGTCTAGTTCCAAGGGAAAAAATTGAAGAGAAGACTTTGTGGAGCTGAGAATAGTTTAACTCTAGCTAAATGGCACTGCCCGGTGCACAAAACCGCATAAATGCGGTTTTTATAGCAGGGAAGTGAAAGAGACAGAAATTAGCCCAAAATGGCTGATAAACTACTAACTTCTGGGCTGAAACCACTCCTCCAGGGACAGATAGGCTGCTCAAAGCTCCCCTCTCTCACAGGTGAACAGAGAAACTTCCTTCTATCCAAGATAGGTATGGGCAACACAGAAACTTGTAACTCAGCCCTGGATTCAGCAATAACCTGAAAACTAGACTATACTAGTTCAGAAAGGCAGGTAACAAGTATATATTTTTTTCAGAAAATAGAGTTGATACAATCAAAACAACACTTTAAATGCACAGAAAAGGCTATTGCACTTTAGTGTGTAGCCTACAACAGTTAAACAGATTATTTAAACACAAAAATGACTTAATTCAAGTGCAGGCAACAAATAAGTACAATATGTAGCAATAACAAACTTTTTAAATCACAGATTCGCTAAAAAACTGGCATTTTAGGCGGAATTAGTTAAGACAGCAAGAAAAGCAGAAAAATTATACTAAATCACTCCAAAGTCACTCTTTTGTCTCTCTGCTGCAGTAAACTCTGCAGAATACCTGGAAGGCACTTGCTGAGCGGAATACAAGCGTAAAAACTGAGCAAATGTGTTTTTTATAGCAGGGAAGTGAAAGAAATAGAAATTAGCCCAAAATGGCCAATAAACTACTACCTTCTGGGCTGAAACCACTCCTCCAGGGACAGATAGGCTGCTCAAAGCTCCCCTCTCTCACAGGTGAACAGAGAAACTTCCTTCTATCCAAGTAAGGTATGGGCAACACAGAAACTTGTAACACAGCCCTGGATTCAGCAATAACCTGAAAACTGGCTATACTAGTTCAGAAAGGCGGGAAACAGGTATATATATATATATATATATATATATATATATATATATATATATATATATATATTTTAGAACATCTCCTAACTGTCCCTTCTTTACCACTTTCTTACTTCTATCATTTTCTCTTCCCTGGCTTTCTCTGTAAATGTATCATAAGCCTGTTTTTCTCTCACTTTGTATTGAAATTCCTGTTTGTATTATACTAACATACATTTAATTAATCTATAAACTAGTTAAAACATTTTTCTAACTATTAAAGCATTGTCGTATAACTTGAATCTAAGTGGCACAGTAGATAGTGTTGTTGCCTCACAGCAAGAGGTTCCTCAGTTCGATTCTCAGCTGGGGTGCCTTCGGTGCAGAATCTGCATGTCCTCCCATGCAGTAGGTAAATTGGACATTCTAAATTGGCCATAGGTATGTGCGCATGTGTGAATGTATGATGTGGGTGAACTACCACAGCAGGACTAGTCATCCGGTGGGGTAAACCTTGGCTCTAGATGATTGTCACTGTTGAAGTGATACCCCAACCCCACATGGGAAAAAGGAGTTGTGGATGGATGGATATAACTTGTATCTACTCTTAACCAATGTTTTCATATTATGTATAACTGGTATAATTATTTAAACTGTAGTTGTTTTTGTACTATTTTTAAAGGTTGTAAAATTATTGTTCTTAAAATATTTTGTAATATTTTGGAGTTTTTCTCCCTGTGCTTCCACTGAAAATGGGCTCCTATCCAGTCAGACTTTCACAGTAATCAAATGTCAATAAAGAAAGTAAATAAGGTAATTTATACATATTTTTGGCTGTTTAGTGGTAGTTTTGCAATAATGGAGTTAGGATTAGGTAGTTTTGCAATAATAGAGTTAGGATTAGGTTACTATTAGTTATGTAATTTGGTTCTGTGTTTCAGTGATTTTTATTTTACTTTATTTTTTGTCCAATTCATTTATTTATTTTTCCTTCATTGACTGGGTTAGTCTCATTAGACTAGTTGCCCCTTTTCAGGGAATACCCAAGGTAGTATTTCTACTACTAGTGGAAATTTGGCCGAGGCGCTGGGGAACTTGCATTACTCTTTCTGATAGATACAATAGGATCTTTTACATCCACCTGAGCTACCACCAGCTCAAGCAGATGGACCCTCAGTTTAGCAATTCATCTGAAGCATGACACACTCAGGAGTGCAGCTCCCCTTTAATGCTGCACTGTAATGTCAGCAATCTAGTCATCTGGAGTGGAAATTGCTGGTGCTAATGATTTGCTAGTGATGGCTTTTCTGATTTGGTAATTGCAGTTATTTTAAGTTTTCTCTTCTCATTTTTTCTAAAGTGCATTAAATTTAATTTCAAGGGGTTGGATTTTTATTTATATATTTTTTTATTTATACTTTGTTGGCAGTGTTAGTCTCAGTTGGCCAATGTCCTCTTTTCAGGGGAGATGCAGGGTGTTATTCATGCTGACTAAGGAAAATGTGGCCAGGACACCTGGGAACTTCCCCTACTCATAACATATGGGGACACTAATTCTAGTGAGAGAAGGAGGCTCAGAGAAGAGGAAGAAGGAATGGAGTATGTCACGAGTTGTATTAATGTAGATTTGCAAAGGAAAAGCGAATCTTTGAAGACGAACAGCCAAAAGGAGGAGAATGAAAATATTATGCATATCCCTAGTATTATAAATGTTAAAGGAGACAAAGGTATTGTGAAATATTGGGGTCAACTACATTTTTTTTTCTGTGGGAAATCAGATCATTTAATTAATAACTGAGATAAAAGAAAATGTTATATATGTGGAGAAATGGGACATGATGCAAAAAAATAATAATAATATGATTTCATATGTTATAGATGTAAAAAATGGTCAAATGTGGATGAATTGTAAAGAAAGTACAGATTTTGTAAAAACGGAATCAGACATTAACCAAAAAGAAATAAGAGCAAATACAGAACAAGAAATAGTGGGAGATAAGGAAAAAGATAGAGAAAATAGGGCAGAACTTAATAAAGAAAAAGAAACTGACAAATGTTCAAAGATAAGAGATAGTAAAGATGTACAATAGAATACAGTAATGGAAAAGAAAAACCTGATTGGAGAAAGATGAGACAGAAGAAACGAAAATTTATGGGAACCAATACAAAAGAAAAAGAAAGGGAAGTAGGCAGAAGTTAAACCAAAATTCTTTTATTCCACAACAATGAGCACTTTCATTCAAATTACATGGACTTCATCAGAAAAAACTGCCATTGTGCACACAACTCTAAATACAAGTAACAAGTCACAAGTCAAGTTAACAAAGGAGATGATTAATTAACATGCCCAGTCTGTAATTTAAAGAGCCCTTTACAGTTTTTTGAAAAAAAATACACATTGTTAAGTTCAATCATAAAAATACAATCTATTTATTGTGTAGCCCAGGTACTTTTTAATTAAAAACTCTAAAGCACCTATTAAAAGGGTGGAAAACACTTTAAACCTCTAAAAGCCTTAATAATTAAACAAATTTAGCTAACAGAATATAACTGACAAAGTGTGAATACTTAAACAGCAATTCCTACTCCGTTGTTTTTAACTTTGCGACAGAGAAATACATCTAACATAGACCAGAGCACTTTGCATACTATTATTATTGTAATAATTATTTAAGTCTCTGTATGAAGGTTAAATTTACTAAAAATAATTACAAATAATAGACAGACTTCAGCCTCAACAAGCAGGCTAGTAAACATTCTCATTTAAACCTGATGGTTTCATGGCATTACATCTAATCTGCCATTTAAGTTCTTCGGACTAAATAATCATCACTTGGACCTCCTCTGGGACCTAGTTCAACATGGTCAATAACACAATATTTAAAATAATGCCCGGGGTGTAATATTTAAAATAATGCCTAGGGTGTGCTTTTACATGTTTACTAAGAGCATTTTTTTTATCCTGTGTATCTATGTCATATTGGTGCTGGTAAATCTTGTTGTTAAATGCTCTCGTAGTTTTCCCTGTGTAATAACTGTCACATAATTGGCACTTGGCTAAGTATACCACTCTCTTTGAGTAACAAAAATATATTTTTGTTAACCTAATATAACCCAGTCCTGGTATCTTGAATCTCTCCCCTTCTGCTATAAATTGGCACTGAGAACAGTTTCCACACCTTACCATACTTCTTTCTCTTTTTTTTCTAAATGGGTAAGTTCAAATAATGTCTTAAAATTGATGTCTTTTTTGTAAATGATACAAGGCTTGTCACCTACAATATTCAATTATTCCTGGTGAACTTTGAATAAATTCCAATTTCTCCTCACAATACACTGTGTCTCATTGAACTGTAGATTATAAGGAAGGATCAAGGACCTTTGAAATTGTTTCTTTGGTTCTTGCAATCTTATCTGGTGCCCAGCAAGAGTAAGTTCCGCACCAGACCCAAATATGGCTTTGTACATGCCCTGCACCCTCTTTCTAGACACTTTAGAAACAATGTTTTGTATAAAGGATTCTGGGTAACCTCTCTTCTTTAACATACCTTGAAGTTTTTCATGTTCTTTTGCATATACTTGGTCATCTGTGACCATTCTTGTCACCGTAACATGCTGTCCCTTCACAAGGGATTTCTTTTGGTGTATACGGTGACAACTCTCATTATGAAGGAGGAAATTCAAGTATGCTGGTTTTCTATATAAGGTTGATTCAAACATGTGCAGTACTGTGTTCTTGTAAATATTCACATCTAAATAATTTACTTTTTGCACATGGACCTCCATTTTAAACCTTAAACAACTGTTAGTTGAATTTAGGTACTAGAAGAATTCATCCAGACTACTAAGGTTATCTCTCCAAAAAATAATATCATCCAGGTACCCACCATACAAAAACACATTCAGAAATAGCAAAAAAGAAACACCAAACGAAAAATGCAGCCAACTGGATAAATGTTACTTCTTTACTTTACTGGATTCTGATACCTCGGCCTTCGCCTTCAATGGAATAAATTATTTTACACAAAACCAGTCATTAAATACACCAGTTAATTATATAATTCAACAATTAAACAATTAATTAAATTGAATAATTTGTTAAAGAACTTTTTCATTTCATTTCATTTCATTTTTCATTTATCACAAACCAATATTACATTTTAGTATAAACATTATAACTTACATCTAGAATATTATCATCCTTAAAAGTTATTTTGGGGTAATTTATATAATAGGTTGCAACTGTGAGAACAGTATCATGATGGTTGATGTGCAGATCTAATTTTTAGTATTTTGGCTAAACCTGATGGGGGTGGGGGGACAAACATCAATTTTCAGAAAAAACTATTAAGAATGGAATCAAATTTTATAGTAAATTATAAAACCCTGTATCCAAATGGGATGAATTTAGAGATTTAAATATGAAATTTAACATTGTAAGTTATGTTTATACTAAAATGTAATATTGGTTTGTGATAAATGAAAAAGTTCTTTAACAAATTATTCAATTTAATTAATTGTTTAATTGTTGAATTATATAATTAACTGGTGTATTTAATGACTGGTTTTGTGTAAAATAATTTATTCCATTGAAGGCGAAGGCCGAGGTACCAGAATCCAGTAAAGTAAAGAAGTAAAATTTATCCAGTTGGCTGCATTTTTCATTTGGTGTTTCTTTTTTACCCACCATACAAAACCTGAGACTCTTTGAATTTAGAACTAAATTCATGAAGTTTTTGCCATTGAGCAAGAACAATATTAGCAAAAATAGGGGCACATATTACTCCCCATTGCCACTCCTTGGGTCTGTTTAAACAACTGATTTTCAAAAATTAGTTTCCAAGACCACTTCCATGAAGGACTTGAGTATGGACAACTTAGCTGAGTTTAATTTTGAGTTTTCTGACAGGAACTCAAAAAAACAATTCCAGTCCTTTATGATGGTTCAAAAACACAAAAAAAGAAAAATCTAGCAAAGCTAGACTTTCCACTGCATGATACCTTACACCTCTTGTATTAGAGCCTGTGTGACCTTTTTACTCATTGTTTTAGTCCTTCGTGATGGGGAATAACTGAGTAACAAACCAAAAATTGTCAGAGTAAATCCCACTAGTTATTTTGAATAAAATTATCCCATGGGTTCTTATATAAATAAGCAAATGTATCCAGTATCCCCTTAATACTATGGTCAATATACTGAGCCAGGGGGAGTGTGATAGACCCCTTTGTATCCACAATGGGAAGTAAGGGGGTTGTTTAAATCCTTATGAACTTTTGGGATACTGAATATGGTGGGTATCATAGGGCAGGGGACTTTCAAAAAATTATATTCATCCAGAGAAATATCTTGGTTCAGCAACAAGTCCTCTAACATCAAATTTATATTTTATTTTTATAAGCTTTACTTAACTTGTTCCTTGACATTTCTGTATAAGTACCAGTGTATAATAAAGACAACATTTTGCTAATGTAATCATTTAAATTCATCACAACTACCCCCCCCCACCCTTACCAGGTTTCATCACTCTTAAATTTTTGTCAGTACTTATGCTATTCAGTAGTTCTTCTTCCCATTTTGAAAGATTATAATGAGCCCCTTGCATGTTTCTGTCTTTTTTTCATGACTCTGATGTTATTTTCACACAGTTTTTTTTTTAAATATCAACCACAGGATGTATAGGTGGAATAAGGTACTGGGTCTTCTCGTGCCTGAAAATATGTCAGGCTTGTTCCCCCTAAACAAAAAAGCAAGTCCAAGTTTCCTACAAAAAAGTTTCAGTTGTAACAATGTCTCCACTACATCAGCCCTTCTTGTTGGGACAAAGGTCAAACCTTTCTCCAATAGGTCAGTCCACTCACTAGTAACTGGGGCATCACTATAGCTAAAGATTTTAACGTCACCCTTGGAATTGAAAAAACGTTTAATATCTCCTCTTCCCTCTCCTTCCCTCTGTCTGTCCAGCATGCAGTTATTGTTGTCTGTAATTCTCCCTCCTTTTCTTCAATAACCTCTGGGGCCTTCTCAAAGGGAGGTACTCTAAAGGCTCAGCTACATCTTTAAATTCATTATTGTCACCTGTTTCATCCATGTAGGTATCAGAATTAACATTGTTGGTATTATTTGCAATATTACTTACTACCTGACCCTTTATAAATGGGGGAGGGGGTAGGCCTGACCCTTTTCATAGTCTGTCTTGTCTCTGCTTAACTTTCTTTTCTTATTATTTTGTGAGTCACTAATATTCCTATCAACAGTGACAAAAAATATTTTTGTACAAATTAATTTTAGATTCAAATAAATCTGACTGAATGTTCTCATCCAGTCATGCAATATCATTACTTAATACACAACGTTTTCGCTCATTGTTATTAATTAACACAGTAAGCAACTCACAACAATGATAGTTAAATAAAGAAATAAACTAACAGTGTAAAGGAGAGTCCTTTATGAATCCATTAGGATACTTCCAGCAGCGTAGTCCTTTCGGAATTTGCTCTCTCCTCACACATTATTTTAAATAGCAGTTCTCTAATTGCAGCTTTTTATATTTCAAAACCAAATCCTGAAATACTTTTAGCTGCTGGTCTAATGCCCATCGTTCCTCTCTCTGTTCCTGTCCTCAGGTTCTCCAATCACCCCCATCCTGTAACCAGTCACTGTGGGAAAATGAGAACAGCACTGTAGGAGTCTCTGGAGCTGCAAACCAATACAAAATGTATTTATTTATTTATTTTAAAAAGAAAAAAGGAAGGGAAAGGATGAATACCATGAAAAAATGATTTAGCGAGAATACTTAAAAAGGAAGAAGAGGAGAACAGTAGCAGTAAACAGTACGAAAGGCTTGCTTAGACGATTACGTAATTTGGAATGGTGTAAAACACTTGATACAGATAAAATTGTTTTAGAAGACATAAGAGTTTTAAATGAAGATGAAACAGTACAAACAGAAAGATTTTGGGGGGGTAATGTAATATGGAATTTGGGAAGAGAAACTTGTACTGGTATATGTATTTTATACAAAGATTCAGTAAAAATATTAGACGTGACATTAATTATAATGGGTAGATTAAAATGTTTAGCTGTAGGATGGAAAAAAGTATATAGAATTGTTGCATTTTATGCATATGTTACAAGTAAAGAAAAAGAAAACATGTTTCAAAACATTTTGGATTATATAGTAGTAAACATTGATATTATAATTGTAGGGGATTTTAACTGTGATTTGAGAAGAAAGAAAAAGGGTAGGGATATTAATAAAATGTTAGAGGTAATTAGATATGGCAAATTTAGCATACGGAGATCCAATACTACAGGGGAGCATAAATCAGAAATAGGTTATTTCTTGATATCTTCAGAGTAACGGTGATTGTGGAAGAGAGGTGAAGAAGAGAGTACAGGCAGGATGCAGTGGGTGGAGAAGAGTGTCAGGAGTGATTTGTGACAGACGAGTACCTGTAAGAGTGAAAGGGAAGGTCTACAAGAGGGTAGTGAGACCAGCTATGTTATATGGGTTGGAGACAGTGGCATTGACAAAAAAGCAGGAGTTTGAGCTGGATGTGGCAGAATTAAAGATGTTAAGATTTGCACTGGGTGTGACGAGGGTGGACAGGATTAGGAATAAGTATATTAGAGGGTCAGCCCAGGTTGGAAGGTTTGGAGACAAAGCCAGAGAGGCACGACTACATTGGTTTGGACATGTGCTGAGGAGGGATGCTGAGTATATTGGGAAAAAAATGCTAAGGATGAAGCTACCAGGTAACAGGAAAGGAGGAAGGCCTAAGATAAGGTTTATGGATGTGGTGAGAGGTCATACAGGTGGTTGGTGTGACATAGCAAGATGCAGAGGACAGGAATAAATGGAAACAGGTGATCTGCTGTGGCGACTCCTAACGGGAACAGCTGAAAGAAGATGATGATGATGATGATGATGTAAAAGAAATGTTCAAAGAAAAAAGATAGCAAGAAGCAATGGAATGTAAAGATGCTTTTAGAACAGGTTAATAATGAATTAGAAAGAACAATACATTTAGAAGAAATGGGCAGAATATTAGCATCAGTCAGTATAGAATCAGTAGGAGGACGTCAAGGAACAGAATATCAAATGTGTAAAGATGTGTTACTCTAGCAAGAAAATGCTTTTTGGAAGTACTGAATGAATGGCTAAAAGAAGGATTTAAATATAAATAATTATGCAGTGCTATTTTAAAGTTTATATGAAAAAATGGGATAGAAACGAAATGCAGAATTGCAGACTGGCATTATTAAATAATAGTGACTTTAATTGTTTTATGAAAAATTATACAGAAAAGAATGGAAAGTAAAATTCATACCATAATAGAAGAAATATATAGTTTGAAAGGAAAAGAAAGTCTAATGATGATTTCAGAATTAGTAGAGGATTGTATATTCCGGAAAAACAATGAAAATAATGATAGGTGACCCCAACAAGGCTTTTGATTCTGTGCAACATGAAATATTACGGGAAATATTTCAGTCTTAGGTCAGGAGATAAATATTAAGAGGGATATAAGGCAAGGGTGCCCATTAAGTAGCTTCATTTTTGTACTGTTAATGAATGTGATATTAACTTGTATAAATCAAGATATGAAGAAGGAAGCATATGTTACTAAGGTGAATATTAAATTACCTATTATGTTAGCCTATGTAGATGACATCATACTTGTTATAAAAATTGGGAAAGGAATGATAATAGTATTGAACAATTTAAATGAATGTTTAAATGCCATAGATTTATATTTAAACAGAGAAAAGAATAAAGGTTTGGGGTATCATGGGAAGACAGGAGAAATTGGATTTAATATGGAAGAAATAATGGTTTTGGAAATACACTTTGGAAAACAAGAAATAAGAGATTTACAATGGAAAAAGAAAGAGAAAATGAGAAACATGTATGTTTTGGAGAACATTTAGTTTATCATTTAAGGAAAAGGTTACTTTAATAAATTTAATATTAATGGCAAAAATGGCATACATAGCTAGTATATTTGGTTTACCACCAGAATATGAAAAAGAGATTTGTACTCTTGTATTCTCATGTATATGGGATTCCAGGCTTAACCCTGTTAAAAGAGGGACTTTATATGTTGGAAAAAAAAGAGATTTAGGACTATTCAGTCCTGTGGCATATTCAGTTTCATTGAACCTGTACAAAGTCCTTAACAGGTTGAAAAATAATAATGATGAATTACTAACTAGAATATTAAAAGAAATTTTTGAGAAAGAATGGAAGCTAGTATTGAGTTTTAAAAGAGCAAGAGAGTGCATAAATGCTGAAACGTAAGTTTATCAGGAAAATATGTTGGTATGGAAAATAAAGATAGATGAAACTAAGCATGCTAGAAAAATATGATATAACAATATTATGTGTAAGTATTATTATGTGTACCCTTGGAGAGATTTACAGGAGGAGAAAGTCAAAACTATAAAAGCAAGAAGAAGGAGAGTTTAGAATATGGTAGAATGCCAAGACATTTTGTGGAGATTGACTATAAATAAATCACCAGTAAAAGCCAATATGCCTTATAAAAAAATGAGAAGAAAGAATATGTAATCATTGTAAAGAAACTGAAAGAGTAGAACATGTATTTCTCAAATGTAAAAGGGTTGTGAAGTGAAGGAAAAATTAGGTGATTAGGTGAGACAAAGGGTGTGGATGATGCAAACACGGACATGATTCAATTTTTTTTTTATGAAAACTGAAACAAGGAATATAAGGATATATATATATATATATATATATATATATATATATATATATATATATCAGATAAAAATATTTATTTTATATGGACCATCTAGAATCAAAGAGTAAAAGAAATAATGTTTAATGCGACATGGGACTTGGCAGCAGTGCTGGAAAAAGTAAGATTTTGGCTTTGGAAAATGAACTGGGGGTCAAAAATGTAACTAAAATATAGAACTTGTGTACAAGTGGAAGACTTGAAATATGTATATTTAAAAATATAATTTACATAATATTTTAAATAGTATAAATATTGTAAATATTATGCAAATACTGTATATATGCTTAAGATAAAGGATCCTACTCTTTTCAGCAAATGCACTAGGATCTTTTACATCCTCCTGTGCTAACACCAACGCATGCACATGGGGTCTTGGTTCAATGTCACATCCATACATTTAGATTTAGGAGGGGGCGTTGTTTTAGAGGTTTTATGCATATATTTTTGTCGTTTTAGAGGCGCAGAGGTACCAGAGTTCAAAGTGCCAACATCTGGTGGATGATGGAGAAAGCAAGGAAGCAATAGCCAGGTATGTACTTCTGCTTTAGTGACAACATTAAACCTTGGACTGTATGGAGGATAAGTAATAGTGACAAGTTCTTAGAGAAATGGAGGTACTGTGTCATCTTATTTACCTCCCGAGGTGTCTGTGTGCAGAACAAGACACAATACTTAGAACTTAATATGGAATAACTGACTGGTTCATGATTGGGAAAGGAGTACAACAAGGCTATATACTGTTACCCTACTTATTAAATGTGTATGTTGAGTATACCATGTGAAATGAAGGGCTACACAACTCATGTGATGGAATAAAAAGTTGCTGGGAGAAATAACAACTACGGATATGCAGATGATACCACTCTGATGGCTGAAAATGAGGAACAGTTAAACAGCCTGGTGATGAAGGTAATAGAAATAATTGCAAGTTTCTTGCATAAAATAAAAAAAAACAAAATTTATGTAATTGTGCCCTATAAATGGATGGGGAAGAAGTGGAATCAATGACAGGTATTATTTTCCTGGTGTCAAAGATCTCTGCAGATTCTGACTACAACCACAAAATTACAAGACTCTTGCTTTTGGAAGGAAAGCTATGGCAAATCTGGATAAGATTTTAAGGAGTCTCATTGTCAGCAAATGTCCATATATTCAAAAATATTGTTTTCCTGGTAATAGCACATGCCTGTTTGAGGTGGGCTACAAGTAAGTCAGTCTACCAGAATAACGATGTTTGTTTATTATTTCATTTGATAACCAGGTAGGTGGGTTGGTCCTAATACCCTTTTCAGCTGTGCCCTGGACCCAAACAGCAACATTTGTTCTTGCTCAACACCAGGATAAGCTGTCTCCCCAACTATGAACAAATACCTATTTATACCTTACATCTCCTTACATTCCCCTCTTCCCTCTCTTCCTTACTACTATCTATTCCTATCTAAATATACCATAAGCCTGCTTTTTTCTCATTTTATGTTGCAATTTTTGTTTGTATTATATTAACTTACCTTTAATTTCTCTATGAACTGGCTAAAATTTCTCAGTTGAAGCATCATCATATAACTTGTATCTATTCTCAACCAATGCTTTTATGTTATGTCTGATATGGTATATTATTTAAACTGTGTTTGCTTTTTGTATTATTTTTAAAGACTGTAAAAATTATTGTTCTTAAAATGTTTTATAATACTCTGGGACTTTTCTCTCTGGGCCTCAGCTGAAAATGGGCTCCTTCCCAGTTGGACTTCCTTGGTAATCAAATGTCAATAAATAAAATAATAAATAAGTAATTGCAGTGCAGAACAAATCAGTGGAACAAGCAGCTAGATATTCAAGGGATTCTAACATGATAAACAAATGCCAATTAAAACAAGTTGCAAACATATACCAATTAAAACCAGGTGCAAACATATACCAATTAAAACAAGTTGCAAAACACAGACATATATGTAGATATTCTCATTCTCAAAAGTTGGTATACAAGATGATGACCGCAGCACAAACTCTACAAATAGAATATAAAACCATTCTGGACATGATATTTATAATATGTACATCTAGGTAGGACTGCGGTGGTGGTGCTGCGGTAGCGTTGTCGCTTCACAGTTAGACGTTGTCCTGTTTGATTCTCAGCTAAAGCGTCTTCTGTGTGGGGGAACATGCGTGAATGGGCATACCTTCGTTGAATGTTGTGCGTCAGGGCTGGCAACTCGGTAAAAATCTATTGCCAATCATTAGCGGACCGGAGTTCTGCTGTAGGTCATGAAGAGTGTGATTTGACTAAACAACCAAACATGCATGTATTTTTGTGTGGTAAATATAATTTTTTCATTGTGTGCAAATAAGGCTTAGTTATGGTGGTTGTATAATAATATTTCATTTTATTGCAGTTTTGTTGTATGACTATTTGTGAGTTTGTATGTGGGTTTTAGACTTTTTTGAAAATTACTTGTTTAGGGGGTTGTAGTGGCAATGAGTTAGGGTGCAGCTTGTATTTTTTCTTTTGTTTTATTGTAATGTTTTAAATACGGTAGATTTGTATTTAACTTCAATGATGGAAATAGCATGTACATGGTTTTCTGATAAGATAGAATCACTAATGAAAAAGAAATTTGCACTGTCAACTTTACATATATATATATATATATATATATATATATATATATATATATATATATATATTACTGTATCTTTTATTCCATCCACATATCTAGGGCCATTGTTAGGAAATGATCCTAGGTAGGGACACATTGATCATTAAATGCCCTAAATGTGAGGTGTACCAAACTATATCATTAAATCATCCTAGCTGGGAGATACCATAAAATCAGTTAGTAACCACCGTAGTTGGGAGTATCCTATTCACTTACCGATAAATCATCCTAGATGTGTCAATAAATCCCAGCAGATTGAAGTATCAAACAAAGCAGTCAATAATCTATATCAGCTGGAGTATTAAATGCAGTAATAAGTAATACAAAGCAGTCAATAATCGACATCGGCTGGAGTAGTAAATGCAGTAATAAGTAAGCAGTCAATAATCTACATCAGCTGGAGTATTAAATGCAGTAATAAGTAATACAAAGCAGTCAATAATCGACATCGGCTGGAGTAGTAAATGCAGTAATAAATAATACAAAGCAGTCAATAAATGACATTGGCTGGAGTATTAAATGCAGTAATAAGTAATCTGTCCTGGATAGAGGTTTTAGGGGTGCTATACCAGGCTATCTCACACATACTAACAGGGAGTTACTATACACAGAAGCCAGTAAACACACTATCTGGGGTGTCACAGTGACAAACCACCCTAGATGAGGAGATCATATTCAGACTTCAGTAGGCGACCTTAGCTATGTAGAAGTACCATGCCTAGTTTTCATGAAATTACCCTTACTGGGGGGTGACACATATACCAGTCAATAAACCACCTGGCTGGGGGGAGCATACCACACTCAGAAACCAGTAAATGGTCCTTTGTTCAGGGGATACATACAAAGCAGTTACAAGACTCCTTAGATAGGGAACACCACAGACAGCAAACTACCCCAGTAGTCTGTGTGTGTGTATGTGTGTGTGTGTGTGTGTGTGTGTGTGTGTGTGTGTGTGTGTGTGTGTGTGTGTGTGTGTGTGTGTGTGTGTGTGTGTGCGTGTGCATGTGTGTGTGTGTGTGCGTGTGTTTTGGAAAAATATAGTTATCACATATAAGCAATATATATAGGTTCATAGGTGTGTACTAGACTAATGGCCCTGGAGCCTTTACAAGCCTAGCCATAGGCTTACCCTGGCATAGTGCCACCTGACTTTAGTTCCCAGTGCCTCTATTGAGTAGAGCCACTGGAGTGATCTCTGGGGTGAATTTTCTATTTCCCATCCACTCATCAAAACTTCTATTGAACAGAGTCAGCGAGGTGCTCTGCTTGACATGTATGGGAAGTCTATTCCAGAGCATGGGCAGTTTCTGGGTTATGAACCTGTCCCTCCAGTATGTTCTGTTGATTGTGGTAATGAGGTTGAGGTCTCTGGAGCGTGTGGTGCGGAAGGATTGGGATTTCTTTAGAAGTAGCATTTCTAACAGAGCTGGCTCAGATATGGCTTTGTAAGTCAAGCAGAGATCACCTCTAAGTAGGTGATATGAGACAGAGAATAGTTGGGAGTTTTTGAGTCTGTCCACATAGGTCAAGTGTTTAAGATTTAGGATCCTCTTTGTGAGGTACTTTTGTGGCCTCTCCAGTTGCTGCAGGTGTCTAGTGAAGTACATGCCAAATGGGGCATTGTACTCGATGACTGGCCTAATGTGGGAAGATTAGAGGGAGACAATGACCTCTTTCTTCCTGGATGCAAAACCCTTAGTAATGAGATGTGCCACATAGAAGGACTTTCTGACCACATTGGCAATGTGGTGATCAAAAGAGAGGTTGCTGTCAACCTGTGTTCCCAGATCTCTTATAACACCTTCTGTGTTCAGTGGACTACCATCAATGTGGTAATTCATGGGAACCGGGTTTTTCCCAAAGGGGATGATGACACATTTTTGGTATTGAGCTTAAGGCCATGGTTCTGACACCATTCGCTGGTCTCAGTGGGGCCATTCTGTAGGAAATCAACATCACTTGAGGAGTTAATAATAGCTCCCAACTTGTAATCGCCTGGGAACTTTGTCAGTCAGAGTTCCTTCATGTTGGCCTGGACTTCAGAGAAGTAGATAACAAACAGGAGAGGACCCAGGACGAAATCCTGTGGGACTCCATCATTAGTACATTAGAAGTCCATTAGAAGGTGCAAAAAAATCTCCAAATAAACAAATTACATTCTTACATTCTCCAAAATTATTTTGGAAAGAAATTAACCTTCTTATAGGAAAAGAACTTCATCATGTCACCCTGTCTACAAACACCATTAAATGTGGCACAACAAACCTTTCTTCAGAAGACTTCCTTAAAGAATTTAGCAATCCCCATCAATAAACTCCACATTTCCCACATATAATGGATTTCCTGCCCAACCACCATTTATCCCCCTCTTCCATTTTAAATGCATATGTCCCAAAGAAGTCTCTATTGTATGTGAAAATATTCTCACTGGCACCCTTCCTGAATCTGACAATATAATCTTCTGGTTCATAGATCACTGCAGACAGAAACTAGGTCTTCTTTTCACCCACATATATAATCTATGTCACACCCAAAACATTATGCCACAAACTTGGAAAACCACTCTAATTAAACCCCTCCCAAAGAAAACAAACCCAAAAGATACTTCTCACTACCATCCAATATCCTTCCTTCCAATTCTGGACAAACTTATTGAAAATATAGTCTACACCAACCCCCTCCCCCCTTTGTGTGTGTGTGTGTGTGTGTGTGTGTGTGTGTGTGTGTGTATATATCTATATGGGTCCCCTTCAGAATTTCGAATCTTAAAACTTCAAAACCCATATGATCGAAGACCATATGTTCAAAGTTTTAAAACTTTGAAATTCTGAACGGGGATTGGCATATAGTGCAGACTGGGAGATTTCTCTTGTCCTCACTATAGTGCGATCTCAGAGTTGGCATATTTAAGTTGCGTGGGGTGTGGGGTGCCTGGGGGCTTGCCCCCCTGCTATACACAGTTTATTTTTTGTTGTTTGTGTTTTGCAGGTCTACTGCACATTTTCGAACATTCAAATGTTCGATCATATGGTCTCGGCCATATGGAATTCGAACATTTGGACATTCGATCATGTAAAGTAGACCCATATATATCTATCTATATATATATAGAGAGAGAGAGAAAATCTCCAGCAGTACCATCTGCTCTCCACCAGACAGCAGCACTTTGGTCCCTAATTGATGACATCCTTCTAAACTCTGATAGTGGCCTTCTTATAGGTGCCCTAGTTATAGACATGACAAGGACATATCACCCCAATGACCACTAACTTCTCCAAAATAAACTAACTAAAATTGGTATCAGTCCAGATGCCGACATCTGGTTTAAAACCCTCCTGACCTATAAACACTTCAGGATTAAAAAAGGATCCTCTCAGTCAGAATCTCCACCGAATACCAGAGATGTACAACATGGATCCATTCTTGCCCCCCTCCTCTTCAACTTCCTTGTGACCCCCCCCAATCTCCACTTATCCTCTATGTTGATGACATGGTCAGTTACTGAGCACATCAGTCTCACAACAACATTTTAATCAAACTCCATTCTGACTTACATGAGCTCCGCCGATGGCTCATAAACTACTTCTCAACCCCTCCAACACCAAACTATACCTTTGGAGCTTCAAAGAAAATTCAGCAAGCACCTGACTCCTTTAACTCTCTTTATCTTATAACCATTCCATACAAACAGCCCTCACCTTCACAAACCAAAGATTATGGCTTATCAGTCACCAAACGTCCATTTCCACATAGAGCGAGAACCAAAATAAACTCCTTCCTCTTCTGGGCCAAAAAAGATCTCCCCTTTTCTATCCCACGAGCCAGAGCAGTCATTGACAAAGGAGTTATTTCTCTTTAAACACAGACTTCCCATTTTTTCTTCTGCCTCCAAGACAAACGCATCCTCACTCCAGAGAATCTCTAACAACATCTGCTGATTCATTACAAATTCACCTCTCTGTGAGCCTCACCATATCACCCTAGAAAAAACTAAATGGCTACCAATAAAACAAAGATATGGCCTTATGCTAGGAAGCCAGCTCTACAAACTACTTCAGCTCCACATATTTACTCCCCATGCAGCTAGATTCATAAAACAAAAACTACTCATACAATATAAGACACTACCCACACCAACTTTCATTACCCCTAGAACCAAACTGCACAGCACTGCGCATGCTCAGTCACATTAACTCTCATTACCCCTAGAACCAAACTGCACAGCACTGCACATGCTCAGTCACACTAACTCTCATTACCCCTAGAACCAAACTGCACAGCACTGCACATGCTCAGTCACACTAACTCTCATTACCCCTAGAACCAAACTGCACAGCACTGCACATGCTCAGTCACACTAACTCTCATTACCCCTAGAACCAAACTGCACAGCACTGCACATGCTCAGTCACACTAACTCTCATTACCCCTAGAACCAAACTGTACAGCACTGCACATGCTCAGTCACACTAACTCTCATTACCCCTAGAACCAAACTGCACAGCACTGCACATGCTCAGTCACACTAACTCTCATTACCCCTAGAACCAAACTGCACAGCACTGCACATGCTTTCGTCTCTCAGGCACCTACTCTTTTGGCAGGCTCTCCTCATCAACCTTAAAGAAATCAACATTTACTCCAAATTCAGAATGCAACTCAAAAAGCATGTCTTCATCCAAGCCAAATGCTTCTGCTTTAACATAGGACACATCACCTAACACTCTATTTCCTCTCCAAGCCTCTTCACCTCCTTAAGATTTACTGAAGGTTGGCTCTCTTTAGAAACTAATATATATATGTATATATTGTACAATTTACTCTGCTTGATTGTGCATAATACCCCGCTTGCTCTATGAACTACTCTGTTATTGCTTACATTTCTGTATTTTTGTTTGTGAAATGTTTTGTATTTCACTCATGCTTAGTCTGAAATTGGCCACTAATGATCAGTGTGCTACTCTGGTAAACAAATATAAACAAACAGTAGACACAAAGAGGGATTGAAAGTACATATGCAGTAGTTAGACCTGGCCAAGGCTTTACAGTTTTATTTATTTATCCTTTGTTGACAGGGTTAGTCCCGCTATGCTAACAGCCTCCTTCCAGGGGAGACCCAAGGTGGTATTTATACTACTAGAAATTTGGCCAGGGCAACAAGGAACTTCCTGTACTATTTTTGATAGATGTTGTGGGATATTTTATATCCACCTGAGCTACTGCCAACTGAGCAGATTGGCCTTGAGTTTTAACATCTCGTACAAACTAGAGCACACTCTGGAGTGCAGCCCCCCCCCATACACACACACACACACACACACACACACACACACACACACACTGCACTACAGTAACAGCAAACTGAAAATTTAATCCAATCAGCTGGAGCAGGACTAGAACCCACAGCCATCAGATCTTCCAGCACCAAAGGCAAACATGCTACTCTAAGTTGCACTACTAACACTGATATCAACAAGCCTTGCAAACTGAAATGATTAAATGATGTAACATAACAAATAAGGTTAGGAATTAGTGTTGTCTTATGCAATAAATGTACCCCCTGACATTTCACAGGGTTCCATTCTGTTTCCTCTCATCTTCAGAATATTTTTCTCTGGGGACAGCTATGGATTACAACATATGCAGGCAATTGTAAGATAGACAGTACTCTACAGTAGATCTCCCATGGATGTTTCTATGTTACAAGACGAGTCAGAAAGGATTCACACCTTGTGCAATAACCTTACATGCATTGCCAAAGTGCAGCATACTTTACTTTGAAAAGAAAGCAGTATCGTTTGCTTACAAAATACATGGACAAATACTGAAAACTGTTAGCATAATAAAAGGCCTATGCTCCATGATGGATGGCACGGTAAACTTTGACTCAGATAATACCACTAAGGTTAGAAAGGTCTGAGGGGGACTCACACTATCCTTACAGGAATATTTTGCTGCATCAGGAACCTCATCATTTATCTGTTGCAGTAATGCTATTACTCAGCAGTACACTATACTAACCCATCAAGGTAATGAATATAATGCAGTGTTTTACAGCTTTCTCATAAAGCACCTGGTGAAGCCTCAAGAGTTGGGAAACATGAGCTTTTCTGAAAAATTAAGACTCCAGTCTCTTCCATGGCATACATGCTTTTTATACTTCATGTGTTGGGGGTGGGGGGGGGGGGCTGGCTTTATCTTTTCTTCAAAACAAAATCCTTTCCAGTCTTGTCTGATAACCTATAAACCTATGCAGACTGTATACCTGAATGGGCAAATATGTGGAAGGGTAACCTTATGCTGTCGATAAGCATTAGTGACAGGAAGACGGCCTAAAGGTTCATCACACTATTTGTACAATTACTGTATTCAAAACAACTTCAGTGCTTACATGGGAGAAAAACCACATAACTACAAGGAATATCTCTTTGTAAGCCACTAGGCTACACGTTTGATACCCGCAGTTATGAACCTGTAACCTATAATGTTAAAATATTAGGCTATTTATAGGCCTTCTAGTGCCATGTCTGAAATCATAGCTGAGTAACAGTCGAGAACGACTATTCTTGTGCTTCTGTATCAACTACAAGAAAAAAACATTCAACATTTTCCAAAATGAATGTAGAGTATAGCTGGGTTTTCTAAAGATGCAGTTTTAAGTTAGTGACCATTAGCATTTTATGAAAGAGAAATTTATGTCAGCAGACTGGTGCAAAGGATAACGTTATTGCCTCACAGCTCTTAGTTTCTCCCTTTGCTTCTTGACTGTGATGCTTTATGCTTAGGGTCTATGTCTATACGGATGTTCATCATGTGCTCCATTCTTCTCCCCTTTCTCTGTCATTTTAGGTGATTTCAATATTGACTGGCAATCCTGTTTTGGCAACAATCCAACCCATCATGTACACCTTCATGGCTTCACCCAACTAGTCCAGTCGCCAACCAGGATAAATAAAAACTCCAGCAAGCACACTACCCTGGATTGGATACTAGTCAGTAAGAGTCCCCAGTCATATATAACAGGCTGCTTATCAGATAGCCTCAGTGATCACTCCCCAACATTCCTACTCAAATAATACCTAGACCAAGCTAAACCTGTCATCTACCGTCAAATACGTAAAAAACTAAACTTTAACCCACTCACATTCATCTCATCCCTCAAAGAATGTAACTGGCATCCTCTAAAGTACCTCAGTCTAGATGACGCAGTTAAATATTTTTAATACTAACTTCCTGAACATCCTTAATTACCATGTGCCCATAAGATTTTCCAGAACCAAAGCACAACCCTCCCCATGGCTACAGAAAACCACTAAGTCAGAAATGAAAAACAGGGATAAGGCCTGGGAGCATTGTCGCAAAACCAAAACCCCTTCAGCTAGACAGAAATTCCTAGAACTACGCAATAGAGTCAACAAGCTAATAAAACAGGACAAATTCCAATACTACCAGTCTGCCCTAGACTCCTCACAACACAGCCCCAAACAATTCTGGTCCTCCATAAACTCCATCCTCCACCCAGATAAAGTCAGTACCCCTCCTCATAACATCCCTCACTCCTCAGAAAATATTGCTACCTCATTCAACACACACTTCACCCAAACCACACTATCACTAGCTAAACAACACAACCCCCCTCCCCTCCAACCCACACCTTCAACTAGTAATCTCCCCACTGCCTTCTCTTTTTCTCCTGTACCTACCTACAACATAAAAAAACTCTTAACTAAACTTAAACCCACCAAATTAGCAGCTGACAACCTCCCAAGTGAATACCTACAAATCGCAGCTGATGCTCTGGCCTACCCAGTATTCATTTTGATTAACCGATCTCTGTCAGAAAGTTACGTTCCCACACTGTGGAAAGTATCACATATAATTCCCCTCCACAAAGGCGGACCCTCCGCAGAACTAACCAATTACTGCCCCATAGCTATTCTCTCTCCACTCTCCAAAATACTAGAAAGATGCATACACTCTCAGGTCTCAGACTACCTCCTTACTAACAACCTCCTTTCCAGTACTCAGCATGGTTTCTGACCAAACCATAGCACCACCACTGCCTTACTCTCCTTTACTAACACTGTCCTTCAGCATAAAAACAATGGCTATCTCTCCTCTGCTACTTTCCTAGACCTATCTAAAGCATTTGACATGGTCCCACACAAACAACTTATCTCTGTCCTCAATATCCTATCCTTCTCACAATCAGTCACCAACTGGTTTCAGAGTTACCTGTCTGACCACCAACAATCCGTTGTATGGCATAATGACATATCTCCCCAACTACCCGTCTCCATAGGGGTTCCCACAAGGATCCATCCTTGGCTCTGTTTACACCAATAATCTAGCCTCTGCCACCAAACATGGCACACTCATACAATACGCAGATGACTCAACCATCATCTGCTCAGCCCAGTCCCTACCAAAACTGCAAAAAGTCACACAGGAAGCCTTTTCCTCTGTTGAAACATGGTTATCCGATGCCCAATTAATACTCAACCCAAACAAAACTAAACTGCTCATCTTCCAACCCACCAAACATACTCAGAACAACTCTCACTTTAACATCACAGCAAAAGACAACACCACTATATACCCAACTGAACACATCAAATTGCTAGGAGTGGAAATAGACAATAAACTAAAATTTGACATTCACATATCCATGACCATAAAAAAGTCCACAAAAAACTACGAGCGTTATACAGAAATAAGCAATTTCTCACCAAAGCAGCAAAGATTTCAATAGCAAATTCACACCTTATCTCCACCCTACTTTATGCCTCTCCAATATATACCAACCTAAGGCAATGCGATCTAAACAAGCTAGAGCCCTGCTACAACAAAATCGCCAAATTCACCACAGGGGCATCCTACCGTAGTCACCACTGTCTCTCACTTGCTGAACTAGGCTGGCTTGAACTCCCTCACCTCCTTCAGTTGTATCAACTCTCACTCACACACAAACTAGTAAACCATCCACTAAATGTCCCATTCCTCCAGAATCTACTCCAACCCTATCGCACCACCAGACCACTAAGATCCAGCAACAAAAATCACTTTCAGATCACTAAAGCCAATAACTCTGCTGATGAAGCACTATTCTCTTGCGCCATAACCAAATTATGGAACTCACTCCCACCCACAATTACCTCCGTACCATCATGCACCCACTTCAAAACTTTACTAAAAGCACACCTAAAAACATGCTGGCTATGCCCTTGCAACTCCCACTTTAATATCATCCACCCCATCCAACCACTACCTTTCTTTCCACTCCACTAACTACCTTGATTATAGCAAACTCAGATGCTCATAAGCCTAGTACTTATACAGCAGGAACTTCTCATTGTAACATTTGTTAATGTCTGTTATGTACTTCACAGATAAAGATTCTAGTTGTCTACTGATGTACTATGTTCTTCATCTGTAAATATGTTGTAAGTAATTGCTATGCTAAATTGTTAATCACTATGTAATCCAATGTAACTTCTGTCTGTTTATTTTAACTGTGGAGCTTTTCTCCCCGGGCCTCCGCTGAAAATGGACCTACGTCCAGTCGGACACTCCCGGTCAACAAATTTAAATAAATAAATAAAATAAATAATTTATTTATTTATCCTTTGTTGACTGGGTTAACCCCACTAGGTTAGTGGCCTCTTATCAGGGAAGATCCAAGTTGGTATTTATACTACTACAGGAAATTTGGTCAGGACGTCAGCGACTTCCCCTACTCTTTTCGATGGGTGCCATGATATCATTACATTCACTTGAGATACCACCAACTCAAGCAGATGAGACCTCAGTTTAAGATCTGATCCAAAAATATGCTGTAGATTAGCTAGCAAGCCTCCAAACTGTGTGTGTGTGTGTGTGTGTGTGTGTGTGTGTGTGTGTGTGTGTGTGTTTTACATATCCTGTGATAGGTTGGCAATCTAATCTAACATAGGTTTGTCTTTTATGTCTTTCAGCAACTGGGTAGTATGACTCTGAAATGGACTAAATGGGTGATCAATAAATGAAAATAAAATTATTATAATAAAAAAGGTTAAACTGCAAATGTAGGCTTAAATTTTCTTCACAAGAGATAGGATTATGGCAAATTTTTGGTGATAAATTATCATAGATAAGGACAGTGGTAAAGCCTTAACTAAAAAAAAAAGGGTGCTAAACACCTTGTACTGTAGAAATGCTTTGTCTATGGCAAACATTAGGAAAGAGAAAAAGCTGCTTGTATTACTAGATTCAAGCCTTGTGGAACAAAAGTCTTAGAAAATCATGCTACTAACAGTATTAAAGTACCTAGTTTTCTAAAGGGACCACAGACTTTAGGTAATGCACCGTCTCTACCAAAGAAAAGTTGTCAGAATTATAGAATACTATAGATGCCAAACTTATGTGTCCATTATAAACTTTTCCCCTTCAGTAGTGTTGAAAAGGTTTCCTACCTCCAGAAAATTGAACCAGATTGGCTAAGCGTAAAAATAAGCAGACACTGAATTATGAGCTATTACATCATTCCACCATGTGGTCATTAGTAAAATAACTAGCCAAGTTATGGTCCCGTTTATAGCTAATTTTAAAAAATTATAACAGAAATATTAATCTTGGGTGAATCACAGTCTTAATAAAAGAACAACTAAACTTTTCATAAATAAGTTTACAGGTCTATGCTACTTTCTTCATGGATGGAATAGCATTTAACCACAATTCCGGATACCAGCTAGCTTCCTACTTCAGGATCAGTTTTTAATTTCCTTGCTAGTATTTAAATATCTTCATTAGATGTCCATCCTTATCCCTTTACCATTCGTTTCAGTCTACGTGCATAATGTCTCTCCTTTCCAACATTGAGAAAATCCTGTCTAACTTCACCAGTGACCAGTGTTCGGGAACTATTATAGATTACTAGTACAGCCAGTCAGGATGCGGAAAAAAAAGCAAGGTGACCAGTGGTTTACCCTTTCCTCTTCCAGTTTCAGAGAGAGTTTGGGGAGAGGGGCATCTCTGTCTCAGTGTTACCTTAGGGACTTGAGCAGTGATGCAGGCCTCCCAGGAATGCAAGCCTCAATTCATACAGATGTATTAACTGAGAAATTACAGCAACATGCAAAGTCTAGTGTGGTGATATTGAAATGGCCTTCTTCAGAGTGATGGATGCCATAGAAACATAACCATAAGCAGAGCTATGCCTGCATATGAGGCAGTCAGGTGGTGTGAGTGTCTCACTGAAAGGCACACCTGATGATTGACAGGAAGAACAGAAACATGTGATGTTTAAGTGCTGTGTGTAGGCAGCCCTCTCAAAAATACTGAATAAAACATTCTTTGTATACGGTTTTGTAATCTGTATTTATCATTATTCTATCCTGAATCTCAGGCTGCTGCCTCTCCTCTCCTTTTTCTCATCGGGGTGTCTCACTCCTACTTTGGACACAATAAAAGAGTCTTTGTGGGTTCTGTTCAAGCAGCTTTATTTACAAACACATCATTATAGAAGTTTACTGACTACAACGTAAGTAGCTTATATACAGACTAACAGCTGTGATCATGCAGGCTCTCACTCTGGCTGCTCTTACAAAATGGCACCAGGGAGTGCATGTGTCTGCAATTTATACGTGCACATATAACCTTGACATGCTTCTTAAAGATACAGCACACTTCACTTACATTCTGATCTACAAGAGATAAGTGGCACCTTCCTCTACTCATTTAGCTGCACTGTCTGTCTCTCTGGCATGTAATGCTATTAACTTACCAATCCTGTGCAGGTATTACCTACGAACAGTATAACTACAGGGCATTTACTTAGCTGTCTTGCACAAAAGACAGAGAGGTGGAAGCAGGCACTGTCAGTGTGTACATTATGCATCCATAGCTTACCAAGCATCATGTTCATCTATTTAGACTGAATGTAAATGCTAGCTTATTTGCAATTCTATGTACCTGTGTAAACTACATCTGTCATAGTGGTCATTTTACCTAAAAAGATGTACATCAAATGCTCTGCTCCAGCTGTGTAGAGTAATAATGCCTTGCCTATGGCCCAGCTGACCTAGGTTCGGTCAGTGGCTCAGGCAACTGATGGACTGGCAGGGAGGTATGGACATTACCATTCCTGGGAAGTGCAGTCCTATGGGCATCTTTGACAGTAATCCCTAGTAGAGGCTGAGGATGTGAATACCAGGGGGCATGTCCATAAAGGGGAGTAGTATTGGGACATGACTGAGCTGCTGCAGACATGGGGTGAAATGTATGTCCGCCCTGGACTTCACCACAGGAACAGCAAGGGTGGAGGAAAGAAAGAGGGTAAGCCATAAAGTAAAAATTCCCTCGGCTACACAATGCACAGTAACCCCTCACCTGGGCATCCTTTAGATCCTCACTGGTCCTGGCTCAAATCTGAGCACTAGACCAGGAGGTAAGGAGAGAAGTGGAGTGCCATTAGACGCAGAGAAGGATGTGATGCACTGGGATGGCTGTCAGAATGACAATACAGGAAGAAAAAAAAAAAACATATTAAAGAAATGCACATCACATGCAGGGAGATACAATATACTCTCAGTTACAGCAGTAGATGTCAGGATTCTCACTCACTGCAAACTGTATTGTATAGACTGACAGTACTGTTTTAAACTGCTGGTGAATGTATTCCATTTAATGATGGCTAATACTATATGCTAGGCTGGTGGCCACCATCTTGGCATTGTACCTGGTGAAGAGAGGAAGTGGATAATTAAACTTGGGGCAATGTTTCCACCTGGTCTTAATGACCAATTGTGATTTGTTAATCATGATAGGCTGATCATGTACTGTGATTGGTTTTTGTTCACATATATATATTGTGTTTGGAACCTTTTGTGAGCAGATTTTTATAAAAAACTTGTGTCACTGAGGAAGGCTCTGTTGAGCCGAAACCGGTCTGTATACTTGTTATCTGAGGGATTTTTCTCTCAGTACTCATGCATTAAATTATTTGTATGTTGATACCTACAGCTGCTGGCTTTATTTGTGTGAAGGAATTTCTTACCAACTATATTGATGTGGTTACTTTGTCAGAAATATTGGGTGAGCAAATGGATGTAACTAAGGAAATTATTTTTTAAGCTGTGATACACGATCTAAATCACATAGACATAGTGAGGCTGTGTTAAGTTTCATTTCTGGTGGCTGACAAAAAATCAATTACTAGAAAATGGAAATCAAAGTGTAAACCAACTGTATTTGAAGTATTGGATATTGTTAAATCATATGAAAGAGCTACGACTGGGATCTTTAGAAAAGGGTAGAAGCAGATTACATAGATAAATGGAAATTGCAGAATGTTTTGGAGGAGTAAACTTTAAGGGAAGGCAGGAACTGAGCAATTTATGTAATGTTAGTTATACATGATGTATAATGTATGCAACGAGGAACATGTTAATGTGGTTTCCTTTTATATTAATGTATGTTTGCCATTGACTTCAGTGATAATCCAATGAAGGTGTTAAAAAAACTACATTGATGCGGTAGATGCTGATGAAATATTATTTACTGTTTTATTTTCTTGCCTCTGTGTAGCGTGTTTATTTTTTTTCTTTGACCAACTAAGTCACATATTCAGCAAACCAATAATATCACATACAGCTGTTTGGTTAACAACATTGCTTTCTTGCTAGCAGTTTCTTTGTTTTTTTTACAGGTAGACACTGCTTACTTATACTGTTAACAAATCGTCATACAGACTTGATGCTGGCAGTAAAGCTACCTGTATTACTTTTCCACATGCACACCACCTTTCTTTATATCAGTGATGCCTTATGAAAACACTGTTTATGCCACACTGTTTTCATTTTGTCTTATTCTCAGCAGTCCAGCATCTACTTTGTTTTATACTTCACAATGAGATACATACATAATTGCACAATTGACCTATAAACACGACAAACCTCATAAAATAGAAAAACAAAACATCACCAGCACAGAATCTTGACTACAAGAACTACCGTCTCTGAAAACATCACTCATCAAAAAACATTTTTCTTTTTTCTTTTTCTTTTGCATAGGGCAAGTCCCCCACTTCCCTGAAATTATATATCCCACCTCCATGGTCGCACAAACATGGAGAAGGGAGAAACACACTAACAAGAGAAAAGTAATTTCATTGCAGTCAGACAACACACTGGCAGTAAATTTTCCTAACAAAGATACACCACTATCATTAAATCTCCAAACACATACAGCTCCTAATATATCACAAACAAAACAGCAAAACATTAAACAAAAAAATGTGCTTAATCACATATAATGTGAAGTCAACATTCCCCACACTCAGCAAGCATATCTGTGAACAACTGATTTTTTAAATTCTTCTAAATTCATATTCATTGCTTTAACAATGCTGTCTGTTCATGTTAGCTTTTGTCATCCCTTCTTCTCTGGAGTTTGAACACTTGCCCTGGATTAGGGTTGCCACCTTTTCAAATGCCCAAAGTGGGACATTTTTGGTAGGAACGTCAGATTTTGCAGGGCAAAACATACCCACGGCCAGTACAAAGGACAGAAATTCACTTTTTGCCAGAATAGAAACTTATTCTTGTAGCATTTGAGTTGCTTATTCTGTTTATTATAATATTTTGGTGTTTCAGATACAAAATAACTGTTTTATGCAACTATTAAAGAAAATATAGGAAATATTTTTGTCCTAAGATATCAGGACATTTGCCATTTGTTCAGTTTTTTTGCAGGACACAACTGCCCAAAGAGGGACTGTCCCTCGCAAAGTGGGACAGGTGGTAACCCTACCCTGGATCAGTGTCTTCTGTAGTGAATCCTGTTTTGTATTATGCTGCCAATGTATTTACGTTTTAGTTTTACTATCAGACCTTCCAGAGCACAGTCGTCCTGTAAACTTTTCTCCAAACACCATGTTTTGGCAGCTTCTTGGTTGCCTTACAGTTGTCCGTGATGCTGTTGTCCAATGTGTGTACTGACCTACTACTAACATGCACTTTGTCATATATGGCTGGTATGGGTTCTCTTCTGGTTGTCTTTTGTCTGCAATGTGTCCTCAGATTAGTATGGTTGGCCATTACCCACTCAGTGATTTAGAGTGTGTCCTGATGACTGGATTCTATACCTCCTGTTCAAATAGTGATTTTTCTGTTTAACACGTTTGTTTTAAAATTTAAAATGAAATAAATTAAGCTGAGGAAAAATATATATATCGGAATAGAGATTTGACCAAAATAAGACACTTAAAAACCTATACCACTGAATTTTCCCAAGTTGCTGTTCTCAAGGGATACTGCATACCTTTACTACCAATTTAAATTAACTCCAGGGTCAATGCTACATCTTTGGGATAAGGAGAAATTCACCTTCACATTGAACTTCTTGGATGAATTAAGCATTACTTTCTATACAACTATAAGTTGAATACACAGACTTTGTGAACCTAACCTGAACCGTTTAGAAATACAACAGACACACGTCATCTGTGCTCGGTGCATTTGATTTTCCTAGTTATCTCATTTTCTTTGCTCCCACACAATTACAATATTCCACAAAAAATAACGGCATTAACTAAACTGTGTGATTTTTTTTTATGTAATGAACTGGTAAGGCTATCTTAAATGTCCCAAGATCGGGAAACTGAATTTATATAAACAGTATTAAGTTTCCAGATATGGTCACATGGTTCTTCCAATTACTGCAGATCTCATGAAGGTCATTGAAAATATGAATCTGCCAAGTTGTGCTTCATGTCTTTAATCCCTGATTTGACTGCCTGTTCTTTTAACTTGTAAGTCTATAACCAGCTCTTCTTACTTTACCAGTTTTGTTTTCTACTAATTCATACAGAGTGAGACCCAAATGGAAATGAAAATTTAAGCAGTATGTACTGTAACAGTTCCACTTCCTATTCTGACTTGATAACACTGACGTTTTTCTTTTAAATGAGTAATTATGATCCTCATTTATCCACCTTTACCTTTTACTAAATATTCACCCACTAGTGTAAGCAGGAATGCACTACTTCAACAGGCAACATGGGAACAGATCCCTCTGTCTTTTAAGCATGCCATAAAAAGCCATTTATTTATCTATCCATCTATCTGAATGTGTTAACCAGGGCAGAGCACTGATGAATCCTGACTTATTTCAGTCTCAGTCCAGGATGTACACTGCAAATATAAATTACATTTAATACAAGTACAGTAACAGTTAAATTACAACACGGTAAAGGCAAATTGAATCACAAATACAGAAGGACTAATTCAAACCACATGGTATAAACAGTAAAGTGTACATCATAGATACCAAATGAGATATATAAATACTTCTCAGTTGTCAAGAATTTTGCAGAATGTCCAGATTTTTTACAGCATATTTATGGTCTGGTCCTCATAAAATCTGTGGTTTTCTGGCCTATCATTAAGGATTAGTCACTTAATAATGACAGACATTTGAGTTTCGGACTTCTTATCCCTCAGAAAATACATGCTAAAGCTAAACCTGCTATTCCAGCAACTTTCTAAGGTTATACAATCGATATTTAAGAAGCCATCCCTGATTTTGGGCATTTGTCACACCCGCACACACACATTATTTTTCTTACCTTTGCCCAGAATTATTGCTCTAAGAGGTTGAGAGGTATGAGTTTACATACAGTTGTGATGGAATGAACTAGAATAAGAGGTAATGAAATGGCTTGAGATACTCAGTGTTGCAAGGCTAAACATCTTTAGTAAGACACAGAACATATACATATCATCCCAAAGAGGGACCAGTCCTCATAATGGGGAATATACTGCAATGCTCAGTTGCTTCCAGGACACTGATGTTTACCCTCTTCCCTTTAAAGCAATAAATAACTTCAAGTTAAGCTAGGGACTGATAGAACAGACCTCATATTCTTAAAAGTATGGCACCTTCCTTCCCCGTGTCCTGCATTTAGATATCCTTTAAATGTCCTTCCCAATGAAGGCCCTTACTTATTTATTTGTTATTTTATTTTATTTTATTTTATATTTGCTGACTGGGGAAGGCTGGCTGGGCACAAGGCCCCTTTTCAGTGGAGGCCCAGGGAGAAAAGCTCCAGTACATGCAGTACAACGAAAATCTTTTAAGTTATACGATATTAGCAATATCAGGCAGAATGTAATTACATTTTCAGTGTCAAAATAGATAAGATAATAACTACACATAAAATAGAACGGTTTCTTATACTAATTATATTCTGTACAGATATAGTTAAATAACTATGCAGAAAGATAGATGTCACAATGCAGTTATTTACAAAGGGTGGACAGCAAAAAGTTGATTTAATTTTGAGATATACATGAAATGAGTGGCAAGAGTTAAGAGAGGCATAGGTAGAAAGTGGGGTGGGTGAAGACAGAGTGATAGTTGGTAACAGTAGAGGACAGCAAAGGTATATCAGAAGAGGAGGAAGAAGGCAGAGATATTATACGTATCCTGGAGATGTACAACTCCAGAGCCAGGATGTTGAGAGGTATTTACTTAGCCATGTTTTGAATGCCTGTTGGTTTTCAAGAAGCCTGAGAGCATGTGGGAGGGAATTCCAGAGGGTAGCTACAGAGTTTGAGCATAAGGAGGCTCCGGATGCACTTTGGGCTTTAGTGACGGACAGGAGGAGTTTGTCTTTAGAGCGAAGAGTTTTGGCAGTGTGGTAGTGTTGAAGCATGCCTTTTAGTGCAAGATACTTATCAGGGTAGTATATTAGAATATGAGTTAATAGTAGCTGACTGTAGTGGAGGTGATGTGGGAATTCATATGCACTGTATTCAGTGCAGCTGACCTAACCATCCATTCAGACCACACAGCAGACACCATCAGATAGCTTTCTAGCAATGACTTGCTAAAAGCACCTAAGTGTTTTTTTTTTTTTTGGGGGGGGGGGGCTATAACATCAAACAGGAACCACAAACTAAAATAAATACATGCTGTGAGGTAACAGTGATCCACTTGCAAGAATATTAAAATCAGAATTTTTTTATTGTGCAGAAACACTTCATTGGAACCAACTGTTTCATCATTGCTTATCCTAGACAAAGTTTAAGAAAGCATATTCACTAATTGGGAAAGCTCACCCAGTATTATAGCACATCACTGGACCCAGCTGCTTGATTGGTTTCCCCGACTGGGAAGCCAACCTGCACCTCATAATCCTCCATCACACTAAAACCACAATAAACCAAGCAAAAAAATGGAGGTAAATCAGTGAGGAACTCCAAACAGGAACCAGAAACTAAAAGAAAAAGCTTTCCCAGTATCATTAGTGAATATGCTTTCTCAAATCTTGTCTAAGAAAAGCACTGATGAAACAGTTGGTTCCAATGAAGTGTTCCCAGACAAAAAGGATTCCCAGTTTTAATATTCCTACAAGTGCATCACTGTCACTGTTACCTCTCCGCGCATCTTTCTTTTAATTTGTGCTTTAGTGACAAATGAATACAGAGAGTAGTAGAAAGCAAGATGGCAGATGAGCTATTCAGATCAGGATGGAGCACAACTGACCCGATGTTTGCAGTGAGACAGATACTTGAGAAGAAGCAAGGGATGAGTAAAAAAAAAAAAAAAAGTCCAACTGAGTATTTCTAGACTTGGAGAAAGCATATGACAGGGTCCCAAGAAAGCAGATTTTGGAAGTCTTGAAGTGGTTCAAAGTCCCAGAGACATCGGTAGAATTAGTGCAGACTATGCATATGAACCCAATGACTCAAGTATGAACAGTGTTCAGTCTTGCAGAGGGGTTCCCAGTGGGAGTGGGTGTGCATCAGGGTTCAGCTCTGATGTTCCAGTGCTGTTCATACTGCTGATGGACTATATTAGAAAAATAGGTCAGACAGAACAGGTCAAAGTTATATGCAGGCAATGAGGCATTACAGACAGTCTCTAAGCAAGATTTTCAGCAAAGGATAGTGGAATGGAATGCAAAACTCAAGGCACATGGGATGAAACTGAGTATATATAACACCGTTGTAATGGCAGCAAATGGTGGGGTACAGTACAAGCTGTGAAATCAGATAGATGGGAAAATAGTGTAAGAGGTTAACATCTTCAAGTAACTGGGAGGGGTGGTTGAGGGGTAGGGGAGGTCAAAGTTAGAATAAGAGGGGTTGCAGCCAACTGTCACAAAGTGTTAGGGGTAGTGCATGACAGAAGAATGACAAAGAAGCTGAAAAGTAAAGTGTACAAAACAGTGATGTGTCCTGTACTACTGTGTGGTACAGAAACATGGGTAGTAAAGGCAGAGCAGCACTGCCTGCAACAAGTGGTAGGATGCAAACTGTGAGACAAATGAAGAAATAAGGACATAAGAGCAGAAGCCAAATTACCTCTAATTGCAGAAAAGGTCAAAGAGAACAGAGTATGGTGTTTCAGTAATGTTCAGAAAAGGCAATCTGGTGAAGAAGATTTGGGACAGACAGGAAGAAGGCAAGAGGAAATCAGGACATCCAGCAAAGGATTGTGTAAGAGAAGAACTGCAAAACTCAGGCATAAGTGACAAAGACAAGAGTGTGGCATTGAATAGAGAGATGGCGGCAGTTAACACGACATGCCAACCCATACAGGAAATTGGAAAAAGGGGGTTGTTGATGATTATGATGGTGGTGATGATATATGATTAACAGGGGGTATTGGGGGTGCAGGGGGGGGGCTTGCACCCTGGCAAAAATACTGTTTTTTTCACATTTTTTCAATGCTTTGTAGATAGATGGTTTTCTTGGTAAATGATGAGTTGTCAGTCATCTGTGGATCAATATTTAGTGGTATTAATGAGAGAATATACTCTCATAAGCATATATTTATTTATATGGATTCATAGCCATATATTGAAAAATATGAATATCGAATGGCAAGTGATCCAATATAACTGGTCATTCACCAACTGACAGAAAAGAAATTAAACATTTTTTGTAGGGGTCAAGCCGCCTACACCACCCATACTCCCTGCTAATTATATATACCAACCTAAGACTGCACTACCCTGGGGGGGTCAAATTTAGTAATTCCCATTGTATTGCAATACTGCACAAAAGCCGGTACATGTTAATAAACTGATTTTTGATCAGATACACCATTTTTCTCTGTTTGACAGCATGAATGCAACTTCCAGCAAGCCGTTTGTGTGGGCACGTGCATGTATGCACATATGTCTCTAATGGACACAGGCAGCCTGTAAATCCTACCCTAACTTACATATACCCCTTAAAATAGCCTCTGTGGCACATAAATTTGCCGTATACAATTGGGATGCTTGACTCCAGTGCTCATTAACCCTGTATACACCTATGGCCATATGCACGTGTGTATACATAAATAATACACATATATTTATATATTTAGGACACAGTCCACAATACCCAGCCAGTTCTTGAATCCAAAAAGTAAATTGTAATCCACACAGTAGAAATATAAGGATCCAAGGACAGCAGAAACTTCAAGTAAAACATTCCTTTAATATAGGACAACTAAGAACAAAGACATAAGCACTTTCGTAGTGGTGCTACTTCATCAGATGTATAAAATAAACTGAAAAACATCAAACATTTATATACTGGTTACTACATCACATTATTAAATCAATTACTACTAAAAGGTATATACATTCTAAAAGTCATATAATATTTTTTAAAAAAATTTAAAAATACATAAATACAATTTGTCTTATATAAAAAACCTAATAAGATCATCTCCTTTTAATAGGTCAATACATATACAAAAGCAATATGTTTAAAGTAATAATATGAAAAAAGCATAAAAAGTTTAAAAAGAAACTTTTTTCTATTTTTTATTTAGGCTTCTAGCCTTCAATTTAGGTTTAACAGGTACTCTGTCATTCAAGCCATGACCATAATCTCCCCTTAATCTTATAATCGATTTTGACTCTATCTGTTCAATTAAATTGTTTATATCTCCTTTTCTAATATTTTCAAAGGTACGTGCTATAACCATAAATTTAAAATAATGTGTAATGTTTGTATTTTTCATATTATTACTTATATGTATTGACCTATTAAAAGGAGATGATCTTATTAGATCTAACTTCTCTAGTGCACACTGCAGTGTGCATTTTTTTTTCATCTTACCTTTAAGCATCCCTGTGACTAGCACTTGCTCTAATACCTGCTGGAAAGCACTAGGAAGCCTTAAACTGATACAAGCACTCAACTCTCCTTGTTAGTAAGAAGAAATTAATAGTAGGCACTAAACAGCCTATAATTGCAAAGTACCTTGCTAAGGTAAGGGAAAACAGCTCCTGTACTTTACAAAAAAAAAAAAAAAAAAAAAAAGCACCAAACCAGGCATGTCCAAGGGTCAGCTTCCAGTGATTTCTCCTGTCCACCTGGTGAATCTGGGCATACTGGGGCAATGCAGCAATTGCCTCATGTACACAGACAACCCTCTCCTCCTACCACCCAACACTACAACCTGTGAGAGATGCACTTACATAGCCAAAATGGAAGCAAAGCTCTCTCCACCCAAGATTGTGCTAGACAGTCAAGAGGAGAAGGTTAACACCCACACTACACCTCAAGCAACACATAGCCCTTCTAAACCCACACCACCAACACCCACATATAGCAACACTAAATCCACATATGCAGAGACCCTTAACTGTAACCTGCCCAAGCAACAAGGACCTCTGAAGCTGAAACGCAAACAAACACCAATCACAACCAAAGTGTCACATAGCTCACAACACCAGTGTGCCACCCAGCAACAGCCCCTAAGGCAAGACAACATACCTAACACTTTAGTCATAGGTGACTCTATAGTCCGGCACACTGATGTCCCACTCACCAGGTTGAACAAGGAGAAAATTACAGTCAGCTGCCTGTCAGGTGCCATGATCCGCCACATAACGCATGCACTCAAGTCACTCCACAAGTACAAATATGACTCTGTCATTGTCCATGTTGGAATGAATGACTTGAGACGTACCTCCCTGGACTACATGAAAAGAGACATGGAAGAGCTCTCGGATCATGTGGCCCAGGCAGGTATGACCCTAGCCCTGAGTAACATCCTGCCTTCGCCCAGAATGATACCACAATATAAGGACAAAATGATTGACTTCAACAATTGGCTTAGTTCTGGTGTCATTCAAAGGGGGTCCAGTATCTGTCTGCCTGGGACGACATGATCGACAGACCGTGATGCTTTGCCAGAGATGATCTGCACCTGTCACCCCTGGGATTCAGGTTACTGGCTAAGGCTCTTGCCACCCCTATAGTGCCTTTTTTAAGCAAAGTTAAAAGGACAAAACCACCACCGTAACAGGTACAAGCATGCAAAATCTGAAGGTAATGCTACTCAATGCTAGAAGTCTAAACCTCAAAATGCACTCTCTCGAGGCCCTCCTAAAAATGGAGAACATCGATATCTGTGCAGTAACTGAGACCTGGTTCAAGGCTCCAGAGAGCATCCCTGCAATACAACTCTTACCACACTTTTCGGACACCAAACCAGGTGGAGGAGTGTCAGTATTCACCAAAGATATTCACACCACCAGGCTAGTTGTCCAACACAATGCTTCTGAAATTCTCTAGGTACAACTAACACTAGGTAAGACTGCAATCCAAAATGTAGCTTGCTACAGATTCCCCACCCACCATACCCCAAGATTCTCACTACACCTTTCTAAACATACTGGAAAATATTAAGATAGAACCAAATACCCTAATACTGGGTGATTTTAACTACCCTGCCATTAACTGGGAAAACTACTCACGTACCAACACCTTGGCCCAACGGTTCTTGGAATTTATAAATTCCAACGCCCTGGATCAACTAATCCATAGTCCCACCAGGGGCTCCAATATCCTAGACCTGGTCATTATCAACATGGGAAATCGATGCTCTACACCTATGGTCACCTCCTCGTTAGTCAGGTCTGACCATAAGCTAATCACCCTTAACATCCACATCCTACCCCCACCCCCCAGTAAGGAAACCTCCATAAAAAACTTCTCCAAAGCCAACTTCATACTACTCAAGTCAGAAGTAAGAAACTTCATGACACCCATGCAGACGGGAACTGAAAGTTCAACTAAGGCACTGTAGGAGCACATCCACTCATGCATGAATTGTGCCATCCCAAATAGAACCAAGATGCTCTCATCTAAAAAAAGAAAGCCAATCTGGTGGTCCCCTGCCATAAACAAACTTTACAACAAAAGGAAGAAACTGTTGCAGAAAAGAGGAAAATCCCAGGATGCAAAAAACTCCCTTACCAGCCTCAGTTAGAAACTGAGATCCCTCATAAAATCCTCCAAAACTAGTTACGAAAATAAAATTGCCAAAGATTCCAAAGACAACCACAAGGCATTCTATAACTATGTCAAGAATCTAAATGGCAATGCTCAGATCTGCTCTGAGCTAAAACAGAATGGCATTAAATATACTGATCCCAAGGATATTGCCAATATCCTGGCAGATCGATTCAGTGCCAACTTCACCCCCCTCTCACCCCATAAATGGCCCATCTCTATACCGGAAGATTGCTAAATTCCGGTAATAACAACCATACAGGTAAAAAACGCACTCTCCAAAGCTAAGAATACAGCATCCATGGGACCAGATGACATCCCGGGCTGTGTACTACATGAACTACAATATGAACTGGCACCTCACCTAAGTGTCATGTTTAATCATAGCCTCGGCTCAGGTTTCGTGCCCACTGAGTGGCGCAGAGCTACAGTTATCCCACTCCACAAGGGGGGATCCACCTTGGATCCCAGAAACTACCGTCCCATCAGTCTGATGAGCCTTATCTGCAAGGCCATGGAGTGTATTATCATGGAACTTATAAACAAAGACATTGGCAACCTTCAAACACTGGACCCCACCCAGTTTGGGTTCGTGAAGGGCCGATCTTGTCTGCTGAACCTGACTGACTTTTTCGAATCAGTCTCCAGAGCCATGGACAAGGGTAAGGTGGTCCACACAGCCTATCTAGACCTTGCCAAGGCCTTTGACACCATCCCCCACTCTGGAATCACAGATAAACTTACTAAGCTGGGCATTAATCCCTACATCACCCAATGGGTTGCTAACTGGCTTACTGATAGAACCCACACTGTAAAAATAGCCAACTCCAAATCCAGCTCCAGACAAGTGACAAGTGGAGTACCACAGGGTTCAGTCCTGGGACCGCTTTTGTTTGGCCTCTACTTCTCTGAAGTACAGGCCAAAACTAAGGCACTCTGGCTAACAAAGTTCGCAGATGACTGCAAACTGGGATCTATTATTGAATCCCCAAATGATGTGGATACTCTACAAAAGGGCCTTACAGAAACAGATGCTTGGTGCCAGAGCCATGGGCTCAAGCTCAATGCCAAGAAATGTATAGTTATCTCCTTTGGGAAAATACATGTACCCATGAATTACCATATAGGTGGCAGTACACTGAACACCGAAAGTGTGATAAGAGACTTAGGGACACAGGTGGACAGTGGTCTCACCTTCGATAACCACATCACCACAACAGTCAGGAAATCCTTCTATGTAGCACACTCATCACTAAGGGCTTTTCATCCAGAAAAAAGGAGGTCATTGTCCCACTGTACTCATCCCTCATTAGACCGATTATAGAATACAATGCCCCGTTTGGTATGTACCTCTCAAGACATCTGCGATAACTGGAAAGGCCGCAGAAATACCTCACTAAAAGAATCACAGGCCTAAAGCAGATGCCCTATGCTGACCGCCTTAATGTCACATATCGTCTACTCAGAGGCAATTTCTGCTTAACATACAAGGCCATGTCAAACCCACAGCTGTTGGACATGCTACACTTAAAGAAATCCCAATCCCTCAGAGCCACACCCTCCAGGGATCTAAACCTTGTCATCACAATAAACAAAATATGCTGGAGGGATAGGTTCCTGACCCAGAGACTCCCCAGACTCTGGAATAGATTGCCCATACATGTCAAGCAGAGTGCCTCTTTGGCCCTCTTCAAAAGAAACCTTGACGATTGGATGGGAGAAAGGAAATTCACCCCGGGGATCACGTCAGTCGCACTGCTAGAAAGGGGTCCAGGGAAGTAAATAGTGTGGGAAGAAATAGCCAGAGAATTGTTATGGCTAGGCTTGTATAGGCCCTAGGGCTGATAGCCTAGTACCAACCTATGAACTTTGACCACTGTCACTAAAGCCCATCTAGTTATAAACAACATGTCTAGTTGATCCAGTGAGTTCTCTGATTCGACTCATTACTGAATACAACACTGCATATTCTAACATTCCTACAGACCACCTGAAACAGTTACAAAAAAAAAAAAAAATCAAACACCTACGGTATCCATGCATTAAAACAGTGTCTGACTTGGTCCTACTTGCCTGGAATATACCACATTGGGGAACCTAACACTAAACAAAAAAGTCAGTAAAAACAAAAAAAAAATACTTATCTCTCAGCCTGCACACTAAATCTATCCTTACCTTCAAGTGCCAACAAAGAATGACCATTTAAGCTGTTCCAGACACTAGCTCTCTAATCGTTACCATTTGTATTGAAACTTTACTGGGTATCTACTGCTTGATTGTATTCACCATGCCATTTTCAGCTGTACACACCATAGGAGGTAACTAGGCTAATGGCCTAGCCATTCATGTCCCAATTTTCCCCAATTATCAATGTGCATGGGCTAGAATGGCCTTTGTATATGCCTGTGCCTTAGGGCATCTACAAACTGTCCCTATTCATGAAGACAACAAGCAACAAAGCAGGGGTAAATTTCCCAATTTCCCATCCATTGGTCCAAATTGTGTTTGAATAGACTTAGGGAAGAGCTCCGTTTCACTTATATGGGGAGTCTGTTCCTGAGAAGGGGTTATCTGAGACACATACCCATCCCTCTAAAATGTTTTATGTCACAGATATAGTTTAGATCCTTAGTTCAGGTAATTCTGGTGCTGTTTGCTTTATGAATGTGTAGCAGATCCAGCAGACCTGGATTGGAGAATGCCTTTTATGTTAGGCATAGATTACCTCTCAGTAGTCTGTAGGAGACAGAGTACAGGGACAGAGCTTTGACACAGTCCACATAGGACATGTTATTTACACCCTGTATTCTTTTAGTGAGGAACCTCTGGGCCACCCTAGCTGCTGCAAACACCTGGTCAGGTGGATGGTGAAGAGTGCATTGCACTCAATTATTGGTCTAATGTGGACTGAGTATAGTGGGAGTATGATCTCCTTACATCTGGATGCCATGTCCTTACTTATACGTTGCACCACATAGAAAGACTTTCTTACTACTACGGATACATGGTGATCAAAGTTCAGATTACTGCTAACCGGAGTCTCCAAATCCCTTACCACTGGGTATACTCTTAGGGGAATGCTATCAATGTTGTAATTTGCTGCCATTGGGGGAAAAATCATGCAGTTTTTTGCAGAGAATTTTATGCCATGGTCCTGGCACCAGTTGTCTGTCTGTGTCAGACCTTCCTGGAAGATATCTATATCTTTGGGGGATTCAGTGATTGCACCCAGCTTGCAGTCATCAACAGATCTGGTCAGACAAAGGCCCTCTACATTCCCCTTGACTTCAGAGAAATATATTCCAAACAAGAGAGGTCCCAGTACCAAGTCTTGTGGGACACCACTAGTAACAGGCCTCTTGGTGGATGTGGATTCCCCCAAGCTAACTTCAAATATCTTATCTGTGAACCATTTGGTATCCATTGGGTGACAGAGATTTTTGCCTAAATATGTGTGTCTATAATGCCAGAGTGAGGTATTGTGTCAAATGCCTTTGCCAGGTCAATGAAGGTAATACGCAATGTTTTGCCCTCATCCATGGCTCTAGTGACCTTCTCTAAGCCCACTTAATTTAGTAGGCATGACCTGCCCTTGACAAAACAGAAATGGGATGGGTCCAGTCTTTGAAGATTTCCTATGTCTTTACCAGGTCCACAGTAATTCTTTCCATGGCCTTGCATATAAAAATAGTAGTCAAACTTAGGGGTTTGTTGATGGTCTGTCTGTGTAGAAGGATGCCAGTTCCAGTCATCCATTCCCTAGGGATGAAGCCTGTCTTGAGGCTGTGGTTGACTAGAGAATATAGTGGGCCTGATAGGTCATGTTTCAAGCTATTTAGGAAGCATCCTGGGATATTATCAGGACCCACTAATGCAGTGTTTTAGCTCTGGACAGTGCAGTGAGGACCTGTCCTTTAGTGATAGGGGAGAAATGGTAGAGGGTATTTCCTGGGGGGACCTGGGGGTGAAACTGGAGCTAAATTTATTGGCCAGCAAATTAATTATATCCTCTGGTTTAGTACAGGAAGTTCCATTTACTATTAGTTCAACATGCTGTTGTGTGTTCCCATTAAGGCAGAGTACATAACAGAAAAATGCCTTATGGTTATCCTTAGCCTGGGTGATTATTTTTGCCTCAAAGTTGTCTTTGGTGGACTTGATTAGTTCCCTGAGTTGTTTGTTGAGACTGGCGAGGGAGTTTGTCTATTGGGCACAGTCCTTCCTATTTTTGGACAGGATTTTCTTTCTTTTGTTTTACAGCTATTTATATTGAGGGTCCACCAAATGGGCTTGTTTTTTTCATGTTTGTTTCAGGTTTATTTCAGTTTTGTACTGCAGTTTCTCTGTTATTTACATGCTTATACAGAGTTTCCATAAACATTTCAGCATAATCCACCATGTTTTCTGAGTTTGGGGGGCTTCGAATTTAGCTATACCTTCACTTAATAGGAGGTAGTTAGCTTTTGAAAAGTTCTTAAAGGTTCTGGGGCTTGCTGGGAGTTCAGCCTTTTTTATTTAAAGGGTTACTGCTTTGTGATCTGATCTGACCAGTGAGGACATTACACAAGGAGGTGTTGCAAAATTCTCTCATATTTGCGAGTACCAAATTCAGAATATTTACACACCTAGTAGGTGTGCAGACCAGCTGTTCCAGGGTGTTTGCATTGTCAAAACCCAGGAATCTTTAAACCTACATGTTGGTTGTGTTTGTATCACTTATAGTGGGATAGTTGAAGTCACCCATGAATATGGTGTTGGGCTGAATTGTGAAGGACTCCAGTACAGTCAACTATGTGGTATTGTTATCCTGGGTCATAGATGGGAATCTATAGCTATCAAGAATATGGTACTGGACTTTGCCTAAGGTTAGTTGGACATGGAGTAGCTGAAGCATGTCATATTGTTTTACAAATCTTGAGGTGCGCCTACATTTTATATATAGATTAACACAGTTCTGCTTCTAGTCTCTTCTTGGGAGCTAGCTGGTCTAAATGTGTGGAAGGCATTATGCCTTGTACTGCTGTGGTGACTTTCACGGCTTTAAACCATGTCTCAGTAACTGCACAGATGTCAACATTCTTCAGGGTGAGCAGTGCTTCTAGGGAGTGGAGCTTCTTGATGAGACACCTAGTGTTGAGCAGTAACACCTTTAGTTTATCTTACATAGAATTTACTATGTTGGAAGGCTTATCAGATTGGCATTGCCTAAAAAAGGCATTATAGGAGTGGATAACATTTTTGTCAATATCCAAAAACCTGGTGGGGACAGGAGCAAACCCTCCCTGGAAAAGTAGTGTGGTCTGTCGATCATGTCCTCTCAAGCTGACAAATGTTGAACCCCTTTAGAATGACACCAGCACTAAAGCCAACTGTTAAAGTCAATCATCTTCTATTTATGCTGTGGTATCATCCTTGGAGAAGGTAGAATGCTGCTCAGTGCTGGGCTCACACCTGCCTAGGGCAGTTAATCTGGAAGCTCTATAATGCCGCTCTTCATACAGTCCAGGCAGGTATGTCTCAGGTCATTAACACCCACATGGACTATGATAGAGTCATACTGGTACTTGTGGATCAGCTTCCTGAGTGCATGGGTGATCAGGCGGATCCTTGCTGCTGACAGGCAACTGACCATGACTGTCTCCTTGCTCAGCTTGGTGAGGGGGGCATCAGTGCATATCCAATGACCAATATATTGTGTTGTGTGGCAGTTCACCATAACAGCTTAGAGGATGAGACATTGCGAGATGTGGGTGTATGTGTCCTGGGGTGTGTTTACTTTGTACAGTGTTTGGGAGGTTGCTGAGGGCAGTGTAGAGGAGGCCTTTGAGGTTTGGGTAGATTGCATTTAACAGCCTCAGCATATCTGAGTTTATGTGTCAGATCCATTGTGGGTGTAGTGTAGTGTGTGTGTCTGTATGTGTGTGTGTTACTGGCAACCTGTTTAGAGCTATCAGTGTTTGTATGCCAGAGCTTTGCCTCCAAAGGCATAGTGTAATTACATCTCTTGCATACAGTGTCAGTCTGCTTAAGATTAAGGTAGTTGTCAGTAAATGTGAGACAATTGCTATATTGTCTCAAGATGCCCATTTCCACCAGGCTGGCTACAAAGATAGTAGGAATGTGCACATCCATGGCTTTGAATCCTCTTTTTTGTGATCTATGAGGGAGTGATACAATTGAGATTTAGAGTTGTTGGGCCAGAAAGAGAGATCTATGATTGGTCTAAAACAACATTCTGGAGGCAGTGTTTCTCAGCAGGCAAACAATCTGCTCTGTAATCAGCTAGATACTTGAGAAAATAGCTGATTAAGTTTTATGTGGAAAAAAAATTACATCTGTAGGTGTCTGCTTCTATACAGGGCACTGCAAACCACTGCTGCCCAGCTCAGCACAGCTTAAAGGAGATGAGTTAAAGTGGAATCCAATCAGTAAACAGCAAAAATGCAGTGTGTGCATCTGTGTGTACATATAGCTATATCAATCTATATATATATATATATATATATATATATATATATATATATATATATATATATATATATATCTGTGTGTACACACACGCATGCACACGCGCACACACAAGCCTCAGATCCTGCAGCAATTCACAATTCTCACTGTTATGAGTGATACAACAAGACTAAGGTTTCCAGACTAAGTAAAATTCAAACAGAAAATGCAGTAGAGATGTAATAAATGAGGCTCAGATCCTGCAGCAATTCACAATGTTCTCACAAGTATGAGTGATACTATAATACTAGACTAGACTAAAGTCCCTAGATCAAGTACTCTGATGGGTACTACAAGACTAAGGTTCCAGACTTTTGGTTAAAACAAGGAAAAACGCAGCAAAGCAGTAATAATACACAGTTCAGACTAACACTCTGAATATTGCAGATTACACTAATTGAAATGGTGGTTAGCGTTGTCGCCTCACAGTAAGAGGTTCTCCGGATCGATTCTGGGCTGGAGAGCCTTCTGTGCGGAGTCTAAATGTCCTCCCCTCGGTCGAGTGAACTTGAAAAGACATGCAGGTAGGTACATGTGTGGGTGTGCCTTCTTTGAATGTTGGGTGCCAGGCTGGCAACTCGATACTGTAAAAATTCACTGCCAATCATTAGTGGACCAGAATTCTGCTATTGCGACCCCTAACCGGGAAAAGCCGAAAGACTTTTTACACTAGTTGAAATGGAATTAAACAGATGCTAAAGCAAGCTTTGAGTCTAATGGGAGTGCCTTATAGTTTGACCTATGAGTGTCCAGAAGAAATAGCAGTGGGACAGGCTTGCAAACTCTAATTTACAATAGGGGTGGGTAGCTAAAAGGCACCAAGTTTAAAAAGTACAAGAGCTGGGCAGGTAGATAAGAAAAACTCAAAAATCAATGCAGTCAAAAAAGAAGTTATATACTCACCATGACGTTCCATGTGAGTTGTTCATCTCACCTACATTCTTACTGATGGGTTCGGAGCCGATCCTCGGCTTTGACTCGGGTAACTGAAAAAGCTCGAGGTCTTCAACTAGCTCGAGGCCCACTCCCTATCCCATGATGCACCTTGTGCTTCCCTCAGATCTTGTTTGCTGCCAAAAGACTACATACTACTAGTAATATGCTAATATTGGAAACTGGATAAGAAACAGTAAGACCATGAAATAAATAAATTCTCGGTCCTCAAGAAGCCTGGATGGAGGTTGGAGGGTGGGACGTAAGAATGAAGGCGAGATGAGCAACTCACATGGAATGTTATGGTGAGTACATAACTTCTTTATGTGAAGTTGTTCTATCTCGCTGTACATTCTTACTGATAGGTAGTATCCCAAGCACCATCTTTCTCGGGTGGCTCACGGGAGAATGTTCTTCAAGACAGTGGAACCAAAGGAAGCCCTGTCTACTTTGTAATAAGTGATGAAGGTATGAGGCTTTGACCAAGTAGCTGCTGCACAAATAGCATCTAATGGTAATTTAGCCATAAAAGCTAATGAAAGAGATATAGCTCTAGTAGAGTGGGCCTTTATTTTCTGTTGTAATAGTGTATTCACTGAACTGTAAGTGAAGGATATACAATCTGATAGCTAGTTTGATAAAGTAGTTTTCACCACTGGAATGCCTTTTTTTGACTCTGGAAAGGAAACAAAGAGCTGATCTGTTTTCCTGATAAGTTTGGTCCTGTCTAAATAGAATCGAAGTTGTCTGTGCACATCAAGTTTGTGCAGTATATGTTCCATCTCATTACTGTAATTAGGGAAAAATATGGGCAATTCAATATATTGGTTGAGATTTGTCTCTGAGCAAACATTAGGTAAGAATGAAGGATTCATCCTGAGTGAGACTCTATCATTATGGAAAATCAAATAAAGGGGTTTAATGGACAAGGCCTATAACTCCGAAACACTCCAAGCAGAAGTAATAGATATTAAAAATATGGTTTTCCATGATTGGCATTTTAAGTCACAAGATGCGGCTGGTTCAAAGGGGGGCAGGATTATACAGGAAAGAACAAAATTTAGGTTCCATGGCATAACTGGAGCTTTGATGGGTGGTCTCAAATGAACAGTACCCTTGAGAAAGACTTTGGAGAGTCTATGTGACATAATATTGGACCCCTGGTCACCTAGATGAAAGTTAGCGATTGCTGCCAATTGAAATCTAATAAGTTCATAGGTTCATACTAGGCTATCTGCCCTAGGGCATTTATAAGCCTAGCCAGAGTGTGTTTGGCTTTCGCCACCCATTTTAAATTAATTTTGCTATGCCCTTTTTCGAGGTTAGTATACTGTGCCTCTGTCTAACAGTGACACAGAAGTGATACCCGGGGTAAACCTACGATCTCCCATCCACTCATCAACATTCCTCTTGAAAAGAGTCAATGAGGGACTCTGCCTAACCTGGACTGGGATTTTATTCCAGAGTGAAGGGAGCCTCTGGGTTATGAATCTGTCCCTCCAGCATGTCCTATTTATTTCAGTGCTGAGGTTCAAGTCTCGGGACCCGGTAGCTCGATGGGATTTGGATTTTCTGAGGTGCAGCATGTCCATTAATTCCGAGTTGGACATGGCTTTATACGTCAGGCACAGATCGCCTCTGAGCAGGTGATATGCCACTGAGTAGAGCTGGATTTCTTTAACCGGGCAGCATATGGCATCTGTTTGAGCCCTTTGATCCTCTTGGTGAGGTACTTTTGGGGTCTTTCCAGTTGCTGCAGGTGTCTGGTAAGGTACATCCCAAAAGGGGCATTGTACTCAATTATGGGCCTGATGAGGGATGAGTAAAGAGGCACGATGACCTCCCCTGATCTAGATGTGAATCCCTTCATGATTAGGTGGGCTATATAAAATGTTTTTCTAACCACTTTGGCCACGTGGTTGTCAAATGAGAGATTGCTATCAACTTGGGTCCCCAGGTCCCTAATTACTTCTTCTGTACTTAATGGATTACCACCTATGTGGTAATTTGTGGGCACTTTGTTTTGCCAAAGGGGATGACTATACACTTTTGGCGTTTAGCTTGAGGCCATGGCTCTGGCACCAGTTGTCTGTTTCTATGAGGCCCTTTTGGAGGATGCTTGTGTCGGCTGGAGAGTCGATTATGGCCAGTTTGTAGTCATCTGCGAACTTGGTCAGCCACAGTCCTTCCGTGTTGGCCTGTACCTCCGAGAAATATATACCGAACAAGAGAGGTCCCAAGACTGAGCCTTGTGGGACGCCACTTGTAACTGGTTTGGAGTCTGACATGGCTCCAGCAATTCTAACCATGTGGGTTCTGTCCTTGAACCAGTTTGCAACCCATCTAGTGACATAGGGGTTTATATTTAAGCTGGTGAGCTTATCTATAATGCCCGAGTGGGTATTGTATCAAAGGCTTTTGCGAGGTCCAGGTAGGCTGTGTGGACCACCTTCCCCTCATCAATGGCCTTGGTGGCTGTTTCAAAGAAATCGACCAGGTTTAAGAGGCAGGATCTGCCCTTAACAAAGCTGAACTGGGTAGGATCCAGTGTTTGTAGGTCTCCAATATCTTTATTTATGAGGTACATGATGATCCTTTCCATAGCTTTGCAGACCAAGCTAGTCAGGCTTATGGGGCGATAGTTTCCAGGATCCGTTGAGGCACCACCTGACTGCTGCCACTGCCCCTTCATGGAAAAGTTTAGTCAAAAACTCCAAAATGGATGAAATTGAAACCAGGTATGGATCAATATTGTTCTTAAGTGCCCATATAGAAAACCTCTTCCATTTACTAAGATATAACTTCCTGGTAGACGGTTTATGACAGGATGTTAAAATATATTGAGCCGCAGCTGATATATTGTGAATCCTGGCTATGTTTGAAATTGGAGCAGCCAAGCTCTCAGTTTGAGGGACTGAAGAGAAGGGTGGAGAGCCCCTGATGAATGAGTCAGAAGATCTGGTACTGGGACCAGAATCCAAGGTTCTTCCAATAGATGAGGCTGGAGGAAAGGGAACCAAATTTGACAAGGCTGGTAAGGAGCTATTAGAATGATGGTCCTTCCCAGAGCCTTGGTTTTCTGTAAAACTTTGGGTATCAGAGGAAAGGGAGGGAAGGCATACAGGAGACCCAGGGGCCAATTGTGTACAAGTGCATCCCTTGGGGCATCCCCTGGAGGGGGGAATTACGGCTAAGTAGCCACTGCATTTCTTGTTTGTTGAAGTTGCAAAGAGATCACAGCAAGGTTGGCCCCATCTGCAGAATATTCTTTCCATTACTTCGTCCTCTTTTAGGGACCACTCATGAGGCAGTAGAATTACCCTGCTCAGCTTGTGTGCTATCAGATTGGATCTCTCCAGGATGTGTGTTGCTATCAGAAAGCGCTGGGTGGAAGTTGCCCATTGCCATACTCTCAGGACCTCTCGACACAGGGGGTAAGATCTGGTTCCTCCTTGTTTGTTTATGTACCAGACCACTGACATATTGTCTGTCTGAATTGCAATAGTTCCCAGAAGAAGAGAGTCTTGAAAGGACTGCAACGCTAGAAGAACCGCTCTCATCTCCAGAACATTGATATGCAGATGAGTCTCGTATCTGTTCCACATGCCTCGGGCTGTTCTTCCCTGATAATGCCCCCCCACCCTATCAAGGAGGCATCCGTGGTCACCGTGGCTAGAGGAGCGGGTAGAACAAAGGGGCAACCTAGAGTTACTTGGTGAGATGTCAGGCACCACTGAAGGTCCTTCTTGCAAGAATCCGTTATTAGGATTTTGTGTAACATTGGAAGTTCTTGAAAGGACCATTTCGTGAACAGAAGCACTGTAGTACATGCATATGCATCCAACCCAAAGGAATTGCAATGATCGCTGCCGCCATTGTCCCTAGCAATTTGAGTACCATTGACACAGGGGCTTTCTTTCTTGGAAGCAGGTCTAGAACCTGATTTTGAAGAACACAAACTATTTCTAGAGGAAGGTTTAGGGTCATAGTAATGGTATTTAGCTCTGCTCCTATAAAAACGGGATGTTGCGATGGCGACAAGGCAGATTTTCCTGAATTTATCGTAATCCCCAACTGACTGCAGAGGTTCAAAGTTGTGTCCCTTGCTTGTATGAGTTGATGCTTGGTGGTGGCAGTGAGGAGCCAGTCATCTAGGTATGGAAACACCTGGAATCCCAAACGTCTCAGATGAGCCATGACTACTCCCACGCATTTGGTGAACACTCTGGGGATTGTAGTGAGACCACAGGGCAGAGCCTAAAATTGATAACGACTGGCTCCCAGCCGGAAGCGCAGATGAACTCTGGATGGCCTGTCCATTTTTATGTGGTAGTACGCAACCTGGAGATCTATCCAGCACATCCAATAGTCTTGCCCCAAAAAGGGAAGAATTGACTGTAGCATGACCATCCGGAATTTCATTTTTCTCACCGACTTGTTTAGTCTGCTGAGATCCAAAATGGGCCTCCAGTCCTCTGTTTTCTTTGGAACTAAAAATAACCTTGAGTAAGTTCCAGATCCTCTTTGGTCTGCTGGGACTGGTTGGATGACTTTTTTCCAGCAACCTTTGAATTTCTGAGGCTGCCTGCTCCCTGCGACTGAGTGGAACATCCGGGATTTTCCTTATAAGGGTGGGGTGGCAAAGGGAATTGAGTATCCTCTGGATATGATACTTTGTACCCAGCTGTCTTTTGTTATTTTTAGCCAGGCATCTGGGTACAAAGAGAAGCATCCCCCGACTGCCTCCAGAGATGGACAGGCAGGCCTCCTCTCAGGAGCGCTGATAGGGCTTTCCAAAGAACTGATCTCTGTCGCCCTGGTTCTGTGGACCCCCTCTGCCGCATGGGCGGCGTCTTCCATTGTTACTCCCTCCTCTGCATCTAGAGAGGGGTTCACCATGAGTGTCCTGGAAAGCTCCTTGAGTTTTATGGAACATTTTCCCACCCTTCTGACCTTTGAGGTAAGGTCTGGTAGGGGTGGAAAAGTGGACTCCAACGGCAGAGTCTTTCCATCCTGTTGACTTCTGTAAGGTTTTCCTTCACTTTGGGTCCAAAAAGGGACAAGCCATCAAAAGGGGTGTTAATAAAGGATGACTTAAAGGGCTCCACAAAGGAACACAAGTACATCCAGGAATATCTCCTAAGAGCAATTCCTGTCCCTGCAGCCCTACTTGTTTCATCAGCTGCATAGGAGACCAGGCGCATGGAAGAGTTTACAAGAGAATTTAGGGTAGTGAGTTGGGAAGTTACCTTCTCTGAGACTCCTGCAGCTACTGAACCCTGTAGAGTATCTGCTAGTTTTTTTAGGAGATCCCTTTGCAACCTTGTGAAATGTGTTAGATAGTTCAGTGATTGGAGAGCAAAAGTCGCTGAACTAAACATGCATTTACCAAATCTGTCCATAATCCTATAATCCTTGTTAGGAGGATAGACAGATGTAGAAGTTTCTGACAGTTCCTTCTTGGTGGCTGCTGCCACCATCATAGCATCAACGGGCACTCCCTTGGTCAGGAAGGTCTTGTCCTTGGGGGAAGTTATAAATTTATTAGGCCTCCTAGGAACAGGCTCCATTGTATCGGGGGACTCCCATGCCCTTTGAGATATTAGCTCAATTAATTCATCAAAGGATGGAGAAGCCCAAGAGGTGGAGGGTTGAGACTCAAAAGCCTTCAGAAGCATTGACTCATCAGTAAGGTTAAGGGACTTCCAGCCACCCCTCTGCTTAAGAATTTCCAGGATATCTGTGAAGGAAATATCCTCCAAGGAGGACTGTGGGGACCCTTCTGACTCATCTAAGTCAGTGTCTGAAGTGATTGATTCCTGTGGGAGTCTATATGCTTCCTCTTGCAAAGTCTCTTCCTGGGAACCTCTTCAGTGGGAGCTTCTGGAGAGGTCTCAGAAGAGCAGGGCTCGCCCAATGGGGCTTCCTGAGGCTCAGGGTCTCTACACTTTGGATGGATGTGTGTTGAAGAGCTAAGACACCGGTGCTCTGGGGAAGGGAGCTACTAGTTCTGATGGTGTGGTTGTCCACACAGACAACAACCTCCTCATAGCATTGAAAGCACCTTGGTCCCAATGCGAAGAAATCCATGGATCTGAGGATATGGAAGAGTCCCTCGGTGCCAGAACAGAAGGCTCAGAGCCTGAGGATGGAGCCATACTCATCTGAGCAGAGGCCCCAAGGGGCAAAGTCGAAACCAAAAAATCAGTCCGACTATCCTCCCTGGACCCGAACAACGAATGTTGGCTCCTAGACCCCTTTGTTAGCACTGAAGATGTCAGGGTTGTCGGGACTGACAAGCCTGAAGTAGACGTCGGACCGGAAGGCTCTGCAATCATCAGCTCCGAGCACTCCTGCTCCGAAACTTCAAGACGGATTGGAGGAGGAACAGAAGACAGTGGGGGAGATTTTGTTGGTTTCAAAGTCCCAGAGATCTGTCCTGATAAAAGTTTGGCAAGTGCCGGTGTCTGCAGAAGCCTCTGCACCACACGATCCATATCTTTATTTGAAAGTCTTGAGGACCGGGAAGAGGCTATGGAAGAAGCTGCTGACTGAAGGACTGGAGACTTTAAGGTAGGAGATACCAGCTCCAATATCGGGGACCAGCTCCTACAAACACTAACAACCTCCAATTCTGAAAGCAGTGGAGCCGAGGGAGTAGTCCCAACCGGTTTTAAGGTCAATTAACCCTTTTTTTGCTCCGACCCAGAAGAAGACTTAGAAGACAAAGTCTTTGAAGATTTGAATGTCTTGTCTGGTGATTTGTCCTTATCCAATGATTCCTGAAAGGAAGACTTCAGTAATCCTCTGGCTATCAGCTTAATACTTTTATGTTCATGAAGAACACAAGAGCTAAATGAATGACAGATAGCACAATTCTCCTGTAGGTGAACCTGACCTAAACAATAAACACATTCTGTGTGACCATCTGTTATTGACATTCTTTTGGCCATTTTAGGACATTTTTTTTTAATCCAGATTTAGCTTTCTCTGGTTGAGACATGGCAGAAACTATCAATATCTCTACTTAAAATACCATAGAATACTTTAATAAAGATATTGAACACACTATATGCACTACTATTAAAGAGAACACACAATACTATACAATACATAGCCCCAATAAAAAAATAGAGCCCTAACGTCTACAATATATGCAAAAAAACACACACAGTATGAATTATAACTATTGCCCTAAAACATGGGCTTAAGAGCTAGCCTTAACACACTCTATGAGAAGAGAGAAAGAAATTCAAACAACCCTCTAACTTAAGTGAGTTGTTACACTTAAGGTAAGAAGAAAAAAATGGCCTACAAAAAAACACGGCCAGCAACAACTAGCAAAAACACACACACACACTCTAAATTTTAATGCTAACTAACTACTTATCAAGATAAGAAAAGTTATCTAACTACAAAACACTAACTATCAAGCAAAACTATCACTTTTAAGTGAAATATTAAACTTTTACTGGCCAGAGCTGTCGAAACACTCCCGATCTGTTGCAGTGGCAAACAAGATCTGAGGGAAGCACACGGTGCATCATGGGATAGGGAGTGGGCCTCGAGCTAGCTGAAGACCTCGAGCTTTTGCAGTTGTCAGAGTCAGAGCCGAGGATCGGCTCCGAACCCATCAGTAAGAATGTACGGCGAGATAGAACAACTTCATATCAGCAGTTTTAAACTCAGATCTCTTGTAGACAAAGAGAATTGTAAGTTGTTGTTGTTTGTCTTTTCCCGGTTAGGGGTCGTCACAGCGAATCTCCGGTCTGCTAATGATTGGCAGTCAATTTTTATGGTGCCGAGTTGCCAGCCCGACGCCCAACCTTCAGCGAAGGCACGCCCATTCACGCATGTCTTTCAGAGGCCACTCGACCGTGGGGAGGACATGCAGACTCCACACAGAAGGCACTCCAGCCGAGAATTGAACAAGAGAACCTCTTGCTGTGAGGCAACAGCGCTACCGCTGTATCACCGCGGCTTTATACATTAAATAATAAAACTATTTAAAGCTTCTCCCACTAATTATCTTATCCTGTCTGTTGCTTGCAGTTTCATTTCTGGCAAATGCAGTTATTGTTTCTTCTGAAAACTGTTCTAGCATACAAAACATGTTTGCTATGTGCGGCTGCTTACCTGTCATATCTGTACTATCAGAACTGTGAGGCACCCTGAAGCTGACAAACTCTGCTCAATACTCCTCTATTACAGAACGTCTTGAATTTAATAATGGACTTTTCCTCATTTTATATCTTAACAGCTTCACAAAGCAATACCTACAAACATGCCCCCCCCCCCAAAAAAAAAGAAACATCCCTCACTTGAAAGGGCGTATTCATCTTTCAAATTAGTTGCAAACTAATGCAAATTACTAAGTAACTGCCATGCAGCATGTGTTTTGCTAGCTGTTCTCTGAAAGAAAAATCACAACAAAAGTATTCTAGTTGGGTCTCATGTATGTCTATATGACTTGTTTTCACCTCTGCCCTTGGTACTATGCTTCTGAACACATTTAGCTTTTGCCAACTCTTCCTTTTCAGGCTATTTTATACCAAACTAATCTGCTCTCTGACAGATGTAAGTATTTAAATACCACAGTAGTCTGTGCTCTGCCAGATGCAGATACTCGAGCTTTGCATTCTCTTTAACTGCCCTGTACTGTGTCTGCTAATGTTGGCAGTCTTACAGGTCACGGCATCTGGTCTCCACCACAAGTTAAAATGTAAACCATAAAAGTTGCCAGCAATATCTAGTCAAAAAATGCTGTACTGGAGATACTATTACACCTTCCCTCACTCCATATAGCATACTTCCACATGGAATAACTTTCTCTTGCACCTTGACCTAAATCAGACATGTTACTAAACAACTGCAAATCTCCTTTTCCTGTTCAAACATCCTGGCATCCTTTGTTATATATATACGGGGGAAGGGGGGGTAACCTTTGCCTAGACAAGAATGTTCAAACCATCTGGGGAATATTATGTGTCCTCTCAATTTTGGCTGGAACTTGCCATCCTATTTAAATGTTGAAAGTATTCTGCATAATATTGCTAGCAGACTGTTTGAGTTGCCCCATACAACCTTATGTTATGAACTCTCAGACACTTTCCTTTTCTTACATAACCTCAAAACTTTTCAAAAAGTCTGCCCAGATAACTTTTAAAGTGGTACAGTAAGACATACGTTCTAAAAGTGTACTATACGCAACATGGAAACAGTAAGCCCTTAAAGATGCCAAACTGAACCAGCTGCAACAAGAAAGTCAAGACTAAGGTTCTTCTACTATGTTATGCACTCATGACCTTTGCAAATCAAAGGGACCAAACTTAATTGCACTCTTCTGGACCAAACATAACCCAGATAAAAGCTACTTCTGCCACCTTGCCTATTTCTTCTTCATACTACAGTGAAGCCGCGGTGGTGTTAGAAGCTGCGGAGGCTCTCTATAATAATCTGCTCAAGCAACAGAGACCTCCAAAGCAGAAATGCAAGCAAACTCCACCCCCCAACACAACCCAAATGACACATAGCCCGCAGACTCAGTGTGCCACTCAACCACAGCCAATAAGTTAAAACAACGTACCCAACACACTAGTCATAGGTGACTCTATAGTCAGGCACACTGATGTCCCACTCACCAGGCTAAACAAGGAGAAAGCTACTGTCAGCTGCCTGTCAGGTGCCAGGATCTGCCACATAACCCACGCACTCAGGTCACTCCACAACAAGTACAAATATGACTCTGTCATTGTCCGTGTTGGTGTGAACGACCTGACATGTACCTCCCTGGACTACATGAAGAGAGACATGGAAGAGCTCTCTGCTCTTGTAGCCCAGGCAGGTATGACCCTAGCCCTGAGTAGCATTCTGCCATCACCCAGAATGATGCCGCAGTACAAGAACAAAATGATTGACTTCAACAACTGGCAAAGCTTCTGGTGCCATTCTAAATGGATCCAGTATCTATCTGCCTGGGATGACATGGTCGACAGACCACAATGCTTTGCCAGAGATCGCCTGCATCTGTCACCCCTGGGATTCCGGATACTGGCTAAGGATCCTGCCGCCCCTATAGTGCCTTTTTTAGGCAAGGTTCAAATGACAAATTCACCACTGTAACAGGAACAGGCAAGCAAAAACTGAGGGTGATGCTATTCAATGCTAGAAGTCTAAATCTCAAAATGCACTCACTCGTGGCACTCCTTAAAATGGAGAACATCGATATCTGTGCAGTGACTGAGACCTGGCTCAAGGCTCCAGAGAGCACCCCTGCACTACCAGGCTATAACTCATACCACACTTTTCGGCCATGTAACCTGGACCGGAACACCAAAGGTGGAGGTGTGTCCATATTCATTAAGGATATCCACACCTCCAGGCTAGTTGCTCAGCATAATACAGCCGAGGTTATCCAAGTGCAACTAACTCCGGGCAAAACTGCAATCCAAATTGTAGCTTGCTACAGATCACCCACCATGCCCCAGGATTCCCACTCCTCTTTTCTTGATGTACTGGAAAATATTAGAGTTCAACCAAACACCCTAATAATGGGCGATTTCAACTACCCCACCATTAACTGGGGAAACTACTCATGTACCAACTCCTTCGCTCAATGCTTTCTGGAATTCATAAACTCCAATGCCCTGGATCAACTTATGCACACCCCCACCAGGGGCAACAATATCCTAGATCTAGTCATTACCAACATGAGTGACCAGTGTTCCACACCTGAAGTCAACGCCTCATTGGTCCGATCCGACCATAAGCTAATTACCCTAGATATCCACATCCTGCCCCCACCCCCCATTAAGGAAACCATGGTAAAATTTTTCTCCAAAGCCAACTTCATGCTTCTTAAGACAGAAGTGGTGAACTTCATGACACCCATACAGATGGACAATACAGTTACGACTACTGAATCCTACACAATTGCACTTTATAAGCATTTACATGAGTGCATGTATCGTGCTATCCCAAACAGAACCAAGACACTATCCTCCAAAAAAAGGAAGCCAATCTGGTGGTCCCCTGCCATAAACAAACTGTACAACAGAAGGAAGAAACTGTTGCAAAAGAGAGTAAAATCCCATGAGTGGAGGAGCTCCCTGGTCAGCCTCAGTAAGAAGCCGCGATCCCTGATAAAATCCTCCAAAGCTAGTTACGAAAACAAAATCGCCACTGATTTTAAAGACAACCACAAAGCATTCTATAGCTATGTCAAGAATCTCAATGGCAACATTCAGATCTGCTCTGAGTTATAGCACAATGGCACTAAATATACAGACCCAGATGATATTGCCAACATCCTGGCAGATAGGTTCAGTGCTAACTTTACCCCCTTCTCACCTCCTAAAGAGCCCATCTCTATACCGGAAGAATGCAAAGTTCCTGTAATCACGGCTGCACAGGTAAAAAGCACACTCTCCAAAGCCAAGAACACAGCATCCATGGGACCAGACAACATCCCAGGCTGCGTTCTACATGAACTAAAGAATGAACTGGCACCCCACCTAAGTACCATGTTCAAACATAGCCTCACCTCAGGCTTTGTGCCTGCTGAATGGCACACAGTGACGGTTATCCCACTCCACAAGGGGGGGGAGCCACCACGGACCCCAGCAACTACCACCCCATTAGCCTGACGAGCCTGGTCTGCAAGGCCATGGAACGTATCATCATGGAACTTATAAACAAAGACACTGGTAATCTCCACACTTTGGACCCCACCCAGTTCGGGTTTGTAAAAGGCAGATCATGTCTCCTAAACCTGATAGACTTCTTTGAAGCAGTCACCAAAGCCGTAGACAAGGGTAAAGTGGTTCACACAGCCTATCTAGATCTTGCCAAGGCTTTCGACACCATCCCCCACTCTGGAATTATAGATAAACTCACTAAACTAGGTATAAATCCCTAAGTCACAAGATGGGTTGCCAACTCGCTCACTGACAGAACCCACACTGTGAAAGTAGCAGACTCCAAATCCGACTTCAGACCAGTGACAAGTGGAGTACCACAGGGTTCAGTCCTGGGTTCTCTCCTGTTTGGTATCTACTTCTGTGAAGTACAGGCTAACACAGAAGGTCTTTGGCTAATGAAATTTGCAGATGACTGCAAACTAGGAGCCATAATCAAAACTCCTAACGATGTGGACATCCTACAAAAGGGCCTCACTGAGACAGATGCCTGGTGTCAAAGCCATGGCCTCAAGCTCAATGTCAAAAAGTGCATTGTCATCCCCTTTCGTAAAAACTCTGTACCCATGAACTACAACATAGGCGGTAGTATATTTAACACAAAGTGTGATAAGAGACCTTGGGACACAGGTGGACAGTAGTCTCTCCTTTGATAATCACATCACCACAGTAGTCAGGAAATCCTTCTACGTGGTACACATCATCACAAAAGGTTTCTCATCCAGAAAAAAAGAGGTCATTGTTCCCTTCTACTCATCACTCATTAGACCCATTATAGAGTACAACGCCCCTTTTGGCATGTACCTCACAAGACATCTACAACTGGAAAGGCCGCAGAAATACCTCACAAAGAGGATTACCAGCCTCAAACAGATGCCCTATGCAGACCATCACAAAAAACTCCAGCTTTACTCCGTCGCATATCGCCTACTCAGAGATGATCTCTGCCTAACATACAAAGCTATGTCAAACCCAGAGCTGTTAGACATGCTCCACTTAAAGAAATCCCAATCCCTCCGAACTACACGCTCTAGGGACCTAAACCTTGTCACCACAATAAACAGAACATGCCGGAGGGATAGATTCCTGTCCCAGAGACTTTCCATACTCTGGAATAAACTAGCTATCTATAGCAAACAAAGCTCCTCATTAGCACTGTTCAAGAAAACTCTTGATGATTGGATGGGAAATAGGAAATTCACCCTGGGGATCACCTCTGTGGCTCTGCTCGACAGTGGCACAGGAAAATAATTTTCTTGGGTGGCAAAAGACAGGGTACCTTTTTGGCTGGGCTTGTATAGGCCCCAGGGCCGATAGTCTAGTACTTACCTATGGTGCAGCGGTAGCATTGTCGCCTCACAGCAAGAAGTTCTCCGTTCGATTCTCAGCTGGAGCGCCTTCTGTGTGGAGTCTGCATGTCCTCCCCATGGTCAAGTGGCCTTCGAAAGACATGCGTGAATGGGTGTGCCTTCATTGAAGATAGGTCATCGAGCTGGCACCTCGGCACCATAAATATCTACTACCAATCATTAGCAGACCGGATTTCCACTGTGGCGACCCCTAACCGGGAAAAGTCGAAAGAAGAACAACAACTACAGGTGATGGCCTTTTGTCAGGAAACTTGTTCACAGCCTGCATGAGAGTTCTGCCAGGTCATTGCAGGCCCTTTAGTATTGGCCCAAGAGAAACAGACCAGGCTGCAATGTAACGTTGTTACTTCACTTCAACATGTTCATTTTTTTTTCCCTTAGCTAGACAGGAATGTTGTTGTAAGCTGGCCTTTTGTATAAATTAGGGGAAAATATTAATTCAAGAACTCCTACAACTTCTCATTACAGAACTCAGACACCTCTACAATTACTGAAAGCACCTTTAGCTTAGCTAACAGTGAAAATTAAAACAGCTCTGAATTCTTTACAACTTTTACTGCTTTGCTCACCTGCTGTTCTCACTACAACTTTCTACAACCATTTAAGCTCACATTACTCTAGAAAAGTTCAGTGTTTACTTGATCAAAGAAATTTGTGAGCAACCTACACTTAGTTTTACTAAGACAATAAACACGCTGAACACAGATGCTAAAAGCATTGCAGAATGGAGACTTAACAAAACGTTATAACCAAGTTCTCCATTGATACACGTCCTGCTCGCAACAAAGCAGTACAGGTCTAATGAAACCTGTTACACTTATGTTTAGGGCAAAGGTTAAAAAGAAATATGCATGCATTGTGACATCATGCATAAACACATGGATGGTTTCAGTCAAGTCAACATGGAAAGAGCCTGCATAAAAAGCCAACGCTGACAGAGGCTTGTAAAAGAGGAAGTCCGAAGTGGTTCAAAGTTCTCTAAACCCAAAAAGACTTCTGCTTTACATTTTCACTTACAAGTTTGCCTTGATAAGAAATCAAAGTCCATGTTTTCAGGGTTTAACTATTAATCTGTTATTTTCTTTCCCAAACTGGTTTGCTCTGTTTTAATTGGTATGCTCTTTATTAGCAATATGTTGTCCTACCGTATATTCTAATTTATAGCATTTTGCTGTCTTTTGAGCAAAAGTTCTTTTTCAAGCGGGAGGATCAAGGAACTAAATTCTTCTTATGACACAAAGTGTCTACATAACACAAGGATCGGCAGCAGCAAATAAGAACAAAATAGTAGCAAAGACTCACCCACTGAAAATAAACATAATAATAAAAAAAAATAAAATAAAAAAGTGTGTAAAATCTGTTTAGGATATACAAATGATAAATGCAAAAAAATGAAGCAATAGCAATTCATTTTTCAAGTTAAGAAAATAGCAATTGCATTAAACAATGGCTCAATATATACAAGTAGACATATAGAAGAAACAGTTATAGCAATATATATTAAAGATCGTAAGAATTACAAAGTAACTAAGTCAAGAGACCAGCAGGAAAAAATGTATACACAGATAAAACTTTTGGGAGTGTCTAAACTGAAGTCTAGGCTTAGCATAAAGTCCTCTTGTAATCAAACCTAATGCTTCCCAAAGGTCCAAAATTATACACTTCCCCAGCATCTCTTTCAAAAGTCCATCCATGAAATCCTGTCTTCAAGTTGCATTGGGGACAGGAATGACATGTGTTTAGACGGGACCTCAAGGAAGGCTTACAAAAAATATTACAACACAGGGAATATCTTTTATCATACCAGTTCAAAACATGCACTGTACAGTGTCAAACATTAATATTCAAATCAACTTTAAGCTTAAAAAATAATGGATAGTTGATGTAGAGATGCAATATAAATTATCATGTGAGAACATGGTACATTAAGAAATATACGGCAAATAGTAGAGTATGGATGGTTAACCTATCCAGTAACCTGAATCAGAGGTGTGGTAATCTCAGTAGGGAACATGGTACAGCAAATGAGAAAAATCAGGACAGCAAGTGATGCAACAAGATATTTGAAAAGCAGACACTGAATTATCTAATAACCTGACTCAAAGGTAAAGTAATTACAGTCCAGAGCATCATAGTACAGTGAACATGGAAGCTAATAAAACAGGAATACTAAAAACTGGCTAATCGTATAGCAGGATGTGAAAAGACAAATAATTCAGTAGTACTAGAAGCTTCAGACAGATGTTTTATTAGCTCTTTTATCTGCAAATCCCTCTGTTTTTTCTTGACAGTACTGCATGCCATTTTGGATCTGATTTTTTTTACTTGGAAAATATGCTTGTTGTAATACTGTCTCCTGCTTTAGAGCGTCTAAGTTATCCAGTTATGTATTCTTATCTAATGTCTAGAGACTCTCACAATGCATGCTAAGGCACATTTTGGGGGTCTAAAGCACTGTTTACTGAGTCAACAAAAAAATTATTAAAACGCCTATTGCATTACTAATAAAAGTATTGAGCTGTGGAGTCTACACAACAGGAAATAATGCTTGACAAAGTGATCTAAAGAAGTGTTTGAGCAGATCACCTTAATTTCATTCGTGGAACTGCATAATTGAAATCCATGAAATCCCACTTTCTTTTATGTGATGCTTCTAAAGATAAAATGTGGCTGTAAAGATTCCAAAGACAACAACAAGGCATTCTATAACTATGTCAAGAATCTAAATGGCAATGCTCAGATCTGCTCTGAGCTAAAACAGAATGGCATTAAATATACTGATCCCAAGGATATTGCCAATATCCTGGCAGATCGATTCAGTGCCAACTTCAACCCCCTCTCACCCCCTAAATGGCCCATCTCAATTCCGGTAATAACAGCCACACAGGTAAAAAACACACTCTCCAAAGCTAAGAATATAGCATCCATGGGACCAGATGACATGTCATGTTTAATCATAGCCTCACCTCAGGTTTCGTGTCCACTGAGTGGCGCACAGCTACAGTTATCCCACTCCACAAGGGGGGATCCACCTTGGATCCCGGCAACTACCGTCCCATCAGTCTGACAAGCCTTATCTGCAAGGCCATGGAGCGTATTATCATGGAACTTATAAACAAAGACATTGGCAACCTTCAAACACTGGACCCCACCCAGTTTGGGTTCGTGAAGGGCCGATCTTGTCTCCTAAACTTGATTGACTTCTTTGAATCAGTCTCCAGAGCCATGGACAAGGGTAAGGTGGTCCACACAGCCTATCTAGACCTTGCCAAGGTCTTTGACACCATCCCCCACTCTGGAATCATAGATACACTTACTAAGCTGGGCATTAATCCCTACGTCACCCAATGGGTTGCTAACTGGCTTACTGATAGAACCCACACTGAGCCGACTCCAAATTCAGCTCCAGACAAGTGACCTCAGGGTTCAGTCCTGGGACCGCTCTTGTTTGGCATCTACTTCTCTGAAGTACAGGCAAACACTAAGGGACTCTGGATAACAAAGTTTGCAGATGACTGCAAACTGGGAGCCATTACTGAATCCCCAAATGATGTGGATACTCTACAAAAGGGCCTTACAGAAACAGATGCTTGGTGCTAGAGCCATGGGCTCAAGCTCAATGCCAAGAAATGTAGTTATCCCCTTTGGGAAAAAACATGTATCCATGAATTACCATATAGGTGGCAGTACACTAAACACCGAAAGTTTGATAAGAGACTTAGGGACACAGGTGGACAGTGGTCTCACCTTCGATAACCACATCACCACAACAGTCAGGAAATCCTTCTATGTGGCACACCTCATCACTAAGGGCTTTTCATCTAGAAAAAAGGAGGTCATTGTCCAACTGTACTCATCCCTTATTAGACCCATTATAGAATACAATGCCCCATTTGGTATGTACCTCTCAAGACATCTGCAACAACTGGAAAGGCCACAGAAATACCTCACTAAAAGAATCACAGACCTAAAGCAGATGTCCTATGCTGACCACCTTAAAAAACTCCAGCTATACTCTGTCGCATATCGTCTACTCAGAGGCAATCTTTGTTTAACATACAAGGCCATGTCAAACCCAGAGCTGTTGGACATGCTACACTTAAAGAAATCCCAATCCCTCAGAGCCACATGCTCCAGGGATCTAAACCTTGTCATCACAATAAACAAAATATGCTGGAGGGATAGGTTCCTGACCCAGAGACTCCCCAGACTCTGGAATAGATTGCCCATACATGTCAAGCAGAGTGCCTCTTTGGTCCTCTTCAAAAGGAACCTTGACGATTGGATGGGAGAAAGGAAATTCACCCCGGGGATCACATCAGTCACCCTGCTAGACAGAAGTCCAGGGAAGTAAATAGTGTGATAAGAAATAGCCAGGGAATTGTTATGGCTAGGCTTGTATATAAGGCCCTAGGGCTGATAGCCTAGTACCAACCTATGAACCTGTGAAGAAAGCAAGAAAAAGTCATAGTAGTCACTGAATGGACTATTTTTATATCTAATATAATATTTTAGCTGTGCGGTCTATATTGTTAATCGACAACTAGGAGAGACTAGTGGCCAGCAAGCCTTAAAAACAATGCTAAAGCAAATTACACAAAAGGGTAAAATGTTCCCGAGTGAACTGTATATAATGTAACAAGTAAATCCTTTACAAAGTGTCAAGCATTTTTTTGTATTTATTTAAGTATTTATTGATTTGTTAAATGTACACTGCGGTGGTGGTGCTGCGGTAGCATTGTCGCCTCACAGTAAGATGTTGTCTTGTTCGAAGAGCGTCTTCTGTGTGGAGACATGCATGAATGGGCGTACCTTTGTTGAAGGTTGTGCGTCAGGGCTGGCAACTCAGCACGTAAAAATCTACTGCCAATCATTAGCGGACCGGAGTTCCGCTGTGGCGACCCCTAACCGGGAAAAGTCGAAAGACACAACATTGATTTGTTAAATGTCTGGCTGGTTCAAACACTTCGTTCAACAATAACCCAGACCAAAAACAGCCACAACAAATCAGGCAAAATGTACACTGTTGCAAACATTGTCAAATGCACAAATTAAAAATGGAAGGTAAATACTGGCTATTTCATGTTTTCGATTACAGTGGGATACTGTCACAATTCTTTCAAGACTAAAACTAGAAAACTTTATAGTATACTACAAATCATGTACTGCTTTTATCTGCATGGATCCTGGTGCTACAGAGGTACATAAAACTAAATAAAAAAGAAAAACAAGATGTTAATATGGACTAAATACAAATGCACAGCATATATGATAAATCTTCGTGTATTTTTATATCTGTGTATTTTTTACTGGTTTGCTTCTTTCTTGATTGGTAATATTTTTGGTGGACTCCTAAAAAAAAAAAAAAAAACTCCTCTACAAGTGCAACAAAGAGAAATTAACTACCACAGTGCACATTAGCAATATATATATTTTAATTTTTATATACACATTGCATCATACAATGCACAAAATAACACAGAAAAATACACCTCAATAAAATTATGATTGTCAATAAACTGGAAGAACCCTTTACTACACTAGACTGATCTGTTTGTAAGATTACATACCAAAATACTCTGTAATATACAAGTGCATAGTCTGTTTTGAGCTATGCAAAAAGGATGCTATGTGTACATGGAAGCTGTATAAACTGATTATTATAAACACTAAAGAAAAAAAGCTGGACAAGGATACAAGCAAAATATTGTATATATTGTAGCAGTACAGGTAAAACCGAGTGCATTACAAAGTAGATTGCCAAGACAGCACAATTTACATACTCCAGAGGATTCAGAAAATTTGCCTCTGCCCATGCTAATTAGCTAATATGGGTTAGTCAAGTAGTAACGGAGAGAATCTCTGACTCAGCGACATATTACCGCACAGAAAAACACCTCATCAGCAAGTAATGACTATGTCTCTAAATCGAACATGGTGTTGTCAGTCCTGTTGATGCACTAGTATTCTCCTTGCAAGCCCATGAATTATGGCAGCATAGGCACCCCTACATGCACACAGACAATACTAAACATTCTATCTCACACACACACACACATCCATAGCAGTGACTGATGAATGTCATCAAAAGACAAAAATAACTCTGTAAAAAAATCCCCCACTTTGCTGAGTTACTCCAGAGCTGCAGCTGTTTGTGGGGAAAGCACATGGCTAACTAGCATTAGCCTGTCCCTCTGACTGGAACGAGGCTTCCTCTGTGAGACCGTTTTCCACATTACAGTCAACAGCTGGGGAAAACCATAGCAGATGAGTGATCTCTGAAACAGACAGGCTTACTATAATGCTGACAGTTTTGGGAGTAAGGGTTCCACATTGTAATACACCTCTCTGAATCCCAAGGACAATGTGAAACCACTGGTATATAATACTGAGCAATCGGCAATAATAATAATATTAATAATATTAATAATATGAGGGAGAAGAAATGTTCAGCCATAAATATTCAACCAGTTCAATAACACAGGCCAGCTGTAGGAAAGATGAGTACAGTGAGTGAGACTGAGGAAGACTATGTCATGCCAGAAAGTTCAATAAATAATACACCAACAGCAGATGTGGCCTAAACTTCACAAGGGGTGCCAGGCTATCTTCAATGCCCTAAGGATAAATTCCCATATTAAAGGTCATTAGTATGTAATTGCAGGCTTCTCCCAACAAGATTGATGTTGCAACATCTTTAAATTTCTCCTTTCCTTCAGATGTTCAACCGGAGTTAGTAATTACATGAGGGGTATGGTGGGTACATGTTTCTACTCATTTTTCACTTTAAATGCTGTTTGCATTTAAGTGATTTCATGTTGATGTAATCTCAGTTTTGACAGTCGATCACAATGGACTTGAAGTCTTGTCAGGAAGCCCATCACAAGGTCTATGGCATATATATTCTTACTGGAGTCTCAGAAACTTCTGTGTAGCATTTTACATGCTAATCACTGAAGCTAGTAATCTGCATATTCTTCTGTGTGGAGTTTGCATGTTCTCCCTGTGTTTGCGTGGGTTTCCTCCGGGTACTCCGGTTTCCTCCCACATTCCAAAAACATGCAACGGAGCATTTCTCCCCGGGCCTCTGCTGAAAACAGGCTCTGTTGAACCTAGTCGGACTATCACAGTCAACAAATGTTAAATAAAATAAAATGTATGGCTTCTCTGAAATGTAACAAATTTGAACCCAATCCACCCCATGGACAATCTGGAACTGGGTATGCTTCCATTTCTTCCTTTGGGTATTTATGGTGCAGTGCAGACTGCACAACTGTGTAGCATTTGTCCTACTTCAGCTGCCACTTCTTGTCAGAACATAATGTCTCCTGCTCATTGTTGTACTATCCTGTTCCGGGATACGATAGGTGGATTTTCTCAAACATTTTATTTTCTCAAGTAATTAGGAATTATTGTTGTGTCAGCTTTGAGCACCAAGCCTTAGACGCATCTTATTTTCCTTAAAGTAAAATTAAGGCTGAATTCCCTTACTTTACTGATTTTTTTTCCTCAGGCAAGCCTTTCATTTTAATATATTTTAGAACTGAATTTCTAAGTCAGCATCAATACACCTTTGAAATGCTTTACTCTGCCATTGTTAGCTATGGTATTATCCAAGAATCTTCTAGCGTTTTATCATATTTCTATGGTAGGTATGCTCTATTCCATGTATCTGCTATGTAGAGTTATTTGTACAGTCTATACACCAATCTAAGATCATACTTCTATAAATTAGCTAACATCCACTGCAATCTCAAAGGTGCCTCATAAAAGGACTTATTTCTTTGCAATGGTATGAGGTCTGTTTCCATTTGAAATTTACCGCATGCATATTCATGGAATTTCTCACAATTGTACCATTATGACTAACAGTTCTTCTTCCAGCCGAGTATCTCGTCTGTGCATCTGTAAATGTTCTTGACTCATAAGTAACTGGTCCATATTCTTGTAAGATCATGTTCTTATGCCATTTGACTGGCATCTACTTGTAACATAGTTGGCTTATTCACATCATGGTAGTTTAAAGCTGGTGCATCCAAAGCTAGTTTTTGAGCATTTCAAAAAATATTTTCCTGTTCATATCTTAATCCTCATGCTACATTTTCTCTTAACAGATCTCTTTGAGGCATAATTATCTCAAACTTTATGAGGTACAAACTTTTGTGCACTAGATTTGTGATGAATAAAATCCTGGTGATTCTTTGAAGTGTCTCAGAAGGTAATGCGGTGTTATATTTTCACTGAGACTTACTCTTTGTAGCTCTAGAAGGCTTTAGCTTGGAGTCATGAAGATTTCAATTGCTACAGCTCTGCACAATGGCTGAGAAAGTGCAACTGATTCTCCACACATGCAGTCTTTGCTTTTTCAATATTATTTGCGTTACCATTCCTGGCTTTTCACAAGCCACATGGTATTAGAAGAAGCTACTTCTTTAAGTTTAAAAGAAATTCATGTTTCAGAATTTTATACTAGCACCTAATGGTTAGGCCAGAAGTGGTCAAGATTTAAGTAACACCATGTCTGTAGATATAAAACGTGTATGTATGTATGTGCATATATATATATATATATATATATAGGGTCTATGTCAATTATTCGAATGCTTAAAATGTCGAACGTTATATGGTCGAGACCATATGTTCGACATTTCAAGTGCTCGAAGGTTGACTTAACGGCGCCGTATGGTGCAGAATGGGAGAATTTCCCTTTTCTGCACTGAAGTGCGTTCTCGGAGTTGGTATATTTAAGTAGGGGGGGTGCAAGGGGGCTTTTTTTATTAGGTATTCGAACTTCCAAATATCAACCATATGATATTCAACATTTTGGAAGTTTGAATATTTGACATAGACCATATATATATTCATACATATACACGCACATATATAGATAGATATTATAATAGATATTTATATCAATTTCCACATAGCCAGATAGTAGCATGTTATGGTTGGCAGAAATAAAATCAGTCCCTGGAAACAGTTTTGTCAGTTTTAGATTCTGTACAAGGGAAAACCAATTTCTTGTAACAAAATACGAGAAGCAACAGAAAAAACAGCTGACATTTCACAAATGTTCCAGTTCAGAGTTGCAGTATCACTTACTACAGGGTTTTTCAAAGAAAAACAAAACATAGTCACCAGTATTTAAAACACTTTTATTACACAGGTATGGGTATGTTCCACCAGTTTCTCAGCAGCTCCTTTTGCTGTTTCTAGCTTATGGATACCACCCAGAGATTAGTTTAAGGAACACCTTCTAGGCTGTCTTCTGTGTCTCACTGGATAATTGTCTTCAGTACCCTCTCTCACCCCCAGAGGTTGGGAACGTGGACTCTGACCTTTTCCATGAGAATTGTCCATTATATAGTAAATAATTTTTAAATATACATCTACTCCAAACTTGTTGTTACACAGACTTGCCTCATTCTGGTTTCTGTGCCTGCTGTCTTTCTCATACTGCACAGCTTGTTAAAAGCAGCAATGTAGAACCACGAGTTCTAGCACTTGTGGATGTGATGTAATCCTGGGATAGCTTATCCACCTTTAAGTAACTGCAGTCTGTGTGACTATGGATCCCAAAATTTTAAGGTTGGATGAACGAAGACAGCTGGACAATTTAGGGATGGAATCTTTCTGCCAGAAAAAAACACTGTAGAGGGGCATGGCCAGTAATTATCATCCCTACTGAGCAAACAGCAGCTCAGGGAGGTAAGGTCACATTTTATTGCATGGCATTCTCTGTCTACAGCTGAATAATGTCCCTCAGCATTGCCAAGTTTTCTATTTATGTAACAGGTGGGATGCTCTTCCCTATCTATAACCTTAGACAAGACTGTATCAATTACTACCTTAGGGGGTGTCTGTGCCAATCAGAAATTGCTTGGAAAATGTGGCACTATTATTAGTGATTATGTTAATGACAGTAAAACCATACAAGTAAAAACCGATAATACTAGTAAGCGGACTGTTAAACAAAATATTCTTGGCAGGATATCACTGGAGTGTAACAATGCTGAATGGTTAACTGTTAGAAGTGTATATGTATTTACCAGCATCAAACTTACAAAATGTATGACTGTTGTAGAAGGGAAATAATAGCTGATTTTGGACTTGGGAAGCATGAATACACTGGTTAAATTGCAATATATATTTAAGTCTAAAACAACTGGCAAGAAAAAAATGTAATTTATTTATGCATCTGGAAAAAGAGAATACATTGTAACACAATTAGAAAAGTGGATTTTCTTGGGAAAAGTTTTACATTCTGTAACACTGGTATCTAGATTATTTCATTATGTAACCACTGTCCAATGTTTTGCCCAGTTTGAGGAAGGAAGAAAGTTAAGGGGAACATTGTACAGCCAGATAAACTGCCAGGACAAAAGTTTTACATTCTGTAACACTGGTATCTAGATTATTTCATTATGTAACCACTGCCCAATGTTTTGCCCAGTTTGAGGAAGGAGGGAAGTTAAGGGGAAAATTGTACAGCCAGATAAACTGCCAGGACAACATAACCAAAGCAGAGATAAAAGTGCAGGCCTAGATGATACAGAAAGCAGCCAATATCCGGTTATGGATAGATGTCAGGGCCAGTGTTAGCATTAGAGAGATAGCTAGATAGATAGACAGATAGACAGGTAGATAGGCCAACTGATAGAGATAAATACACTAAGTTAAATAAGAACAGAAATTGAGGAAGGGACAAATGGGTCTCGCACTGAAAGAAGAAAAATAAAAAGAACCTGAACAGAGTCCTAAGCTTGCCTCCTCTCTACCAAAGTAGACACCCAGCCGGAACAGAAGCCATACTCTGGGAGGAAGGTAAAAAAAACAATCCTGAGGAAAATAAAGGAAATAGCCAAGACCCTTGTGGAAGAAAATTATTTTTGCAAGTTGTCCTCTACATGGGATGACTTGGCATCCTATCAGGATTTTCAGACTTGACTGAGTCTGAAAACTCCCAACAAACAATAACTATAATAACAATATGATCTTGCAGGTAAAGCAACAATGTGTGAAACTCACCGTTTCACATTAAAAGCATATTTTTTCCCAATACTTATCACTAATTGCACTTAATTCCACAGAATTTTGGGACTTGCACTGAGGTGCCTCAAATATACAATGGGAACCTGGGATGACCTAGAGGAAAGAGTAAACCCTGTAGCAACATTTGTAAAAGAAGCCACAGCCTGCATCTCGCCAGAATACTGAGGAAAACACTGACTTAGCAAACCTCCAGATATATTATGCTAACTGCAAGAAAGTGCAGAGTTAGAGATAACACATAGAAAGTAGATGGGAAAACAAAAGAAATGAATAAAAGCCCCTACATAGTCCAACTTTCAGTTAAAAAAATTATCTGCTATATACAGTAACTAAACAGAGGGAACAGGAATTGAGCTAGTATTAATAACAATATCTTGTATAACCTTTTATAACACTTTTAACATAATTAGACCATGATCCATTTAGAGTTGTCATTTAGAAATGGACAAAACAAAGGCTACAGTTTTGGATAGATTGTATTGGCCTTGTGTTCGAAGGACATAAGAACTTTTGTGCAGCATGTCCTGAGTATCAGAAGATGGCACCCAACCCAGTATTTAAGAATCATCTGGCAGTCTGACAGCCTACAGTCCTACTTTCAGGAAAAAAATGATCTGCTATATACAATAACTAAACATGACGACCAATATATTCTGGTAATGACCAATTAGGCAGTATCCCTGTTAAGGGTCAGTGCAAAGTACATTATAAAAGAACTGGTAATGCTTGCCTTTAGAGTGGGAATTCCCTGAGACATTCTTACTGACCACAGAACCCATTCATGTTCAGAGTTACACATGAACTTTGCCAGCATTCATTTTAAAGTGAAACAGCTAAGGACATCTGTATACTACTCTCAAACAGATGGGCTAGCTGATCAATTTAATAAAACTTAAAGCCCATGTTGTAAAAGCCTATAGCGATGCTTGAGAAAAACTGGGACTAACTGCTGCTATATCTTCTCTTTGCTGTAAGAAAACTGCCCCAACCTACAATTGGATTCACACCATATGAACTGCTGTACAGAACTTGCAAGGCCAGCCTTCAGCCAACTGGATCTATTTGGCACAACAGGGCACTGCTCCTTCAGGGAGCCCCACCTGCTCCCTCAGAAGGCCTCTCACTAGGCTATAATAGGACAATTATGCCTTATGTGGCCCGTAGAGTTGCCTGGTAGACACTACAGCAAAGTGCAAGGCATTTTCCTGTAGTAATCCTACTTCTGTAGTAGTTGCAAGACTTGTTAATGTAGTAGACATTTTTGGTCACAAACTGTACTAGTTGCTAGTCCATTATGCACTTCTTGTATGTGTTTACTGCTCAAACTCTCACAGTGGTCAGTGGCTGTTGCTTACTACTCAACAGGATTTTTTATTCCACAGCTTGCTGGACTAACCATCTGGTTTTGTGTATCACTCAAGTTACTGTCTTGGAAGATAAGACCAGGCTTCATTTGAGGACTGATAAAGAGGTAGCATTTGCTTTTGCTTCTCTTGCTGGTATATGGTTTATCACTGGTTGCTAATGAACACAGTTACAAAAATAACTGTGGAATAGTCAGTTTCAGACAGTATGAAAGTAAACACCAATAATCATTAAAAAACAGATACTGTGATGTGAAGTCATCTCTAATCACTAAGACTTGTTACAGAATGTTACCAGTTCAATATTTCAGAGAAATGGTTGCTTCAATCACAGACAGGAGAAAAAAAGAATGTGTGCGGTTGTCACGCACGGTATACGTGAAACCTATGTAAGGAAGTGAGAAGGAAAGCAATTTGTATAGATCTGGACTGTTAAGACATATAAAGTCTGCTTTCTTCCACAATGTAATACGTTTCATTTCTCTCACTTTATACACGTATTTATGTATTCATGCATGCATGTATTGATTCATGTATTTGTCTATTTATATAATTATTTTATAAACTTCTTCTTCTGTTTTACTTCCATTTTTTAAGTGAATTTACATCTCTGCAGCCAGCAAGCAGCAGTCCATTCTCTAGTGGTTTAATGGCAGCAGTTAGCAGCATACCTCCAAACTGTCACTGATTTTTAGGGATGCCCCTGATTTTAGGTCTGCCCCCTTAATTCCTCTTACAACTGGTGCCTGTTGGAAAAAAAGGCGAGAATTTGTGTTAATAAGTAATGATAGTAACTAGAATTACAGACTTTTTAGTTCAGAAAATGTATATTAATTCACATTCTCTTATTCTGACAATTCCAAGATAATAGTGCTAATATTTTAAAAGTGTGCCCGATTGTCCCTGAATATTTCTGGATAGGTCCCTGACTGGTTGAGAAACATGGTAGCAGTACCATAACTTGCAGAGTATGTTTCTTCTGAGCATGTCTCATTAAAGGCCCATTGCATTGTAAAGTTCCATTTTACTTTCCCCTATTTTCATCTGACAGTGGAGTGATCCCAGTCCTGCTCAACACATTCCTGCCTTTTAGCTACCACATTTCCATTTGCATTCATGGTATAAATTTGTTTTCTTTTTTTAAGTGTCCACATCTTTGCCTTTATTCTGGACGCTCATGCCTCAATATTCAAGGAATGGGTTTCGTGTAGGGGCTGACTCCCCACATTCATTTAATTAGCAGTTTTCCCTTTTCCTGAATTTTTGTATTTACTTCTTAATTTCCCTGCTGCCTATTTCCATAATTGTATTATTACCCTTTGATAAGACGTTTGATTCTTTGCAGGTAGATTTGTATTCAAGCTGCACACATAGATATAACTATAGCTACCACTCATTTAACCAGATTTCCGCAGAGTGTCTAGACTTCTGCCTAATATTTTTGGTCTTTCCCTCAGAAAATCTGTGGTTATTTGGCAAAACATGAAGGACCGCAGTCACCAAATAATGACAAGACATTTTGGTTGGGTACTTCCTATTCTTCAGAAAATGCATGTCAATGCAATTGTTACTGTAGCAGCTTTTGGAGTAAGAGCAAGTGTTTTATCTGTGTCCTTATCTTGTGGGATCTGTTCTAAATGACGCAGAGTCCTTTTCTCCTAATGATGCGTGGTGTGTCTAAGTGCTTTAGCTGTGTATTTTTTGGGATCTGTTCTAACTGACGCAGAGTCCCTTTCTCCTAATGATGTGTGGGATTCTCACACTCCAAATCTGCACAAAGCAGGTTAACTTCCCCTGACAACTCATGGCTCGGCAACAGTCGGGCGCCGAACAGTGCCAACATCCAGCGGAGTCTCACTTCCATTTCACTCCGAACTTGCACAACCGTGCCTAAAGAAGTTTCACTTCAAAAATAATCCCAGAGAAGTGAAACATCAGGTATGTATGTGTTGAGTACAAATAAGCAGGGGAGAATAGAAAAATGATTCACTTGAAAACAGGCAAACAGTAACAGAAACAGTCTGATCATAAATGTATTGCAGGAGTATCATAGCTTCAGATTCACATACAAAACAGGGGCCAAGCACAAATTTAAAGCTAGAAAATGGATGGACTGGATTGGGGAGGAGTTTTAGGGGCAGTATATTATAGAAAGCTGAATAAATTCTGTGAGATTTGCATGTTACCCCTACACCCATTTGGGTTTCCTTAAGCCATTCTGATTTTTTTTCCCACCTGACAAAGCATGATGCTTAGGGACTACTCTAAATTATCCCTGCACATAATCCTTACCATTGCCCTTCTGACCTGGGATATGCCTGGGAATAACTGCATGCATTAGTCCATACACACAGTTTAACATAGGTTCATAGGTAGGTACTAGGCTATTGGCCCTAGGGCCTATACAAGCCTAGCCAAAAATGTACCCTGGCTTTCGCCACCCAAGAAAATTATTTTCCTGTGCCCCTGTCAAGCAGAACCACAGAAGGGATCCCCGGGGTGAATTTCCTATTACCCATCCAATCATCAAGATTTTTCTTGAAGAGTGCCAATGAGGAGCTCTGTTTGACATAGATAGGCAGTCCGTTCCAGAGTATGGGAAGTCTCTGGGACAGGAATCTATCCCTCCAGCATGTTCTGTTTATTGTGGTGACAAGGTTTAGGCACCTAGAGCGTGTAGCTCAGAGGGATTGGGATTTCTTTAAGTGGAGCATGTCCAACAGCTCTGGGTTTGACATACCTTTGTATGTTAGGCAGAGATCGCTTCTGAGTAGGTGATATGTGACGGAGTAAAGCTGGAGTTTTTTGAGATGGTCTGCGTAAGGCATCTGTTTGAGGCCAGTAATCCTCTTTGTGAGATATTTTTGTGGCCTTTCCAGTTGTTGTAGATGTCTTGTGAGGTACATACCAAAAGGGGCGTTGTACTCTATAATGGGTCTAATGAGTGATGAGTAGAGGGGAACAATTACCTCTTTTTTTCTGGATGATAAACCTTTTGTGATGAGGTGTGCCACGTAGAAGGATTTCCTGACCACTTTGGCGATGTGATTATCAAAGGAGAGACTACTGTCCACCTGTGTCCCAAGGTCTCTTATCAAACTTTCAGTGTTAAGTAGACTACCACCTATGTGGTAGTTCATGGGTACAGAATTTTTACCAAAGGGGATGACAATGCACTTTTTGGCATTGAGCTTGAGACCATGTCTTTGACACCAGGCATCTGTCTCAGTGAGGCCCTTTTGTAGGATGTCCACATCGTTAGGAGTTTCAATTATGGCTCCTAGTTTGCAGTCATCTGTGAATTTAGTTAGCCAAAGACCTTCTGTGTTACCCTGTACTTCAGAGAAGTAGATACCAAACAGGAGAGGACCCAGGACTGAACCCTGTGGTACTCCACTTGTCACTGGTCTGAAGTCTGATTTTGAGTCTGCTACTTTCACAGTGTGGGTTCTTTCAGTAAGCCAGTTGGCAACCCATCTTGTGACATAGGGATTTATACCTAGTTTAGTGAGTTTATCTATAATTCCAGAGTGGGGGGTGGTGTCAAACGTCTTGGCGAGATCTAGATAGGCTGTGTGAACCACCTTACCCTCATCTATGGCTTTGGTAACTACTTTAAAGAAGTCCATCAAGTTTAGGAGACATGATCTGCCTTTTACAAACCCAAACTGTGTGGGGTCCAGGGTTTGGAGATCTCCACTGTTTTTGTTTATGAGTTCCATGATGATATGTTCCATGGCCTTGCAGACGAGACTCGTCAGGCTAATGGGGTGGTAGTTCCCGGGGTCTGTTGTGGCCCCCCCCCCTTTGTGGAGTGGGATAACTGTCGTGGTGCGCCATTCAATGGGCACAAAGCCTGAGGTGAGGCTATGATTGAACATGGTCCTTAGGTGGGGTGTCAGTTCATTCTGTAGTTCATGTAGAAGGCAGCCTGTGATGTTGTCAGGTCCCATGGATGCTGTGTTCTTGGCTTTGGAGAGTGAAGTTTTTACCTGTGCAGCCGTGATTACAGGAACTTTGCATTCTTCCAGTATAAAGATGGGCCCTTTAGGGGGTGAGAGGGGGGTAAAGTTAGCACTGAACCTATTTGCCAGGATGTTGGCAATATAAGTTGGTTCTGTATATTTAGTGTCATTGTGCTGTAACTCAGAGCAGATCTGAGTGTTGCCATTGAGATTTTTGACATAGCTATAGAATGCTTTGTGGTTGTCTTTAGAATCAGTGGCAATTTTGTTTTCATAACTAGCTTTGGAGGATTTTATGAGGGATCTCAGCTTCTTACTGAGGCTGACCACAGAGTTCCTCCAATCATGGGATTTTACTCTTTTTTGCAACAGTTTATTTCTTCTGTTGTAGAGTTTGTTTATGGCAGAAGACCACCAGATTGGCTTCCTTTTTTTGGAGGATAGCATCTTGGTTCTGTTAGGGATAGCACGATCCATGCACTCGTGTAAGTGCTTATAAAGTGCATTTGTGTAGGATTCAGCAGTCGTACCTCTATTGTCCATCTGCATGGGTGTCATGAAGTTTGCCACTTCTGTCTTAAGTGTGAAGTTGGCTTTGGAGAAATTTTTTACGGTTGTTTTCCTAATGGGGGGTGGGAGCGGGATGTGGATGTCTAGGGTGATTAGCTTGTGGACGGATCTGACCAACGAGGAGCTGACCTCTGGTGTGGAACACCAGTCACCCATGTTGGTGATGACCAGGTCTAGGATATTGCTGCCTCTGGTGGGGGTGTGGATAAGTTGATCCAAAGCGTTGGAATTGATGATTTCCAGAAAACGTTGAGCAAAAGAGTTGGTACATGAGTAGTTTTCCCAGTTAATGGTAGGGTAGTTGAAATCACCCATTATTAGAGTGTTAGCTTGTACCTTAATATTTTCCAGATAATTAAATAAACAAAACTAAACTTTCACAAACAGTTATAAGGAGGGTGGTGTGTAACCAATGTTGCTTCTAAGGGGAGGCCTAAGATTATTACTGTTATTCTTCTTGAGCATCCTGAGGAAATTAAGCTTTACATAGTTCTATGGAAGCACACTGACTGTAATGAGGTATGAGAATTAACTTGGTAAGGAATTCCAATCAAGTACAAAAGATAATTGGAAACCTGCAAATGAAAAAAGGGGCAATTCTCACTCATTAAGCACATTCCAATTGACTCATCAATCTAGTACTTCCTGGCATCCAAGAAACTGGGCATGGAAGGCAAGAGCTGGAGTTTGTGTTTGTCATGAGTCAGACAATTGTATCAGCTTTTATGTTTCTAAATGGGCCTGCTTGTTAGTATTATGGAATGCTTGGTGTTGTCTGCTGCACCTCAAAAAGAAGCTGGAATGCACAGAGTCCTTAATTTACAATTTTTTTTTAATTTATATGCTATTATACAGTGTACAGTGTTCTGCAGTGGGTGTACATTTTTCCACTCTTCAGAGACCTTTCTCGAGGAACCAGCAGAAAAATGTGGTTCAAGAAGTCCCAGGAGTCCTTTCCTGACACATATAGTGACAGCTCCCCCAGGGGCAGAGGGGGGAGCTCCAATGGAAGAAGCCACCCTCGCTGCAGAGGTCCATGGAACCAAGATTTTGAGACTCGTTCTTCGGTAAACCTTTCCAGCACTCCTGAAATGAGGCCCAAGTGGTCTCCTCTGGAGGTAATCGGGGGTAATTTTTCCCCTGTACCAGACAGCCTGGCTACAGATAACTTCTGAAAAATGGGTGCAGGGAATAGATTATATTATCCCTTTTTCACTAACCCCATCCTCTTGCAAAAAAATCCTGGATGTTCCATCCAATCAAAGGAAGCATGCAGCACTAGAAATACAAAAGCTGCTAAAAAAGTAAGTCATCCAAAAAGTCCCCCCCAGGCGAGATAGGATCCGGAATTTACTCAAGGTTTGTTTTAGTGCAAAAAAGACAGGGGACTGCAGACCTATTCTAGATCAAAGCAAACTAAACAAACTGGCTCATCAAACCAAATTTGGATGGTCACAGTTCAGTCCATTCTTGTGTTTCTGGAATAGGATGACAATGTGCTCCACAGACCTCCAGGATGTGTGCTATCACATAAAAATGCACAGGCAATCCAAGAGGTTCTTACACTTCTGGCTGGAAGCCAGTCACTACCAATTTAAAGTACTGCCCTTTGGCCTCACCACAGCTCCCAGGGTGTTCACCAAATGCATAGCAGTAGTAGCAGCTCACTTGAGACTGCATGGATTGAGTGTTTCCATACCTAAATAAGTAGCTTGTCACTGCCATGAACCACGCATCAACTCACAGAAGCCAGCCAAAAGGTTCTTCAAACCTGCTCCTCTTTGGGAATAATGGTCAACTATGAAAAATGTCACCTAGAGCCAACTCAAGTCTTAGAATTCATAGGTGCCCTTCTAAACACAAAAATCACCATAGCCTCTCTTCCTCCACAAAGATTAAGGACAATTCAAAAAGCATAATCAGCAAAAACAAAGTGACAGACAAACTAGTTCTCTGAACATTGGGCTGCATGGCAGCATCAATAAGTATCCCTGGCCAGATACCATATGCAAATTCTACAGTGGTTGCTTGCAGCACAATGGTCGATACTTACTCATCCCATGTCCACACCAATTTCCATAACCAACATTTGCAAGAAAGATCTAACGTGGTGGACTCATAAGTTCATAGGTAGGTTCTAGGCTATCTGCCCGAGGGCATTTTCAAGCATAGCCAGAGTGTGTCGGCTTTCACTGAGCCATTGATTAAATAACTGGGCCTCTGTCAAGCAGAGCCAATGAAGTGATCCCAGGGGTGTATTTGCTGTTACCCATCCACTCGTCAAGGCTTCTCTTGAAGGGTATTAGTGAGGGGCTCTGCCTAATGTAGTTAGGAATTTTGTTCCAAAGCATGGGGAGTCTCTTTGACAGGAATCTATCCCTCCAGCATGTTCTATTTATTAGTGTGGTGAGGTTTAGCTCACTACAGCATGTGGCTCACAGTGACTTGGATTTCTTTAGGTGGAGCATGTCCATCAATTCTGAGTTAGACATGGCTTTGTAAGTCAGGCAGAGATCACCTCTGAATAAGCGATATGCCACTGAGTACAGCTGGAGTTTTTTCAGTCGGTCTGCATAGGACATATGTTTGAGGCCAGTAATCCTCTTGGTGAGGTGCTTTTGTGGTCTTTCCAGCTGTTGGAAGTGTCATGTGAGGTACATCCCAAAAGGGGCATTGTACTCTATGATGGGTCTGATGAGTGACGAGTAGACAGGCACTATAACCTCTTTATTTCTAGATGCGAACCCCTTAGTAGTTAGATGGGCCACATAGGATTTCCTAACTACTTTGGCAATATGATTGTCAAAGGAGAGATTACTATCTACCTGGATCCTCAGATCTCTTATTACCTCTTCTGTATTAGGGGGCTGCCGCCTATGTGGTAATTCGTGGGTGCTTTGTTTTTCCCAAATGGGATGACTATGCATTTTTTGGCATTTAGCTTGAGGCCATGACTTTGACACCAGGTGTCTGTCTCAGTAAGACCTTTTTGAAGGATGTCTGTGTCAGCCGGAGAGTCAACTATGGCTCCCAGTTTGCAGTCATCGGTGAACTTGGTTAGCCATAGTCCTCCTGTGTTTGCCCATACTTCTGAGAAATATATGCCGAACAGTAGGGGTCCCAGAACCGAGCCTTGCGGGACACCATTTGTGACTGGTTTAGAGTCGGACCTGGAGCCCGCTATTCTTACCGTGTGAGTTCTGTCTGTAAGCCAGTTGGCAACGCATCTTGTGACGTAGGGGTTTAAGTTCAGGCTGGTGAGTTTTTCTATAATACTCGAGTGAGGAATGGTGTTGAATGCCTTGGCGAGATCAAGGTAGGCTGTGTGAACCACCTTTCCCTAGTCTATGGCCTTGGTGACTGTCTCGAAAAAGTAAACCAGGTTTAGTAGGCATGATCTGCCCTTAACAAAGCCGAACTGGGTCAGGTCAAGTGTTTGGAGATTCCCAATGTCTTTGTTAATGAGTTCTATGATGATGCGCTCCATAGCCTTGCAGACCAGGCTAGTCAGGCTTAGTTACCAGGGTCAGTTGTGGCCCCTCCTTTGTGGAGCAGAATAACTGTTGCTGTGTGCCATTCTATGGGCATGTAGCTTGTGGAGAGGCTGAGGTTGAACAGCGTGTTTAGGTGGAGGGTTAGTTTGTTCTGTAGTTCATGCAAGACGCAGCCTGGGACACCATCTGGCCCCATTAATGCTGTGTTTTTGACTGTTGAAAGGGCTGTTTTCACCTGTGGTTCTGTGATTTCCGGGACACTACACTTTTCCGGTATTGTTGTGGGCCCTTTTGAAGGTGAGAGGGAGGTGAAGTTTGCACTGAATCTATCTGCCAGGATGTTGGCAATATCAGTAGGTTCAGTATATTTTGTGCTATTTTGCACTAACTCAGAGCATATCTGCGAGTTGCCACTTAGATTCTTGACATAGCTAAAGAAGGCTTTGTGGTTATCTTTCGAATCCTTGGCTATTTTTCTTTCGAAGTTAGCCTTGGATGATTTTATGAGGGACCTTAGTTTCTTGCTGATACTGATCAGGGCTGTCTTTCCTTCTTGGGATTTGCTTTTTTTTCTGAACTAGTTTCCTCCTTCTGTTGTATAACCTGTTTATGATAGGGGTCCACCAGACTGGTTCCCTTCTCTTAGGGGAGTGAGTCTTGGTCTTGCTAGGGATGGCACAATCCATGCATCCTTGTAGGTGCTCACAGAGTGCAATTGTAAAAGATTCTGCATCTTGGACAGTGTTATCCTTTAGTGTGGGGGCTGTGAAACTTACCACATCTGCCTTAAGTAAGGTGAAGTTTGCTTTAGAAAAGTTTTCCACTGTGGTTTCCTTGGTTGGGGGTGGTGGTGGGGTGTGGACATCCAGGGTGATTAGTTTATGGTCTGACCTAACCAGTGACGGGTTGACCTCTGGTACAGAATGCCTGTCGCCCATGTTGGTGATGACCAGGTCCAAAATGTTGTGGCCTCTGGTAGGGGAGTTTACCAGCTGATCCAGGGTATTTGAGTTGATAAATTCCAGGAAACGCTGAACCTGGGAGTTTGTACTCAAGTAGTTTTCCCAGTTAATTGTAGGGTAATTGAATTTGCCCAATATCAGGGTGTTCGGTAGGACCTTCATGTTTTCCAGTGTCTCCAGAAAAGTGCAGTAGTGGTCCTGGGTCATAGAGGGTGATCTGTTGCAGGTCACAATTTGCATTGCAGAGCTGCCCGATGTTAGTTGCACATGGATGATCTCAGAGGTATCATGCTGTGCCACTAACCTGGAGGTGTGAGTATCCTTGATGAATATGGATACACCCCCCCCCCCGGAACAAATTCTACAAGGACATCCTTTTTCTCTCCTCAGCCCAAGGTCACAGTGACCACAGATGCCTCCCTGCTGGGGTGGGTGGGGGACACTGCAGTAGAAAGATAGTCCAAGGCACCTGGTCCCCAACAGAGGCCTCATTGCACATTAATGTTCTAGAGATGAGGGCAGTGCTCTTAGCGTTGTAAGCCTTTCAGGATGCTCTCCCCTCTAGAATGATTGTGATTCAAACAGACAATATGTCAGTGGTCTAGTCTATCAACAAACATGGAGGAACCAGGTCTTATCCACTATGTCGAAAAACCCTGAGTGTGTGGTAATGGGCAATCTCATCAAACCACTTTCTAAGAGCAATGCACATTTCTGGGAAGTCCAATGTGATAGCAAACAAGTTAAGCAGGTCCGTTCTTCTACCTAATGAGTGGTCCCTCAATCACAGAGTGTCTGAGAGAATTTTTCAGTCATGGGGCCAGCTTTGCTGAGATCTATTTGCCTCTCTCCTAAACAATAAATGCAGCAGCTATTTTGTCCTCATCCCCCCAATAGGGGAAGCCCTGAGGGATGCTCTCCTTCATGATTGGCCCCTGGTCTCCTTTATGACTTTCCTCCAATACCTTTGATTCCCACATTTCTTCAGAAAGCCATCAGGTTAAAGAGCAAAGTCATGCTTAAAGCCCCCTTTTGGCCTTGACAGATTTGGTTCCCCTTCTTTAACCTCACCTAATCTAACAACCTCGGATACTGGATCCAGTTCCAGATCTCCTGTCCCACCCAACAGGCATGGTCCATCCCGACATTCACAATCTCAAGCTGACAGCTTGGTATCTCCACTTCCATTAGTAGCCAGGCAACCTATGCTCTCTTCACCTGTTCAACTAATACGACTGTCATCTCATAAGCCTTTCACATGAAAACTGTATTTTAGTCAATGGAAGAAATTTGCATATTGGGCACTGCAGAATGACAATGAACCCATTTCAGCCCCAATTCATGAAATCCTTGAGTTCTTGGCATTGCTTTTTGATAGTGGTGCCTCTGCTTCCACCATCAAAGTTCAACTAGCAGCTATCTCCAATTTCCATATTAGCTTTAAAGACTCTTCTGTGGCCTCTCACAAACTCTGTAAGGGTACGCTTCTTTTACAACTTCCCTTCAAAGACCCTACTCCACCATGGGATCTCAACTTGATATTACAACCAATCTCTCAACAACTATTTGAAGCTGCCCACACTTATGATATTAAGTTCCTTTCCAGGAAGACTATTCTGTTAGTCGCACTCATTTCTGCCAGAATTTCAGAGAGTCAGGCCCTATCATTTAAACCTCCATATCTAGTCTTTCATAAGGACAGGGTTTCACTCAGATCTAACCCTTCATTCCTTCTAAAAGTGGTCTTTGAGAACATCAATGAATGTATTAGCTTGCCAGTTTTCTTCCCCAGCTATACTAATAAAGGAAAGTATTGTTTACATTCTTTGGATGTACATAGACAATTATGTTTCTACCTACATAAAACTAAAGACTTCAGAAAATTAGATCAGCTTTTTATCTCCTCCTCACATATTAAATTGGGGAAAGCTGCATCTAAAGTCACTTTAGCAAAATATTTGGTTAATTAAATTTCCTTTATGTATTTCAAATCTAGTGTTACTCTTTCAAAACTCCCAGAGGCTCATTCCTCAAGAGCTGTAGCTACATCAGCTGCTTTTCTGGCTAGAGCATCCATGGATGATATATGTACAGATCCAACATGGGCTAAGCCCCATACTTTAATACTCACTTCAAATTGGATCTGGTCTCCAGGGGTACAGCATCATTTGGTTCAGTGATGCTTAGGAATATCCTTCCTTAGTCCGTCCAGGAAATAAAGTAGCTGGGGACTCTGTCCCATCCATTGAGGTTAACACGAAAATTGACTACTGCAGATAAAGAAGTTATTTACTTACCATAACTTTCCATCTGAGTTGTCGATTTTCATATATCCTCAACTCCCACCCTCCAACCCCCTACCTAATTCTTTTGGAAGGATGGGTGGTTTCTACCTGATCATAATCTGGCTGATTATTTAAAATGGTGACAGACATGGTCCCTGTTGGAAATATAAAAATGCTTTCCTTCCTCCTCTTTTTCTGCTTATTCTGTCAGCAAACTCGATCTGAGGTAATGAACCAGTTGTGTTATGGGTAGAGGGGGAAGCTTGAGAGTTTTTGGTTGCCATGATCTTTAGCAAGCAGCTAAGTCGATTCCGAGGGATCAGAACTGGACCCATCCGCCCATTGAAGATGCATGAAAACTGACAACTCAGAGAGAACGTTATGGTAAGTACATAACTTCTTTCTATATATCTGTATGAGCTCTAACTTTAGCACTGCAGATTCTGAATGTAGTGAAGTTTATCGAACTTTATAGTTTTTGCAAAGGATCAATAATGAAAGCAAGTTACACCAGAATTATGTCTGCACATGTGGCTTGCTTTTTAAAGATGGATACAGCATAGTTTCCTGGGTATATCTGAGAGTTTAGACTAATGCCCCCAAACAAGAGGGCTTATTATGTTGCATTAAATGATGGTTTCTGATGTAGCAGCTAATAAGCTAGCTTCCACACACACGCAGCAGCTGGACTGGATACTCTAAATTGGCCCTAGGTGTGTGTGTGTGTATATATATATATATATATATATATACACACACACACACACACACACACACACACACACACACACACAGACACGAGTGTGTGGTATAGATGAACTACGATTGCGGAGCTAGCCACCCAATGGTGTAAACCATGGCTCTAGATGATTGTCACTGTTGAAGTGACACCCTGACCCCATTTGCAAAAATAGTAAATGGAAACTTACAAAATACAGAAACTTAAAATGAAAAAGAGAGATGGGACAGAGACAAATACAAGATAATCAGGTATGTTATACAAAACTAGAAAAACATACATGATTATCCTTATATTTTCTCTCTCCCATTTGTTTGAAATCTCTGGATTTCATTTTTTTAATTAAAAGCAACAAGAAAAAAGCAACAGGGATCTTCCTTCCTCCGTTGCTTCCTTCACACAGCACTGACGTACTACGCAAGTGTAAGAACGCAAGTCCCATACACATGCGCAGTACATCAAGAAAGACCCAGGATACCAGGAAAAACACGGAAGAGCAGCACTGTGTTGGTATACAAGGGCATTATTTAAAAAAAAAAGTAAGTAACATTTTTCTTAAATAATGCCATTGTATAATAGCAATAACCCATAGCTGGGTGTGGGTAATGCTGGATTTACCCACGGTTGGCTTCACCCTCATGACCAAATCACACTGACCATGGGTAAATCCAGCATTACCCACACCCAGCCGTAGGTTATTGCTATAATAATCATAATAGAGCATTGATCCGCTTAGATCATTTTCAGTCTCAGCACTACAGAAATGCAAACAAAGAAACAACAAACATTAATATCACTGCAAAAGTGGTAATGTAAAACCAGGCAAGTGTAGCTGTACTAAATCAAGATAAAATGTAGCATAAATTAATATAGTCATAGACACGATACAAGAATCTGACCACTAAAATACACACTGTCATAACATCATAAAGTCTCTATCGAGAAAATAACACGAACAAAGTGTTTACACAGTATGTATGATTATCTGGCATGGGCTGTGAAGTAAGGCACAAGACAAATGAGGGGAAGAATGGAAAGGAGGTAGACAGAAAATGTGAAAAAAAGCAGTGTTGGGAAGAAACAAGGGGGAAGTGCACAGCTATCTTCTACTCAGGTTCAGAGATCTGGGCAGTACTACAGGAGTTTGGGAACATGTTTACTGGTAGGGGTGGATCTACCTGATGAAACACCATGTAGACAAAGGGCCTCATTAGCCCATTAAACAGGCCCTTATAGTGGGCCTGAGCGAGATAAGCAGACAGAGGGAGAACTACAGGAAATGTTGGATCTTAGAGTAATCCAAGAATCCTGTAGTTTACTTCTGCTTTAACATGTCTTATAACAAAAAAAAAAGCTAATAAATATACATTTTATTTAAATACACAGTAGTAGCAGTAGCAGCACATGTTCCTGATACTAAATTTAAACTAGTCTTAAGAGAAGGAAGTCCATAGCTGGAAGGAGATAGGGATGGTTAGAGCAGTAAGGGAGGGCTTGAAAAGTAGGTGGGGGGGGGGTCAGCACAGTGGCCACAATAAAAGGTCCAAATTGTGCCCCACAATTGCTAAGGCTGGCCCTGTATAGAAGACATTCCTGAGGTTTGCTAGATATAGCAAAATAAAATTACTGGAAGAAAACTTTTAGTTATGTACTTACCATAACTACAGATGTTTGGGATCCATCTCGCCTACATTCTGAATGATGGGTTCGGAGACGATACTGCCCCGACTCGCACGCGCTATGCTATAGAGCGAGGCCTCTTATTGGCTGAGCTTTCTTTATCCCAGGATGCACCACCACTAATCCCCCAGATCTTGTTTGTCCGCATTCATGCACACATGCACAGCTTGTTTATATAACATTGTTAGATGTTTCAAGATGAAACAACAGGATTCGGACCTTCTGATATCCTCTGATCTCCAAGGAAGGGGGAAGGAGGGTGGGTTATTAGGAATATAGGCGAGATGGATCCCAAACATCTGAAGTTATGGTAAGTACATAACTAAAAGATGTTATGTGATCCGATCTCGCCTACATTCTGAATGATGGGACAGCGTCCCTAGCACCTAAATCCCGGGTGGCTCATTGGAAAACACTCCTGAGCACTGTGGAACCAAATGAAGCTCGTCCTCTAGATGCCACATCTAATTTGTAATGAGAAATGAAAGTATGCGGGGAAGACCATGTAGCCGCAGCACAAATGTCACCAATAGCAAGCTTAGAATGAAATGCTACCAAAGTAGCCATAGCCCTTGTAGAATGAGCCTTGACAGAGGTGGAAAGCTCCTCGTTAGAAAAAATATAAGCTTGAGTAATACAGTCCCTGATCCATTTGGCAATAGTGACCTTTGTGACTGCGTTGCCCAATTTGTTTTCTGCAAAGGACACAAACAACTGATCTGTATTCCTTGACTGTTTGGTCCTATCCAAATAAAAAGGTAACTGCCTATGGACATCTAGTGTGTGGAAAATAAATTCGCTTCATTGGAGTATTTTGGGAAAACACTGGGAGCTCTAATGACTGTTGTAAGCATAAAGTAGAGCAGACTTTAGGAACAAAGAAGGATTCGGTCTGAGGGAAACTCTGTCTGGATGAAAACCAAGTACGGAGGTTTTACTGACAAAGCTTGAAGTTCTGAAACCCTTCTGGCTGAAGTAATTGCCACTAGGAAAGCTGTCTTCCATGATAGAAACTTTAAATCACAGGTAGCTGCCGGTTCAAAGGGGAAGAAGTTAAGGCACGTAATACTATATCCAGATCCCATGGAGGTGCAGGATGAGAAACTGGAGGTCTTAATAGAGCAGCACCTTTCAAGAAGGTCTTACACAACCTGTTGCTCATTAAAGGTGGGTCTATGGATTCATGAAAGTTAGAAATTGCTGCCAATTGTACTTTGATGGTAGAAACAGAAGAGCCTTGGTTGAAAAGAGAGGTTAGGAACTTGAGTACTTCTGCTACGGAGTTGAAATGGGGTCCAGGCCCGAGTTGAGCCCATATAGCAAATCTTTTCCATTTGCTAGAATAAAGTTTCTTCGTGGGCTGAAGACAATATGCTCACTACCTCTGGGTCTAGTGCATGTCTCCTGACTATGGTTGGAAGAGGAGGAGCCAGGCCGTCAATCTTAATGTGTGTAGGGACTGGTGTAGTAGTCCCGACTGATGAGTCAGTAGGTCTGGGATCTGGTCCAGGAACCATGGACCTTCCAGAGCATGTTTCAAGATAGGGAAACCAGACTTGACGAGGCCAGTAAGGAGCAATTAAGATCATCTTGCTCCCTAAGAGAGAAGCCTTCTGAATTACCTTGGGTAGTAGCGAACTGGAGGGAAGGCATAAAGCAGGCCGGTGGGCCAAGGATGGACTAACGGCATTCATAGGGCTCTTCCCCGAGCCGGGATAGGGAGAAAAATCCTTGCACTGTGATTCAGAGGAGTCGCCAAGAGGTCGCAACAAGGAACTCCCCATTCGCTGAAAATCTGTCTTGTAATAGTTATGTTCAGAGACCACTCGTGAGGAGAGAGAATGGTCCTGCTCAACCTGTCATTGGATTTGCCCGTATGTGAGTTGCCACTAGGAAGCGATTGGTTGAGATTGCCCATTCCCAGACCCTCATCGCTTCTCTGCAAAGAGGATAGGATCTGGTCCCTCCCTGCTTGTTCAGGTACCAGACAACTGACATGTTGTCCGTGTGAACATTGTCGCCCTGAGGGAGGTAACAGTGAAGGGCTTGAAGGGACAGGAGTACTGCTCTCATCTCTAGGATGTTGATGTGGAGAGAGGTCTCTTCCGGATGCCATTTGCCTGGACTGACCTGCCCAGGGACTGCCCCCACCCGTCTGGGGAGCGGTGGTCAACGTGGCTGCCGGAGGAGGAAGAGCAAAGGGTCGTCCCTGATCCAAATTGGAAGACACTAGCCACCAGCGAAGGTCTCGTCTTCAAGATTCTGTGATCCATATTAGATGATTGAGAGGGAGTTCCTGAAAGGACCATTGAGTTGAGAGAAGCCACTGGAGGATTCTCATGTGTAATCTTGCCAAGGAACTAGCAGAACTGTGGCAGACATCGATCCCAATAGTTGCAAGACCATTCTGGCTGGGGCTTTGGACTTGGGAGTAGGGCTCGAACCTGACTTTGTATGATCTGAATTCTGTCTGCAGGTAGATAGACCCGCATCTGGTTTGAATCTATCTCTGCCCCTATGAATTTTATCCTTTGAGATGGCACAGACTTTGGCCAATTGAAGGTGATTCCTAGGGAATTGCCCAGTGATGTTGTGGCCTGCAGGCTCTGTAGAAGTAGATGCTTTGAGGTGGCAGTTAGAAGCCAGTTGTCTAGGAAACACCTGGAATCCTAGACTCCTCAAGTGAGCAGTCACTACTGCCAAGCATTTGGTGAACACCCTAGGGGCTGTGGTGAGACCAAAGGGCAGCGCATCAAAGTGAAAATGACTGCTTCCTAGGCTGAAGCGCAAGTGTCTCCTGGACGCTTGATGTATTTTGATATGGTAATACGCTGCCCTGAGGTCTATGGAGCACATCCAAACACCTTTCTCCAACAACGGGAGAATGGTTTGTAAAGTGACCATTCGAACTTGGACTTCTTGACTGAACGGTTTAGGTTGCTTAGGTCCAAAATGGGCCTCAAGTCCCCGGTCTTTTTGGCACTAAAAGAATCTTGAGTAAGTCCCTAATCCGATCTGGTCTGGGGACCGTTGATGGCTCCTTTTGCAGCAGTTTTGAAATTTCTATGGCTGCGTATCCCGTTGACTGGGTGGCGGGTCCGGGATTCTTTGGACTGAGGGGGACAACAGAATGGGATGGTGTAACCTCCGCACCCATCGGTCCTGAGTGATCCTTTCCCAGGCCTTTAGGTGCTTGAGCAGCACAGCCGGGCAATCCCTCAGGGACTATGAAAAGTTGAGGAGCCATGAAAGGACTCGTCTCCAGTGTTGCGGGGCCTCTGCCGCCTCTGGGACGGCGTCTTCCTGATGAATTTTTCTGCCTCTGGAGGGGAACTTCCTGCTGAGAGGAGTAAGACTTCCATCTTCCCTCCTCTTTTAGCCTTGGAATAAGGCCGAAGGGAGTGGAAAATCGTGCCCCACGGGGTCAGAGTCTTACCCTCCTGTTCACAGCGGTAAGTGTGTCTTTCACCTTGGGCCCAAACAGGGTGGACCCATCAAATGGGGCGTCCGGCGAATGAAGACTTGAAGGCCTCCGCAAATGACACAGGCGGCCAGGCTTGCCTCCGAGTGCAATGCCTGTACCTGCCGCTCTTACCCCGGCCGGCGATACAAAATGAGCCTCATGGACGAGTTCGAGATGGATGACATCGAGCCAGCTGAGATCCAATCGTCTGGGCCAGCTCCTCAGGCAGGTTACCTAAGAGGGTATCGGATAGCTCCTTAATCAGATCCCTCTGGAATCTTGTAAGTCGCTAGGTAGTTCAGAGACCTCAAAGTAAAGGCCGCTGAACTAAGGGTGCGCTGCCATACCGATCCATGCTCCTAGACTCCTTATTAGGAGGATGGACGGGGCGGAATCCTCTGCTACATCCTGCTGTGTAGCAGATGCCACCACCATAGCATCCACAGCCACACCTTTCGTGAGGAACTCTCTATCTGGGGGTGCTGAAAGAAATTTGTTTGGACGAGGGCACCGTTCCACAGAGAGTCCGGTGTTTCCCGCCCTTGACAGATCAAATCCAAGAGCGAGACACCCAGGAGGCGGAGGGCTGAGCCCAAGGCCTTCAGGAACACCGACTCATCAGCAGAGGGAGGTTTGGACTGCCAGCCGCCCTCTTGTTTTAGGGCTTCAAGGATGTCTGCAAAGGAGACATCATCCGAGGATGACTTGGGGACCCCTCTGCATCATCGAGATCGTGTCAGATGTCAAAGACTCATCAGGGGAATCAACGTGCTTCCTCTTGCACGCTTTCTGCCTGGGAGGTTCATCCAAGAGGCTTCAGAAGGACCTCCAGGAGGGGAGAAACCCCAGCGGGGTAACCTGAGGCCCAGGGGCTCCGCTGTCTGCTGACAGGGGAACTGCCAACGACCCAGTCTCCAAGAGTAGGGAAGGAGCCGGGAAACTGTGGAGGTGGCCAAAGAAGATTTGGCTAGAGCACTCCTTATAGCCCTGAAGGCGGGACCACCAGAATCCTGGGAAGGTCCCCTCCGTGGCCACGCAGTAGACGGTACTCCCGCCACGACCACAAAGAGGAAGACTTGGGACCAAGGCATCAATCCCAAGCCTCCCATAGGGCCAAGGAAGAAGTCCAGACACTGAACTCCGACCCGGGAGCCGGAGTCGGAGCAAGGGTCGGGTCTGACCCTAACACCTCTACTGGTTCCACTACTCCAACGGTGCCGGCTGTTGGAGGAGGAAGAACTGTAAGTGGACCATCGGCTCCGAGCCAAATGGGCTGGAGCCGAAACCATCTTTTGGAACACCGGAGACTGGAAGAGTCGGAGTACCCTGTCGATGTCCGAATCAGACATCCTGGAAGATCTCGAGGATACCGATCGGGCCCGAACCGATTTCTCCATCGGCGGCCTGGGGACTGGCTCCGAAGGATTCCACTATTATCGGCGAAGCCTTCACCAAATTTCTCGGCTCCGATAAAGACGGGAAGTGTCTGAGCCAATGACCCTTATCAGCTCCAATATCAGTGGAGCCGATGAGGATGACCCGCCTCGATGCTCCAGACCTCGGCCCAAACCAGAGGGGTCGAGGTAGGAGGCATCGAGGCAGACCGTTCCGACCTCGGCCCAAGTCCGTGGAGCCGATGGAGAAGTCTGCTTGCCTTTCTTGGCCGACTGACTGGTCGGAGCCGACGCTTCTTCTTAGAAGAAGGAGAGGAAGATAAAGCCTCCTCAAAGAAGGCTTGATTAATCCTCTAAGGATTAATTTGTTTTCCTCTCCTGGAGGACTCGAGAGGAAAACGCATGGCACACACTGCAGGATTCTTGGAGATGTTTGGCCAAAGATAAGGACGAGGAGTGGTCGTCCGTAATGGACATTTTAAACCCACACTGCACTTCTTAAAACCGGATGGTTTATGTTCCTTAGACATAGTTGTAAAACAGAAACAACAGTAAACTTTAAACAGCTTAGGACACAGGTACAACAAATATGCCAAAAATATATAAATACTGAAAAAGAGAAACTTTTTCCCTTTTTTACACAGTAAGAAAAAGAAAGAAGCAAGGAGGGTCAAGACCCTCTAACTCAAATGGGTACTTGACCCACACACAACCAATAAAGTAGTTAGAACAGGGAAGGCCCTCTGACTGAAAGGAATCTTCTCTGACAGGAAATTTTAAGTAAAAATCAATAAATCACCAAGAAACACACTCATACACAAATAATAGCCGTTAAAACAGCTTTTGGGTTGAAAAAAAGAAAATTTCTGACAGGAAAAGATACTATTAATATAGTACTTAGCCCAGCCAATGTTGAGACCACGTCCAAGCTCTGTGATCTGGGGATTAGTGGTGGTGCATCCTGGGATAAAGAAAGCTCAGCCAATAAGAGGCCTCGCTCTATAGCATAAGAACCCATCATTCAGAATGTAGGCGAGATCGGATCACATAACATCATTGGTTTTAAAAGAATAATGACATTTTTGTATCTGCAATCTAGGATATGTACTGTGATGACAATTCATAGCTAGGTAAGTATTAGGCTAGTTGCTTTTGGAGACTATGTTAAGCTTATTCTATTTTCCTTTAACAGTAAGAATCAAACCTTGTACCTTTTGTCTATAATGTAAACACCTTAACCATTATGCCAACCCCCAATCCGTTAGTGGTAAGATAATATCTGGAGAAATATATAACTCAAATGATCATCCGAGAGAGTTCAAAGGAAGAGATAAAGTATTTGCATTAATACCCACTGCAGAAAACATGTTCCTTGCAAAGCAGCGAGGATTTCTGAAATGATAGAGAAAGTAAGAAATTAATTATAAGGTAATACAAGGAAGAAGAAAAGCACTTATCACAAATATTCTGATAACATGCAGAGAAACTTCTTTAGTAAGTCTACTTGCAAGGAAAATTAAGATTTATGTAGAATGTCTGAAAATAAAAATAGGGGAGACACTAACAATGTCTCAGAAAGAGTAAGTGAGGTAATCTGTGCCATGAAATAAGGTCAGATTCACAGTGCTGCCTGGCAAAATCAGTTTTATTTTGTGAGGTTAACTGATAAAGAAAGATAGTGCCATACCTGGATTGTTGGAAGAATAAAGTGGAGACCAATCTATGGACTGTAGTAGGTCACTGATGCACGTTTGTCTGGATTAATTTATTATTATGAAAGTGATAATTTGTATGGGGGGTATAGGTTTTGAATGACTATGATGACAGGTAGGTGATCACAACAATTGTTGAGAACACTGACTTTTAAGCATACATATTTTCTTAATAATAGGTCAAGTTTAGAAGCATTACCAGTCAGACTATTTGTCCCAGTGGCTAAGTGCACAATTATTTGAATCCCTATTAAACTATGTGGAAAGAGGACCAGATAGATTAATGCTGAAGTCTCCAACAATGATAATATTATGTGGAATCCCGGAGGGAAGGACTTCATTGATATTGTTCAGGATGAATATAGAAGGGGTATATACTGAGGACACGTGAAGATGGGGTATTGTTGCCCACAGCCATAGCTGCATGAAACCAGTTGGGGACCCTGGCACCCGTATTTGTAGCCTAAGATATCATGAGCACTTGTATGGAAAAGTTTTTTTTTTTTTAAATGAGAAATGAGCATTTCAATTGTTGGTGGAAATAGTTTATGTATATATAATATACAGTGAGGGGCAGTACTCATCTTTTAACAATGTTTCAGTAATGGCTATGATACAAGGTGCTCTGTGAGCAACCACATTGCTGTTAGCTATAAATATTGATGCAAGTTAAATAGATATTTGTCTTCAATTTGAGATTGACAGGAGTGAGGTTGGCTGCATTGTGGGCCTGGGTTTGAGTGGATATCACCAGAGTGGAACAGATTAATAAGACTGTTGTACAATTTACTGCAATTGTTGGGTGGTTATAATTCTGTTGCAGAAATATCTGGATGTGATATTGTCAAAAAAATTGTTATAATGTATTATGTGAGCTAAAATCTTGACACTGATTACAAGCAGCGGTGAGGGTACTGGAGGGTGACTTTTGGAAGAAAGAATCTGAAGCTAGTAATAAGTTTTGCATTAGTAAGATGAGTGGTTGAAGTGGGATGACAAAAGATTTAAGAGAAAACATGACATGGTGTGTAATATGGTACTATTCAAATGTTTTGCAGGGTGTTTGGGTTATTTGATAGTTGAATTTGAATGGATGATAAGACACCAAGTAGCAAGGCTGGAAAAAAAAAAAGAAGTAGGGACATGGAAGGAGTTACTGAGCTTATTTAAGAAATAGGCTTCACAGAATACGGAAATTAATCCAACACGTATGGAACTAACTTGAAGAAGTAACTTCACAGGAGGTGAATTGAATTCAAGCAAGCAGCTGTATCACAATGGATGTCAGCAGCCACTGAGCCTTGTTCCTGAACACCACGTAAATGGTGAAAGGTAGGGAACTATCCCAAGATGCTCCCACAAGTCACTGACACAAAAGTTCTGAATTTCTTCCATCCCTTTCTCTAAACTATTTCTGTCAGTGTACCCTTAATTGTGGGTTCCTCCCTGTCAGATTCAAGACTGACTCGTACTATCCTAACCTCAGGTATCTTAGTGTGTTCTTATATTTGAGCCCACACCCATCAGTCTTGCCACTGACTTTTTAACTAATGAAGCCCTGTGGAAAGACAATATCAGGTTTATCAGAGGTCCACTCCTTTTTCTTTACTGTTGCTTTGTATCTCAACTAACTTCACTGGTCAAATACTTACCATTTTCCATAGGTCCTGAAAATGGGGAGTCCTGGCAAATGATCACATCATGGGTTGAATCAGGCACTAAAGTTGCCGAGTGTAACACACTGCCTAGAAAATCATTTATATTTTTGTTACACTCTTGTCTGCATTTGCACAAATTACTTTGATTTTCTGTGATACAGCTGTTTTGTGCTTACAAACATAATGTAATCACGATCATTAAGTCTAACAATCCTTTTCCATCTATTGAGTAATTTAGTACCAACATAATTATAACAGATTCTACAGTCATAGTAGATAGCAGCAGTGAATCATGTTCCACAAGTACAACTTCATTTGGATTAGCATCAAAATTTTTTCAGACATAATAATGACAGTATTAACCATACAATGCTTTGTTATGTTCATAGGTTCATACTAGGCTATCTGCCCAAGGGCATTTATAAGCCAAAATGACCTCCCTTGATCTAGATGTGATCCCTTCATGATCAGGGTGGGCTTATAGAAGTTTTTTCCTAACTACTTCAACACCCTCCTGTGTTTGCTTGTACTTTCAGAAAAGTAGATGCTACAAGAAGTGGACCCAGGACTGAGCCCTGTGTGACACCACACTTGTTGTGACTTTTGAGTCTGACATGGCTCAGCCAACTCTGACCCTGGGTTCTGTGCTCACAGGTTGTTCAGTTTGTGATGTATATTTAATTCCTCGTTGAGTTTGTGAAGCACACAGGAGGACACCATTATGTTGGCAATGTGTAGGTTCAGTAATTTTCACATCATTTTGAAACTAATTCTGAGCATATCTGGGGTTTCTCCCAGGTTTTTCTAATAGCTAAAAAGAAGGCCTTATGATTCTTCTCTTTAGAGTCCGATTTTTTTTTCAAAATTTGCTTGGATGATGATTTTATGAGAGCTCTAGTTTTTTACATAATGATCAAAAGTGTCTTTACCTTTTCAAGGTTTTGCCTCTCTTTTTAGTAGCTTCCTTTGTTGTTGCTTGTTTTTGTTGCTATGGCTGTCCACCATACTGGACGCTTTGCCTTGGTACAGAGAGTCTCTTGTTTGTTTTGATTTGTGCCCCCTGAGCTGGAGTGTAGTGTAGGTTTGGCATGTAAGTGATTTCAATGTAAGTGTTTGAGTATAGTAATGGCTCAGGGGCAGGGAAGAGAACACACTTTTTTTGAGGTTTTTAGAAGTTTGAGTTTTTTTTTTTTTTTTTTTTTTTCTTTTTGTTTGTGAATTAGAGGGAGATGGCTGATGAAGAGCAGATCCTCATGATCTGATAGGTTTGGATCTCAGTGAGGGTATACTTCCTGATCCCATTCTCCTGATGTGATCATTGATGATTGTTCCATGGTGTGGGATGGTGACTAGTGGTGTCCATGGTTTTCCAGTTTATTTGAGTTATTTCTTTTTGTTATAGTGTTGAGGTGTTCTTGGTTGAGCTGTCCCAGTCTATATAGTGTTGTTGAAGTAGTATACATGATGGTGTTTTTACATTTATCCCCTTTAATGTTTTCTTAAGGCCATGGGGTGTGAGGGTTCTTGGTGGAGCAGTGTGGCCTATGGTTAATTGCACCTGGCAGAGCTCTGATGCATCGTGGTCTGTGCACTGCTGGATGGTCCACTGCGTTTGGTGTGGCATCCTTGAACCTTGGGGTGTGGGTGTCCTGTATGAATGCCTCCTTCCTTTTTGTTGTCCTCCGTGACTGGATTTTGGGGCCGGATATGAGGTGAAATTGAACCTGGTTTGGTGCTGGTGACGAGATGGCCTTGAACCAGGTTTTTCTCACAACGACAGATCTCCATTGTGAGAAATATTGAGAGTCTTCGAAAAGATGCATCTTGATGGCATTGTTGAGTCAGTACCACTTTGCAGATAAAGTCACAAAACTAAGCAAAACCTTTACGTTTAGCTCTTGCTGTATCCAAGCATATTAGATTTTAGATTTTCAACACCAACTGTTCTACTGAATAATTATTCAGAGGACTTGAGGTCACTTTGACAAACACACTTTATAAAATTTCTAGGTAGAGCCCTCCTAAATGTAATTTACACTTGAATGTTAAGATTGTCAAATGTGTTCTTGTATCATTTCCTGCAGGTACTACCACAATTTCAGAACATTATTTAATCAACCATTTGTGACTTTACCAGTCTAACTACACTGAATGGGCAACTATGTAATCCCAATGACTATTCATCATGTGAAGCACCAGCCACAGCCAGAATCTTTTTCTGCTGGTTTTGATAACTGTGTGCATTACACTTTAGCTCATACACACTTTATGAAAGCATCCCTGAACAAGGTGCAAGAACATGATCCTTTCCCATTCATCATGGCAGCAGGATTCATTTGCTGCGTATCTCTCCAAGCCTACCAATGATTCCTCTACATCATCTTGACTCAAACTTATTCAGTGGTATTCTGGGTTTGATGTAGCAGGTTGGCAGGCTACTGCAGTAATTTGTTGTCCTATATACTAATAAAAGTGTTCGTCTGATGGTGGACAGACAGCAAGTCCTAGGCTTTTTAAGGGATGCTGAAAGAACTCCCATCAGTATATGATCCATACAAAATTACAGATTAATATACTTTCAAGGGTGTGGAAAGCAGCAAATTCTTTCTCTAGGTGCAATCAAATCCACTTCCATCAAAAGACATCCTATTTCCATTGCAGATTAATAAACACAGGAACTAGTACCTCCCCCAGATGTTAAGTAATAAAATATTTGGTACGTTTTCTAGCTTTTTCATGGGTATTCAACCCCCAGCTACAAATACACATCTTTCTTTGCAGGGGGCACACGTTATCTTAGTGGTTAACCAGAATCACGACAAAATCCAAAGCAACGTGGTTTGGGAGCGTTTACAGCCGATTACCTATGCATACTCACAAAAAATAAATTAGGTTAGGGTTGCAAAGCTATAAGTGGAGAAACGCTTGGGCCAAATAACTCCCACTCCATTACTAAATAATATTATGATGCTTGTGTACAAATACAGCGTACAAAAATGCCATATCAACCCATGTATTCCCACGGCAGGGTCAAAGCCCACAACTCAAGGGGTTTTGGCACGCATTTTCTTGGCCAAGTAGCTCTCCAAAGAGAGCTACTTTTGACCACCAAATCGAAGATAGCACGTGCTTTGCAAAAAAGACGTGGCTCTTCGTAAACAAGTTGAATATAAAACTGTACACAGCCGTAATACTAGCGTTTGGTAATACAAAAGCCCACGTGCGGCTGTCGTATTTCTAATATCGTCTCACAAAGAACATTCAATCTCCTTGACACGCAATGCGTTCACCCACCCACAGTTACAACCCTCGTTTTTTTAGGGTAGCATATTTAACTAATAAACGAAATTCTCAGGTTCGTTTTGAAGGACACAAACAACCAACCAACATGGACATTCCACGTTTTATCTTTATTACCATGACAACAGAACTACGCATTTCCTCCCTTCCCCCATCAGAAAACTGATAGTCTCGTTTCATACCAGGAACCAATTAGATGACTGTTGCTAGGCTTCTGTCTTTACGAGCCTTGCCAATCAACGATAGACAACAGCTCACGCTCCTTGTATGGAAATAAAGAGAAGGCGCTAAAATACCCCTGCTCTCATAGAAAGAAAACCCCATCATCTCTCTTTCGGGACTTATTTACATAGACGGAGGGCGGGTGGTGTTGAGTAAACCTGATGTGATTGATTGGAGAGCGATGTCTGTGAGGGATTGGTAGTTGACCAATTGTATGCAAGTGGGAGGGAAGGTAATGATCAGTGTGTGGAGTAGCTCGTGATGGAAAATTCCAGCAACTAGGTGTTTGTTCGCGGTTTGGCCGTTAGGGGTGGTAGTAGAGATTAGGCTTAAATATTTGAAAGTAAATAAATATCGTATTTGAGTAGTAGGAGGTGCTAATTTTATAAGACATATTTATAATAAACAATAAAGTAATTTGGTCCTTAAAATAAGCAGGTGAAATATACCGGTGTAATATGTATTTTTTCGTATTCGTCGTTTATATTTATCTCGAGGGCAGGTTTTATCAGTTCTTTTTGTAATCGAAAATCTGTAACGCGATATAAAGAAATAATCTAACCCCCCATTTTAGCAATACCGCGAAAAAACGATCACAAAATAAAACTCGTATCTGAAGCTGGAGATGCTTTAGAGTGATATGCTGGATGAGGCATATATACTTGTCCCAGAAACCATGAATCAGTTTTGTTTTAGTCTGGTTTAAGTAATGTATATAAACTTGCTTGTCCGCTATAAGAGTTGTGCCTTGCTTGGACATAAAAGTCGAGAGCAATTGGTTTGCTGGGCTGGGATTTTTTTTTAAAAGAGAAGTTACGCTGTAAATTAGACGATGCGTTTCTGTTAAAATGATTTTAAAATGGGGGTTTAGTAGGTATAGCCCGAAAAACACAGCGGGGCCACTGAAAGTATTTTCTTTTTAATGGTTGGAGCCCCCTTTGATTGAGAAAGGGGTAACACCCTCATATTACGCATTTCGTTCCAAACCTTTTCTGATTAGGGTAGCCGTTTTTTGAGTCCATACTTACCAGCTGAGTTATACTTCTGTACGGATTATACAGGCTCCACACGAAATTTTGTAGGAATGTTTATTAATGTTGGTGTGGCCGTCTTTGAGAAGAATATGCTTGAAGCGGTTCTCGGGGCACTACCGTTGTTTGGTACAAGCGCGGGCGTGCACTTACTGTTCCAGTTTAGCTTAAATTGATGTTGGGATTTTATACAGAAGGCTGCATTTTGTGAAGGATGTAAAATCGCACTTAGCGCCCCTCCCCAATGGTTTTACTTGTTAGAAAATGTATGGTACTACGCACGCTTGTATTTAGTTTGCCAGATGAGATTCTAGTAATTTTGTATATATACAACAAGTGTAAATACTTTGTGTTTTGCTTTCTCGGTGGAACGTTTGTTGGTGGTTCTAAGTCATGTCGTTACAAACTAGAGAGAGCGGTACTGGGCTATATTTTTGATCCTTCAGGTTGTGCTCTCGCTCTGGAGCGAGTACCCGGTCATGTTTTTGTTTATTATTACTGTTGCTGCATTAAACAGCTATAAATGTATTACGCTTAGTTGTGGTGTAAAAGCTACAGCACCTAGATATTGTGTTGCTCGTAATTGTCACCATGTACTGCTGCGTCCTCCTGCTTGGCAGCGGCAGCTAGAACAACCAGTGCTTTCTTAATTCTGTGACTTGATTCTAATTTTCATATTTAAGAATTGATGTTTCGTTAATAGCTCACATATGCTACCGGATACTGCTTCTAACGGCTGCTGCCCCCGAGTCCCGTGCTGATACTCTCTCAAGTCTGATTAGGTGTTGGGGCTGTTTGCTCTGACTAGTCTTGTCCAGTTGTCTAATTCTATTCCGTCTATTATGTTACTATGTATTTGCATTAGTTTACCGTGTAGTCCGACTTGGAATGAAGCCCGGGGAGGATCGCTCAAGACGCGGGTTGTGGAAGGAAACTGGCGTACCTGGAGAACGAACGCAAGGACATGTAGATACCCAGGGAGCAGTCTAGCCGAGAATCGAACCAGAGAACCTTACAACGCTACGATATTTACTGCTGAACTTTCCTATCTCGTTTAATACACGTTTTTTCACCACTTACTTGGCCCTTCAGTAAACCGAGAGCCCTTTTTTCTGTTACAATAATGGGTTTGCATCCCGAGTGTCAAGATTTGCTGTGTCTTCTTGTGGAGTATTCTAGGATGAAAGTGATGTTTTCGTTTTCCAGTATAACTTCACTTTCGAAAATCTAGGTTACCTGTTAAAAGGCCCGATTTATTTTTGTGATCGTAACATGATTTAAAGTAGAGACTGGGATCTCTTCATTTTATGTCCTATATATAATTGGAGGAGAGGGGGTGGCATCGAGTAAGTCCCAACTATGGTTCAAGTGATCTGGGTTTGTTCAATGGTGCTGCCACTTGATGACACAGGTAAGGAAAATTGGGAGTACCCATCATCGTATTTGATCTGTGGAAGCTAGGGCCGTGGGGGGAGGAGTGCTTAGGCTGCGTTGTAGAAGGAGGCGTTGGTGAGGTGATGCAGGACCCCGTTACATGCCGGCCTCTGGATCATGGTTACGAGGCTATTGGCCCTGAGGCTCTTAATAAACTTGGCTAAGAGTTTACCATGTTTGGACAAGTCAACACCCACCGCCCCTTGTGGCTAGTGTACTTAGTATGCAAGGAATTGGAAGAAAGTTGTACCTTCCAGTAATATGATGTTGCTCTAGGTACCTTGAGCTCCTCACTGGCGCTGAACATGTCAGAATTATTCTGGGTGGGTTAGATTGGATCCGGTAGATCTGGTGGACATGTCCTGAGTGCACCAGTTGATTAGCTGTAGGGAGCCAGCCATCCCGGTTTGATCTAATATATCTACACATGTACTTTATTCCTACTCTTGTTGCTAGCGGTGGGCTAAGTTTTGAGCCTGGCTGCTGTCTTGGTTGTTTTGGGTTGGTGATGTAAGCTTTGTCACTTGTGATGATTTTGTTTTTGGGGGTGGGAATACAGTCATCATGCCTGACTTCAAGGTCACGTGCAGTGATAGATGCTGCAAGGAAAGGGAGTCCATAGTACGCAGGTCAAACTGGCATGTGGCTTTCCATTAGTTCCCTTCTCTTTGTATGTTTTGGTTTTCTGTGGAGGAAGTAGTTCTGCTGGTGGTATATGAAGTGGTTGCTTTGCAGCACATAGTTGTCATGGTACATGGAACCCCCTCACTGAGTAAAATACTGACCCCCTACTCCAACCTAAAATCCCTCCGGTTGGCAATCTGTGTCCAGGTACTAACCATTAAATCTAATAACTCAGGTGGTGATGCTCTCTATGCCAACTCCATCGGAAAGCTCTGGAATTCCCTACCAACTAACCTAAGACTCATGACCTCGATTAATCAATTCAAAAATCACCTCAAAGAATTCCTCAAGTCTCACTGGTCATGTCCATGTCCTAATCCAGACTAATCTCAAACGTCTCATTCCACCTGCGTCTCTTCCCTATCCCAGAGTTCACTAACTTAACCCCTCAGCCCACAATTTAATCTATGTTCAAGATTATCTAGACAATTCTGTGATGTTATTTAACCAATATGTAAGTGCATTGTTTTCCTTATCTATCTGTCTCTATGTTATGCTACTTACTTTTCACATGTAAATGTATTGTGTTTTTTTCTTTTTGTTTGGAGCTTTTCTCCCCAGGCCTCTACTGAAAATGGATATGTATCCAGCTAGACTAGCCCGGTCAACAAATGTAAAATAAAATGTATTGCGTTTTTTTTTCTTTTTGTTTGGAGCTTTTCTCCCCGGGCCTCTACTGAAAATGGATATGTATCCAGCTAGACTAGCCCGGTCAACAAATGTAAAATAAAATAATAAAAATAAATAAATACTAAATTTTTCCATTAGTCATACTGGTCCTTAGTTATAATCAATCTGCCATATTTGTATATGGGGTTTGGGTATCCCGTCGTGTTTGCTATCTCTCCTGAATCAGTGCCACTGTCCTGCCTTCTTCAGCTGTCATGAATGATCTTGCTGGACACTCTTCCTCTTGCTTTCTTCCCTAAATCTTCAGCAGATTGTCTTCTGCTTTCTTGTATGTGTGCCTGAATCACTAATGTCTACTCTTTGACCTTCTCTGTAGTTGGAGTTGCTTGGCTGCCTGCTCTGTCTTTTATTTCTTCTGCCCCACAGTGCACATCCTACCACCTATTTCAGGTAGTTTATTCCATCACCTCTAGCTTCCTCAAATGCTTTCCCTTCAATGTTCAAGTTTTTGTACTCTACAGTATTGATGTTCACACCACTGTTTTGCATTCATTTCTCTCTCAACTCCTGAGTGATTCAAACTTTGCTTGCTTATTCAGACTTCCCTTCTCAATACTTCTCAGATCATTGAAGCTACTAACATTTTCCATTGTTTTCCCCCTTCTGTTTCAGTTCTCAGCTTATTCTGATTTCCCCCATTTGCTGCCATTGTAACTGTCTTGTCTGTCTTCTGTTTCAACCTATTTGCCTTCATTTTTACATTCCTTTCCAGTGTCATTTGGAGTTTGCCTGTATTGCCATATCAGCTGCTTACAGCAGCTTTGTTTCTCTGACCGGTTTGCTAATGTCACCAGTATGAACAGCACTGGGCTCCGTGCTTAACCCTGGTGCCTGGGCTGCCCTGCTGGGAGCCACTGTGCAAATCCGAAACATTGTTTGTACTTGTCATTGGGTTCTTGTATATAGCCAGCACTAATTCTGCCAGTATTTGTGAGACAAAACTATTGCAGGATTGCCAAATCTGTTTTCTTGTGACCTTGTTTTATACCTTCTCCAACTCTAGGAATACTCATCTCTCAACTTCTCAGCTATCACTGCATACATTGGGTTGGCTGAACTGCATCTTTAACTGAATCTGAACTGTACATCTCCCATCTTACTTTCTACTATGCTTTTCAATAAACCTTTCCAGAACCTTCATGCAGTGTGACAGGAGTTTGATATGTCTATACTGCCCACAGTTGTAAGTGTACCTTTACAGTCATCTGGATTATGCCTTTTTTTTCATACTTACTTGAGTACCATCTGGAACTATTTATCCCCTAACATCTTAATCATATCTGTTGTGACCTTGTCTAGGTGTGCTGCTTTCTCTGACTTTATTTTTCTTAGTGCTGTTCTTAGAATGGCCTTTTCCTTATTTGTTGCTGTTGTGTGAGTCTTGGCAGTCCCTCGTATCTTTTTTTTTTTTTTTTTTTTTTTGGCTTAATTTATTCTAAGGGGTGTTTGGTTGAGGCAGGGCAGCTTCTGTGGGGTTTTCTTAATTCCGAAGCTGCTGGAAGTACTCCTTCCATCAACTTACCGGTGAGTGGTCACTTTCCAGAAGCTGATGCCTTGTTTTTGCTTTGCATTTGCACTCTTAGTCAGCCAGTACTCCTCCATAGCCTGTCCCATCTTTTCTGTTTTTCACTTTTTCCTGCACACTCTTGATTATTTCTTGGACGACTTCTTTCCACCTCCAGCTTTCTACAAGTTCCTTATTTAAATATCTGGATTGGCTGCATATCATATCTTTTCTGTAGTCCTCACATAGACTGTGCTTCATCTCCATCTATTTCCTCCTCTTCCTGAGATGTTTGAGCTCTTGAGTATTTCCTTTAACTCTTTTGCTTTCTGTCTGTCGACTTCTGGGTCTTCTGCCTAGTCTCTGACCTTGGTCGTCTTCGACCTCTGCTTGTATCTGGCTACCAGTGATTTATGGTTTGAAGCCAATTGTTTTGTGAAGGATGGCTTTGCAGTTACTAATTCTACTTGCTGGGAGAAAGTCTGTTTTGCATGTTAAGTCATTTGTATGTAATCTGGTGACTCCCTCTCTAGCTTACCCACATGTGCTACCATCATGTTATTTGCCAGACAGAAGTCTAGAATTATTCCTGATGCCCCCTCGTGGACCCAGGAAGTCCTGTTCTGTTTTGCTGGATAACTGCAGTCAGTCAAGCCCCCATTATCAATGCTGACCTTTGTTGCATTGTTTTATCTAGACTATCTGTAACTGGTACTAGAGTGCACTCTTCTTCCTTGGTGTTGCAATCATGTAGGGACATAGGTTGAGGTTATAAATAGTGCCCTATCCTTACATTGGAGTCTGACATGACTGTCACTTATTCTGGTGGCATCCCTCACTGTCTTCTACTTTGCTACAATTCACATCGTTTGTCTTCCGGAGTAGTAGATTCTAAATGCAAGTCACACAAGTTTCCTGCATTATCCTTGCATCTTGTTTCCTGGGTGTAGAGTATGCCCAATCTCCTCCTTACTGTAATGTCATCCATTTCCAAGCTGCATCTTATCAGTGAACCTATACTGACTAAGCAGCCCTTAGTTTGTCAGGTTGATGGGTTTATTTCCAACTTTAGTGCAACAGAGCTGTCCTAGGTAACCCATCCTTTCCTGTTTAGTGTTCTCTTACAGTTAGAACTCTTGACCCTAAAGTCTTAGAAAAGGTTTCAAGTTCTTTTGCTAGGTCTCAACTGTGGTATTACTGTGAGTTCCCCTTGTTGATTGGAAGCTTGCTAAAATTCTTGGGTTGGTTGGTTTTCTAGTCTGAAGATAACTCTGCATTGTTTGGGCTGACTGCAGTGTATTCACTGCAGTGTTTTTGGGTTACTAGCCAAATAATAGTATACATGTCAGCTTTTTGGACTTTGAGGATATCTTCAGTCAGGTAGAATTTGCCTTTGCATTGTTTTTATGATGTAACCAGTGTGTTTTTGAGTTAAGTGGATGTTACTCCAGCTTCATATTTTTTTTCCACTTGTATCCTTAATGCTTTGCCACGCTGTTTTCCCTCTTTCATTAACAGCTGTGCAACTTGACATCCTGAATTGCAGTTTATGCTCATCTTATAATAGGGGACAGGGCTGTCACTTAAATTCTGAAAGAGGTTCCATGAGCCTGATTGACTGTCTTCGAATGCTGCTGTTAGGGTACTACTCAAAGGCTTGCACTTGTGTCCCCTTTAAAGGTAAAATATTGTTTTTTTCATTTTAGCATTTGTCAGTTATATATAGCTTGGGGACATCTTTAATTTCTCTATTCTGCATTTTGATTTGTCAAAACATTGCTGTTCTAAAATCGTAAACATTTAGTAAACCTTTTTAATCTCAACTTTTGTAAGAGTGTAGACAGACTTGTGCATTCCATAGCTGGAATATGCTCTCCCTCTTGCAGCCTTGCACAGTTTCCCAGACATCCCATAGCCTTTCATTTCATGTTCAAAATTTATTTTATCTTGTGTGGCAGACTACATCATTGTTATCTGTTAAAACAATCCAGCTGTCTTGATACTGAAAGAACCTTGTTAATCTGATGTCCATTTTCATCAGGTCCAACTGATGGGACTAGGATCTGGTGTTGGTGCCTTTTAAAAACATGGACCCAGAGATGGGACTCCTCCCTTACCTATAATTCCCGTCTCTGTCCCTCTGAATTTTCCAGATCTCGTTTGCCACTTGATCGAATGGTGGTGTTTCTTCAGGGCTCTTGTCTCCTTTTTATCGTCTGACAAGTCTATCTTGCCTCATTTTTAGTTTTAAGTGGGTCTAATTCTTTATCCGCAGTGTTAGTTTGCGTAAACTTAATTTGTTAGATTTGACTTTTCACGGGTCAGATTTGTAAGATCTATTTTTGATGTATGTACTAATATACGCAGAATGGTGTTTTGTACTTGTTAGGCTTGAAAACATATTGTATAGTGAAATTTAGGTATTTTATTCTTTTAGCTGTTCACAAGATGTCTGAAGTTGCAAAGAGATGCCAAGTGTGCCCCCCCCCCCCCTTTGCAAGACCGATATACCAACACACTTGCTTTTGGTAATAAAGCTCTTCAGAGCTGAAAAGATCATTTAATTTTGCAGGGGTTACTCCAGCTCAACAGAGTTCTTCCTCTTCAAAACAACTGGGTGAATCTTCTATTAAGGAAATGGATACCTCAGAGAAGCAAGACTCGTGACAAAGCCGTTGGAAAAACTTTGGAAAGAGGTCACAACTTTGGAAAGAGGTCACCGGACCCAGCAGCCTCTGAGTCTGACACCTACTGCATAGATCTGTTCACCTTGTCCATCTTTGAGGTTTCCTCTGGAGCCATTTGTCCCTCATTTGCATTCCCTGATACTGCAAAAAGGAGACCTTTTTCTGTAACTTCAGGCAGATCTGTGCATTCTTTGAGGAGCCTCACTGAAACCAATGCCAATAAAATGATGCAGAAATTCCTTCAGTAGCAGATTTAGCTAAGGTTCATCTTGACTCCAGGACCGGTTCTAGGACTCTTCTGAATTTATGGATTCGAGTTTACCCACAACAATCCCATAACGTCCAGTAGAACTGTCTTCTGATCCTACTTCACTCCCTTTTGACTGTGATGTTAGCAGTTATTGGAACTGAAGCCTCCCAGTTGGGATTGCTAGGGACAAAGACTTCCAAAGGCAGAGCTGGCGCCAACAGTTTGAAAGAATGAACTCCTTGAATACTGAGCTTGAAACTGGAACAGAGAAGGATTCTGAAGGTGCCAGCAATTCTCTCTGCCCCCACCTTCCCAGGTCCAATGCAGAGATCAGTGCTGAGAGGATTTTTAGTCCCTTGGGAATCCAGGGAAGCTCTCATTTAGGGGAGTGGGGGGTTTCTTTCTTCCCATTTGGATCAAACCTGACATTTCTTTTTTGTCAACCTCCTGTCCTTCTTATTGACCAAAATGTTTTTAAGAAGCACTTGCTTTGAGTTCCCCGTCTGTTATGGATCCACCCCTTTGAAGCACCCCAATTAAAGATTCTTAAACAGATTTACAAGTTGAGTTTAGATTCATCACCAGCCTGTGTTACGGGAGGCAAGGATTTGGATCGAGAGGGTTCTCTGGTATTCACTTTTGGAGATGTTACTTTTGATGTAATTGTAGAACTGATGTGACAAAAAGGCTGGTCTGCTGACATGCCTCTCTAAGAAGAATCTGTGTTCCTGGTGGTGTTTGGGTGACTCTCTTACTGATTGGGCAGTCCCTTCTCTTGATGTCCTTATTGACTTTGTGGCGGAGAACCTGGAAGGATCCTGACACAATGGAGCCCATTTCAAAGAAGGCAGACAATCTTGGCTCCTAAAGATAGGCCTCACTGGATTAAAAGTCCCCTGATGAATGCTATGCTTGTAGCAGTGGCCACCAAGAAGAAACTCTTGGAAGCGAAGTCATCTGTCAGTCCCCCAGTAGAGAATGAAGGGCTTTAGAAAGACTGAAAAACTGACACTTACTTGAGCAACGTTTTACTCAAAACGTTGAACTATACTTGGCTCATATCACATGTTTATAGAGAATTCTCTCTGGTAACATGCTATCAAATATCCAAAGGAAACTGGAATCCCAGCTGTGTAATCTTGTATTTCTCTTCAATGTGTCCATGTGACTGCTCTCAAATGCAACTAATGGAGCATGTAGAAATGCCACACCTAGATGAGGTTACATGACTTTTGCGGAGGACTTTAAGAAAGATGTTCTTCAATGCCCTCTGGTTTTACTCTTTTTGGACCCAAGGTTATGGACAGTAAATAGAGACAAACAAGATTAAGATCCTCTGAGGCAAAGGTGTGGGTACATTTAATGGACATTGTCCTTCAGGCTCAGAGACTGTCTGCAAAGCCAGGGATTTTGTGAACCCTTTCCAGAGAAATCCTTTCAGTGCTCCTGAGCATTTTCCTGACTACCCCTCTGTAGAGGAAGTTGGGGGTACTTAATCCCTGCACGCACATACCTGGCAGGCCATTAGTTTGAATTCTTGGGTGCTGTGGATAGTCGCCAGAGGATACACACCGCAGCTGAATGTACGGGTCCCACCAGGCTATCAAGGGTCTGATGTATATTCCGTATGGTCATGGTTCAGTCCAATCTTGTGTCCTTGAAGGACTGGATTTGCTCTAAATTTCCAAAATGTTTTATGTGAAGATAAGCACTGAAGGAGATTTTTCCATTTCATGCTGAGAGCTAATCACTGTCAGTTCAGGGCTGTGCCCCTTGGTGTCAGCACAGCCCCCATGGGTATTCACAAATGCATGGCAGTAAAGAGAGCCTATCTCAGGCTGCAAGATTTCCAAGTATCCTCGTATTTGGATGATTAGCTCCTAACCACTCTGACTGAGGTTACTGCTCAATCTAGGGATCACTGTAAACCTCTCAGAAGAGTTCGACTCCCAACCAGTCTAGAGTTCATTGAATTCCACTTGAAAATGTGAATAAAAAAAAAATCTTTCTATTTCCAGAATCCTAAGTCTTCAAAAGGTAGCCAACAAATTCCTATCCATTTCTTCTCCACCAGCAAGGCTGATTGTACAACTTCTGGTCTTGTGGTTTCTACAGTCACTAATTCTTTTCTGTTTCTGCATGAGGGTTCTCCAGTGGGTGTTTTCAGTTCATTGGGCTCACTTGTATTATTTACTTCACTTATTGTCTGCCACCTACTTTAATACTGTTTCTTTTATGGGCAGGCACTCAAGATGAATTTGGTAGCTTTGTGGAATACCTAAATGGTACCACAGAATTTTAAAATTCCACACAAAAATTACTACTGATGAATTGAAATACCTTGATGTTAACATATCTAAAACTGAGTATGGCTTTGAGTCTAGAATTTATAGAAAAGAGACCTTTTCTAATTCTTATCTGCACTACTCAAGTTCGCACCCCCCACCAGAAAAAAAGAGTGTTATAAAGGGCATTTGTGCGCTTTGTGTAGAATGACTTCTGATGATGCATGTTATGGTAACGAATGTAAAAACTGAGAAACATGTTCCTGAATAGAGGCTACCCGAAGAGCTCATTGATAGAGTTTCCAAAGAAGTCAGTGATGGGAGGAAGGGAAGGTTTGCCCTGTATTGGGTAAAAAAAAGATAGATGTTTAACCAACAAGTCACAAAAGTTTGCCCCTGTATTGGGTAAAAAAGAGAGATATTTGCAAACAAACAAGTCACAAAAGTAGATGGGTTAAACAATGAATTAGGTATCAATTATCATTACACATATGATGGACAAAGCTGGGCAAAAAAAAAAATTAAAAAAATTTTGACAGAGTGGATTAACTTTCTAAAGTTTCTGACTTAAATCACATTTTCCAGGGTGAAATAAAACATATTTATAGGAAAGGGAACACCCTGAAGGATATTTTTGAAAGAGGTAGTAAAGGGAATTCAAGGTTAGCAGGTACAAAAAAAAAGCTGGTGTTTTAAAAATGGTACTTGTAATTATTGTTCTTATTTGATTACTGGGGATACCATTACTTTACCTGCCAGAAATAATAAAATTTTAACTTTAAAACTTTGCAAATTGTAACACAAAGGATTATTTATGTTGGGTTATGTAAAAATGTAATGCTTTTACATTGGCAAGAGTGAAAGAAAGGTTAAGCAGAGAATTTATGAGCACACCTATGATATTCGTACCAAAATGTGAAACAAATTCTCTGTACAAACACACAAAAACTTGTCCTGAAGCTGAATTTCAGTTTTTATATTAGAGGTTGTGCCAAAGGACCCCAATGTGGGAGACTTTAGTTGAATACAGGGAATTATACTGGCAAGTGGTGTTGGAGGCCAGTAAATTCCCTTTAAATGACATGATCTCACTTGCCCCTGTATTAAAAATGAGATCAGCAAAATTGTGACTTTAATGTGTAATAATCCTCCTTGTCAGTAGAGGGCAGTAACTCAATGCATTTCTATGTACAATGATTGTTTTCACTGATTGTTTTACTGGCTGTTTTTAAAATTTGGATGAGTATATAAAAGCAGTAACTGATGTATTAGTGTAATCTGATGAAGTTGTGGACGAAACGGTGATGGTGCTTTGTTTCTGCTACCTACTTTAATACTGTATTTATGTAGGTTTACTATCAAAAGTGTGAATGGTGTTTTTCTGTTGAACGAAAAAATCTTTGGAAGTCAGTTGTTTGAACTGTTCGACAAGCAAGAATTGACATTCAGCATATTCACAGCAGTTCTTCCCTTCAGTTACTACTGATGCTGTTTGCATTGATCACAGCAGTAGTTTTAATCGGACGGGTTTCTTTCTGAATGCAGGGTAACTGCTGGAACTGCACAAAAACATATTTTTAAATTGCTTATTTCAATATTGCCATGTGCCACACTGCAATTTATCACTATTCCCATATCCACACAGTTGGTGCACAACCATAAAAAAAATGCAGCAAAATATTCACCTTCGTATACTGAAAATCAATGTTAAGATTGCAGAAAGTGGTTAAGACACACACTGCCGATCGCTCTAATGAACAATTTTAGTAGTTGAACACGTTAACAGATTGGTAAATGTGAAATGAAATCAGTAAGCAGACCAGGTTATGAAAGTAATCGACCAGATATTAGCAATTCACAATACAATACGAAGGGGTAGTGATTGCAGTCTAAAATGCACAATGTTGTGCAACTAATTCAGTAATCCTGTTGATAACTGGTCCCTATGAGCTAAGAGGTGTCTGAATTCCTTATCAATTAACTGTTGTCTGTTAGGGGAGGATAACTGGCAATTCATGAATCTGCTCCATAAATCCTCTGGTTTTGTTCAAGCTGTATAGTGTGCAGAACATCCAACATGAACAGTTCGTTTTCCATGTAGACTTCTTAAACACCTGTGCCATCCTTCCACAGCATTCTGAGTGTGATGATAGCCAAGGCTACATCAATAACTGAAGAAGGCTTTCTGCAGTATACTTGTGAATACCATGTATTCTAGGTTTGCTAATGTAATTATCTTAAAAAAAAAAAAAAAAAAAAAAAAAAAAGGTACACAATGGCAGTCCTTTGGCATGTGAGTCTATTTCATTCGTCATACTTGTATTAGTATCTGGAGAAACAAAAGCAAGTGCTGGTATCTGTTTACATAACATGACAAACTGCATATTAACTCCAAATTCAGGGGATAAATGTAATTTTTGAATTTGATGTAAATTATGTTGCACTAAATTTACAGCCCCCTTTTAGAAATCTGTAAGAAGCACGTGTGGCTTAAATGTCAAGCTGTACTGTTCACATAAACTAAGCACACATTTACAGAAATTATCATTTTCCTGTTTGCTAGGCATTATTCCAAAAACAGCCGGCACTGTTTTTTTAATACTTTTGCTGTGATCTGAACAACAATGGATTGTGTACACTTGCTCACAGTCCACAGTAATGGGGAAATGTTCGGTCTACTAAAGTGTATTTGGAGGTGCATAACATCTTTAAATTCCACCATAACACTCCTTGCAACAGAATCTGAAACACTGCTATGCTTTGTAATAAATTTTCTTTTAAGGAATGCAAGTTTGTAAGCATACTTTTCTGCCTCACCTGATTCACGGTTTGCTTTACAACTGCACTGTTGGCTTATTCACCATACTAGTAGATGTACTGGTTAGAACTTGAGATGCAATGTTACAAGGGTCTTCAGCAGAACTCTGTCCCCTCACTCACTTTAAATTTTTCTATCTTTAAAACATTTGGTGCATGTTGCTGTCGACTGTAACCCCTGTAATGCAACATCCTTTACACATCTCTGGACTTGCATACACAACACCAATATCTTCTACTTTCGTTTTTTCTAGGTAGTACTGATACCCATGTAGTAGGCACAGTAGTGCCTTCCCTTTTGGGACTGTACATTTCCACATACATTACCTAGTATGCCAGCTACACAAACATCTAATGGATCTGTATTAGAAATCTGAAGAGTCTCTGAATGCTTAAACACAGACATGTAAAGGGCAAACGCTGGAAACCACGAATGACCACTTTGATTTTTTTTTCTTTCTGAAAAATATGCTTGGCCATTATCAGGATTTGCCCTTTCTCCAATGTAGAGCGATCTCCGAGTTGGTATATTTAGTTAAGGAGAGTGTGGGGGCACCCCCCTCACATTGTGGGGCACCCCCCACTTGATTAGGGTTTTAAAGTTTGTTTTTGTGTTTATGGCAAAGTGAATGTTTTTCCCTAGGAAAAGATTTGAAGTGGCCATTCACAGTGTACAGCTTTCACTCCACGGGTCGCGCTTTATGTTCAAGCAAAAGACTCTTCAAGCATATATGGCTGAGTCCATAGTATTCTGTATAGTAAATCAAATTGTCAGTTAACAAAACATCAAAACATTCACCTTTGTAGACTTAACTTGCCAATTTCTGTGCATGCTAGTCTCTATGCAAAATATAACCGCAATGCAAACTTCCACAATTTTGACATGAACCCAACTTCATATGCAGCATACTAGCGTTTAGAAGCTCTCCTGCACTCAACAATAGCACTGAAGAGGTTGTCAATCTAACCACTATTGCACATAGTACCACCATTTATACAGACAGTATGCATCAAACCCAAAAATCAACATATGCAAAGGTTCTTTCAAAAAACTTACAGAAACACCAGAGATGTCCAAAACACAACTAATTCAGCTAACAGTTCCCCCACAATGACCATGGCGCACAGTAATATCAGTGTCTTGCCTACTAAGCCCATAAGGTGTTATCCCACTCACTAGCTTGGACAAGGGGAAAGTCATGGTCCACTGCCTGTCTGGTGCCAGGATTTGTCAGATCATGCATGCAGTCTGGTCTCTCAGCAACAAGTACCCTTATGACTATGTCATAGTTTATGATGGAGTGAATGACCCAAGATGTAACCTCACTGAACTATATGAAGAGAGACCTGATTGAGCTCTGTGTCCCAGGTAGGTATGTCCCTAGCCTTGAGCAGCATACTACCCTCACTTAGAATGATGCCACAGTAAACAAAATTATTTCAGCAGTTGGCTTAGTTTTTGGTGTTATTCATAGGGGATCCAGTTCCTGTCAGCCTGGGAAGTCATGGTAAACTAACCTTGGTGCTTTGCTAGACGGTTTGCACCTGGCACTTCTAGGCTTTTGGCTGCTGGTAAATACTCTTTCCTCTCCCATAGTGCCTTTTCAGGCACTGTCTCAAAACAAACTTGGACGTGAAATTTGCTAATCATAGTCATACAAGGGTCATACTACACTAGGAGCTTAAACCAAAAACTGCACACCCTAGAAGCACTTATATCACTGGAAGATGTAGATGTCTGTGCAGTCATACCTGGTTAAAAGGCCTCAGAATACCCTGGCCTTGTAATGCTGCTGTGCCTTCAGACTACAAAATGAATGTGTGAGAACCAAAAGATGTGGTGGTTTTATCTGTATTGGAGAGAAATTCACCTCCTGTCTAGCTAGACTGGACAGCTCCATGGAGTTCAGGTGACGGTGGGTAAGACCCCATTCAAGTCATAGCCAGTTGGAGATACTTCTCTATTGGTCATAACGTGCACAGAGATTACTTGACCAAATTGGAGGCCATCAAAATATTACTGAACACACTGGTTATGGGGGATTTGAGTTGTGCTGCCATCAGCTGGGAAACCTAGACCAGAGGTTCCTTGACTTTAACTCGGGTGCCCTGGAAAAAAATGTTCATACCCCAAAAAGAGGAACAAATGTGCTAGATTTGGTCCTCACTTAACAGATGCACAAACTGTTGGACCTTCATTAGTTAAATGTCACCTTCAAGCTGGCACTAACACCAGAACTCACAAAGGGTGAAATCAGACTAAACTTCAAGGCAGACTGTACCCTCCTAGGTAAAAGAATAAATGCATTCCAAGCACCACCCCCAGCTGAAACTGGAAACTACACTGAAGCTTACAGTAATCCCTGTACAATCACTTGAATAATTGTATAGATTCGGCTGTACCAGAAAAAAAAAAGTCAGAGACCCATGTAAAAACAAGCAGTCATGGAGGACATCTGTATATGTTACAATAAATGCAAAAAGTTGCTGTCCAAGAAAACAAAGGTGAGGCCCCAACAATGGAAAAGCACCCTCACCAGGCAAATAAGACAACTTGTCAAATCCTCTAAGGTAATATTTGAGAAAAACTTAGCAAGCACAGCCAAGGATAATCATAAGGTCTCGTACAGCTATGTATGTAGCCTAAAGGGTAGGACCCAAGCATGTGCAGGACTAGTGACCAACAGTATCACACACACTAACCCCCCCCCCCAGAGATGGCAAACCTGGTAGAGGATAGGTTTGGTGAAAAGTTACACTCCCCTATCCCCTCCAAACTTAATCATAACCCCACCCCCACATATCTGAAGAGCAGGTCATCAAATCCTTTTCCAAAGCAAAAAAAAAAAAGCAGGTTCTGTGGGACCAGACAGCATTCCAGGCTGTCTTCTAAACAGGCTAAAACATGAACTAGCACCATTAAGTACCTTTTTCAGTCCTAGCCTTAACCACAGGCTTTGTTCCTGCAGAATGGAGAACAGCAACAGTTCCCCTTTGACAAAGGTGGCCTAGCAGCAAACCCAGGGAATTGCATACCCAGTAAGCCTATCTGTAAGGCTGTGGAATGCATCATTATGGACCTCATAAATGAAGATATAGGCAACCTCCAAACCCTGGATCCAACCCAATTCTGGTTCATTAAGGGCAAATCCTGCCTGTAAAATCTGGTGGATTTCTTCGAAAATGTGACACTGCCATCGATGAGGGCAAATCTGTGCACAGAGTGCATCTCGACTTGGCAAAGGAAAAACTGTTTTGTATATACTTCTCAGAAATTCAGGTCAAAACTAAAGGGTTGTGGCTGACCAAATTTGCGGACAACTGAAAACTGTGTGCAGTTATTGAATCCCCAAATGATGTCAGTATACTCCAGGAGGGTCTTGCACAGAGACTGACTGATGCCTTAGTTATGGTCTCAGACTGATTGTGCCAAAGGGAATGATGAATTTCTTTGCAAACTGTCACTTCACACTGTCAAGTCAACAGCAACACCCTAAGTACCCATAAAGTGGTAAGTGATCTGAGATCACAAGTTGCCTTTGACCTTAACTTTGACCACGTAGCACACTTGATTAACAAAGGCATTGCCTCTAGAGCAAAGGAGGCTATAACCCCTCTATACCCGTCACTAATCAGGCCTATAAGCGAATATAGCACCCCTTTTGACACGTACCATACAAAGAACCTGCAGCAGTTGTAGAGACCTCCAAAGGTTTCTAACAGAGATCATTAAGGGATTCCAGTACATGCCTTACATAGACCAACTAAAGTCTGTTTCTCTATTCTGTATCATATAGACTGCTTAGGGGAGAGTTATGCCTGACTTGGTGCAATCTCAGGTTATGCCTGATTTGGTGCAATCTCAGACCCAAACCTAATAAACTTGCTGCATCTCCATAAATCAAACAAGACTAGAGCTACCCGCTCTAGGGACCTAAATATGGCCTGCAACTTAAATAGGACATGCTGGAGGGACAGATTTGTCTCCCAGTGACACTCATGTCGTCGGAATAAGTTAATACATGTGAAACAGTGCACCTCTATGACACTGCTCAAGAAGAGCCTGGATAAGTGGATGGGGCACTGTAAATTCTTACTGGGGTTAGTGCCCCCAACCCTCTTGGACATGGGCAGTCATTAGTAAATGCAGTCTTTGGTATTACATTGGGATGGAATGACTAGGGTTGAAATAATCTCCGGGGTGGTAGCCTAGTAATCTCCTATGATCTTTACATTACTCTTGAGTGCTCTGATCAAACTTAGTGTGCAAGTTGTATGTCAGCTGGAGGATATCTTTCCTTCTTTATGAAGGTTGCCCCTTCTGTCCTCTGTCTCCAGTAGCAGTGATAACAAGTGCTTCCTTTTTGTGGGGGCATTATGAGGGGAAGACTGTTAAAGGTGGTTGGATACTGTCAGAGACCAACCTACGCATCATTGCTTTAGAAATGAGAGCAGTCCTTTTAGCGTTGTAGACATTTCAATACTCTCTCAAAAGGTGTGATTTCAATTCAGACAGACACACCAGTTGTCTGGTACATAAACAAGGAGGAACCAGATCGTATCCCCTGTGTCGGGAAGCAGTGAGAGTGTGGCAATGGGTGGTGTTTTCACATTGCTTTGTAATAGCAAAGCAGACCCCGGAGGCATCCATAGTGCTAGCAGACAGGCTAGACAGAAACATTTTTCTGCCTCACGTATGGTCCCTCAATCATTTGGTGGCAAACTGAATTTTCTAACTCTAGGGCCACCCCTTGCTGTGACCTGTTTGCTTCACATCTGATCAACAAGTGCATCCGTTATTTTACCCTCTTCCTTCCACAGGGTCAGTCACTGAGGGACTCTAGTCTAGAGTTGGCCCCAGTGCTTCTTTACGCCTCCCCCATTCCTTAATCAAGAAATTCATAAAGCCAGGAGGTGCAAGATGAAAGTGATCCTCATTGACCCTGACAGATTTGGTTCCCATTTCTATGGCCTCCTTGGGCGCTAGCTGACAGATCAGACCTTTTCTCACATCCTTCCAGATATCTTCTCTTGGACCTAGACACCTTGAATCTAATTGCTTGGGTCTCCAGTTTTGATGATGACCAGAGATGTCAGGTTTTCACAAAAAGCTAGCACCAGAAAGCTGTATAGACGTGCAGAAGATTCTCAGATGAGGGATTATATTCCTTTTTTGGTACTGTGCCATCCATTTTTTAATTCCTTTCAGAACTGTTTCATAAAAACTCGAGCTTCTCCACTATAAAAGTACAATTGGCAGCCATTTCTAATTTTTATATTGGCCATAACCAGACTCCTTTAGCCTCATTAAGAGCATTTAAAGCATTTCTACCCTTGGGATATCATGGTAATGTTACAAGCCTTTACAAAATCTCGCTTTGAGCCAGCAGTTCAGTGGATATTACATTCTTTACTTGGAAAACAGGCTTTTTGGCAGCAGTTACCTCATTGGAAGGAATTTCAGAATTACAGATAAAGAAGTTATGTACCTACCATAACGTTCCATGTTAGTTGTCTTCATCTCGCCTTCTTTCTTTCTGGTTGGGATCGGAGCCTATCCTTGGCTCTGACTCGGCCATCTTCAATAGCTCGAGAGCTGTTTATTAGCTTGAGGCTACCCCTTATCCCATAATGCCTAACGATAGCTACCCAGATCTCGTTTGAAATAGCTAATTCCAGACATAAGAGAATAAACCAGTTAAAAGAACTGGTTGCCTTATATCTCCCATATCCTCTAAATCAATAGAGGGAAACAATACTCAGCCAGTGAAAAGGGACTCCTCTCGATCCTCTAGGACAGGGGGACGGAGGGCAGGTCACAAGAAATAAGGCAAGATGAAGACAACTGACATGGAACGTTATGGTAGATACATAACTTCTTTATGTTAAGTTGTCTATCTCGCCTTCATTCTTGCTGGTTGGGACAGCATCCCCAGCACCTAAAATCCTGGGTGGCTCAGTGGGACAGACTCTTCAGAACAGTGGAACCAAAATCAGCTCTGCTCCGGGAGACCATATCCACCTTGTAATTAGAAATAAAGGTATGAGGATTTGCCCACCTAGCAGCTGCACATATGGAATCCATGGGCAACCTAGACTGGAAAGCTACAGAGGGCTAATGCCCTAGTAGAATGACCTTTCGGTTTAGATGGTAATTCCTTATCCTGTAACTGATAAATAAATGAAATAGTATGGGATAGCCATCTAGATAAAGTAACCTTGGAAACTGGGAGACCTTGTTAGTTTAAGGTATAAGACAGAAACAATTGGGTCTGATTTTCTTATTTCTTGAGTTCGATGAAGGTAAAAACGCAATTGCCTGTGCACGTCCAATTGGTGAAGTTTGTACTCTGCCTTGTTGCTATGATTGGGGAAGAAAACGGGGAGATCTGTAGATTGATTTAAATTATGTTCAGAGTCGACTTTGGGAAGAAATGAACAATTTGTCTTCAGAGAAACTCTATCCCTATGAAAAACCAGATAAGGGGGATGGACACATAGTGCCTGTAGTTCTGAGACTTGTCTGGCTGAAGTAATAGCAACCAGAAAGAGTGTTTTCCAAGAGAGAACTTTGACGGAGCATGATGCCGCTGGTTCAAAAGAGGCAAAATTAAGGACGTTAGGACTAGATTAAAGCCCTAGGGAGGAGGGGGGGTCTCTCACTGGAGGTCTAAGAAGAGATGTCCCTCTTAAAAAGGCTTTGCAGAGCTTTTGAGACATGATGCTTGAATTCTGTAGCCCGATATGAAAATTAGAAATGGCTGCTAATTGCACCCTAATGGTAGCGGAAGCGGCTCCAAAGTGAAACAGTTGTGCTAGGAACTCTAGGATCTCATGGACTGGGGCTGAGAAGGGATCGACATAAATAGTCCTGGTGGGGAACTTGTGTGAGGAAACGATAACCTCACGGACTGTTGGGTAAATGCTAGCGAGCCTGGCTAGGGTTGGAAGTGGGGCAACCAAGCTGTGAGCTGGAGAGTCTAAAGGGACTGATGCAACCTACCTGATTGATGAACCAGTAGATCTGGAATCGAGTCCAGGGCTGATTGAGAAGATAGAGGTGTAGGAATGTAAACCAAATCTGTCGAGGCCAGCAGGGGGCAATGAGGATCATTTTGCAACCCAGCAACTTTGCTTTCTGTATGAGTCTTGGTATAAGGTGAAAGGGAGGAAATGCATAAATGAGTCCCTGAGGCCAATCGTGGACTAGAGCTTCCCTGGGTAGGTGACCTGGAAGCGGAAGGAGGGAGAAGTATTTGCTGTTAAATGGGGTGGCAAAAAGATTGCAGCAAGGCTGTCCCCATTTGCAGAAGATCAGGTCCGCAACTTCCTGATTCAGAGACCACTTGTGAGGCATGAGGATAGCTCTGCTGAGCTTGTCTGCTATGACGTTGGATCTCCCAGGGATGTGCATCGCAATTAGAAAACGTTGAGAGGAAATCGCCCACTGCCACAGTCGAGTGCTTCTCGACACAAGGGGTAAGATTTGGTCCCGCCCTGTTTGTTGATGTACCACACTACTGACATATTGTCTGTTTAGATTGCAGTGGTCCCGGAAGGAAGAGAGTCTTGAAGGGCTTGCAACGCTAGGAGCACGGCTCTCATCTCTAGGACATTTATGTGCAGATGGTACTCGTGAGGTTACCAAGTGCCTTGGACTGTCCTTCCCAGATAATGCCCCCCCACCCTATCAAGGAGGCGTCTGTGGTCACTGTGGCTACCGGAGGGGGCTGAATAAAGGGTCTGCTCTGAGTCACTAGTGGGGACACCATCCACCAGGAAAGGTGCCTTTTGCATGCTTCTGTAATCATGATCATGTGAGACATGGGTAGCTCTTGGAAAGACCACTGTGTGAAAAGAAGCCACTGAAGAATCCTCATATGGAAGCGTGCCAATAGAAGGAGGATGGCAGCTGCCATGGAGCCTAGAGTTTGAAGGACGTATTTGACTATCTTCTTGCTCTGCATTAGAACTTGCACTTGTTGACGAATAGTGGACACTTTCCAGTGGTAACCTTGTGAACATTTCCTTTGTGTTTAATTCTGCTCCTATGTAAGTGATGGACTGAGAGGGCAACAAGGCAGATTTTTCAAAATGTATGGTAATACCTAGCTGGGTGCAAAAAGTGATTGTGTAATCCCGTGCTTTTAGGAGTTGATGCCTGGTGGTAGCAGTGAGGAGCCAGTCATCTAGATATGGAAACACCCGGAATCCTTGACGTCTCAGGTGAGTCGTGACCACTGCCATACATTTGGTGAACACCCTGGGGGTTGTGGTGAGACCAAAGGGCAGAGCTCTGAATTGGTAATGACTGGCCCCCACCAGAGTGAAGAGAGCTCCTGGAATGTTTGTCCATCTTGATATGGTAGTACGCATCCTGAAGATCTATTGAGCACATCCAATTGTCCTGACCCAGAAAGGGTAGAATGGACTGTAGCGTGACCATCCGAAACTTTGTTCTTTGTACAGATCTGTTTAATCTGCTGAGATCCAGAATGGGTCTCCAGTCCCCTGTCTTTTTTTGGTACTAAAAAGAACCTTGAGTAAATTCCGGATCTAAGCTGGTCTGTGGGGACCTCTTGGATGGCTCTTTTTCTTAGCAGTTTTGAAACTTGTATAACTGCTTGCTCCCTCAGATTGGGTGGAACATTTTGCAACCTCCGGATATAATGGACAGTACCCATCTGTCTCTTGTTAAATTTTGCCAGGCTTTTGGGTACAGTGAAAGTCTTCCCCAACTGCCTGCAGAGGTGAGCAGCCAGACAACCCTTCAGCGATGCTGGAAGGGCTTGTCAGAGAAGGATTCTCTATTGCCCTGGTTCTGCGGACCCCCTCTGCCACAAGGGCGGCATGTATTGTTGTTTCCCCCTGTGCCTCTGGAGGAAAAATCACTACGTGCGTCAGGAAAGACGCACTGATTTGCGGAACCACATCTTCCCACTCTTCTGACCCTTGGGGAAGGGTCTTGAGAGAATGGAAAAACGGACTCCCACGGCAGAGAGAGTCTTGCCTTCTTGCTCACACCTAGTCAGTGTCTTTCACCTGTGGCCCAAAAAGAAAGGAGCCCTCAAAGGGGGTGTTGGTGAAGGACGCTTGAAAGGGTTCCGCAAAATTACACAGCCGCATCCAAGCATGCCTCCTGAGGGCTACAGCAGTGCCCGCGGTTCTACTCGCTCCATCGGCAGCATAGGAAATGAGCCTTATGGAGGAGTTGACTACAGAATTAAGAGTTGCTAGCTGGGAAGTTACTTTGGCTTGAACTCCCTCAGCTGTATGATCTTGAAGGGTATCTCCTAGCTCTTTTTTTTGGAGATCCCTCTGAAGACGAGTAAAGTGACATAAATTGTTCAGGGACCACCTGGAGAAGGTCGCTGAAGCAAACATTCGCTTTCCATATCTGTCCATTGTTCTAGACTCTTTGTTAGGGGGGTGAACAGATGAAGAGGTCTCTGCCATCTCTTTTTTGGTGGCAGCTGCTACCACCATAGCATCAACGAGCACACCCTTAGAAAGAAGCTGCTTATCCTGGGGGCTGTAATGAACTTATTTGGTATCCTCGAAGTTGGTTTCGCTGTGTCCGGAGCTGACCAAGCCTTTCAAGGCACTACAGACATGAGTGGATCAAAAGGCGGATAAATCCAGGAGATGGATGGTCGGGAACGAAGGCATCCAGGAATATGGGACTCATCCTCTGTAGGGGCTAGGGGAGTCCAGTTCCCCCTCTGCCTGAGCATTTCAAGGATGTCCATGATTGAAACATCTTCAGAGGGGGATCTTGGGGACCCTTCCGAATCATCTCTGTCCGTATCAGAAGTAACAGACTCCGGGAAGTCAATGTGCTGCCTCTTGCACTTCTTCTGAGGGGGCTTCTCTGAGAGATCAGGAGAGGCCTCAGAAGAAGAGGAAACACCCAATGGGGTGTCCTGGACCATCGGTTCCCTGCGCTTGGGGTCTGGAGGAGGAGCCGAGGTTGGCACAGACGCTGTAGGGAGCGGAGTCGGTGCAGCCGTTAGTGGAGCTGACTCAGGGGACAGCAAGCTCTGCATGACCTCAAAGGCACCCCATCTCGAGGAAGAGAAAGCTCCGGCTCCAAAGAAACCGGAACCTTTCTCTGCGCCGAGGGGGGGCAGCTCCGTGGCCGATGTTGGAGCCGAGCTCACCTGCGCCGAAGCTCCGAGAGGGAGAACGGGGTCGGATAAGGGTCCGACGCCACTCCCCCCCGGAGCTGACAAGGAAGCCCTGGCGACCCAATTCCTCGGTTTGAAGGGCGTATCAAGGTAATCGGAGCTGAGGCGGAACTGATGGTTCCACTACCCGAACCCCAACGAACTCCGGCTCCGAACTCATTGGAGTTGGAGGAATATCAAGAGAAGTGGACAGAGCCGATACCTGTTGATGAGGGCTGGACAATAATTTAGCTAGTGCCTGCGACTTTAACAACCTACTGACTACTCTCTCCACATTGTGATCCAACAGCCTAGATGACCGAGAGGAGTGAGAGGACCGGTGGCTATGTTCACTTTGAAGTAATGGAGACCGAGGAGCCGAATGCACCGACTTTAAGGAAGGGGACCTCAGCCTCTTGTGACTCCACGACTGCTCCGAAACATCCGATGGAGCCGACGGGGAGGTTGTCTTGTCGTTGCCAGCCGGAACCGACTTAGAAGGTAAATCCAGCACAGGAGTCTGCTCTGAGGATGGAGCTGACGGCTTAGTGGACTTTGGGGATTTCACTGGCTGTGAACTCTTTGCTGGTGAATCTTGGGGTTTTAACAGACCCTAAGAATTAGTTTGTTCTTACTCTCCTGCAGGACTCTTGGACTAAAAGCATGGCAAATAGAACAAGAGTCCTGCAGGTGAACAGCGCCTAAACAGTAGACTCAACTAGTGTGCCCACCTGTCAGCGACTTTTTCTGACAGCATGAGTCACACTTCTTAAAACCAGAAACCTTAGCTTCCTTAGACATGCTGTACTAAAAAAAGGAGGACTAAGAAGTAACTACTGACACAAAAAAACAGTACTAACCTAGACAAACACAGCAGTACTATGCTAACTTCAATAATTTTTTTTTTTTTAAACAAGAGAAAAGGGAGACCCTCAACAGCTAACCTAGGGATGGGGAGGGGCGGGGAGAACTCTCTAACTTAAATAAGTTATAACACAAGGGCGAGATACAAGAAAAAAATAACAGCAACAAGTATAACTATACTAGAAAAAAATTTAAATTTAGAAGGAAAGTTTATACAAAAAGCTAAATATATGAGCCTGAGCCAGAAAAATGACACCCTTGCAGCTGAAGTGGCAAACGAGATCTGGGTAGCTATCGCTAGGCATTATGGGATAAGGGGTAGCCTTGAGCCAGTAAACAGCTCTCGAGCTATTGAAGATGGCCAAGTCGGAGCCGAGGATCGGCTCCGATCCCAACCAGCAAGAATGAAGGCGAGATAGACAACTTAACAATCCTCTCTTTTAAACCCCTGTACCTGGTAAGAGTTTTGTTGAAACACCAAAAGCTGCGAGTAGACGACAAATAGAACCACAGTTTGTTGAGAAAAATCTTTATAAACAGCAAACCTTTCGGGTAGAAAGCTTTGCTGTTTATAAAGGTTTTTCTCAACAAACAAGAGTTTTGTTGAAACCAGATCCTTCCTTTTATCTCTAAAGTGGTATCAGAGTTCAACATTAGTCTATTAGTCTGCCATTTTCTTTCCAAGATATTGAAAGGAAATATACCTTGCATTTGCTTAATGTTCTCAGGCAGCTCCGATTCTATCTTCATAGAACAAAAAGCAGCAGTAACTCTCCAAAGCAAAGCTAGATTATGGTGTATCTAAGGCCCCTCTCTCTTTCAAGATGCTTGTCAGATTGAATTTTGTTTACAATAAGCCTGGATCTACATTACCCAAAAATCCTACAGCTCATTCAGCCTCAGTTGAACCAGATGAAAACAGGAGAACACATCTGTCATTGTGGTGAGTACATAACTTTCTGTCATTGCTGTATTTGAACTGTTTTCTGCTATTAAACTCCTTGTAATGCCTCCATCTGAAGTTGTAAATCTTTATTTATACTTTACAGATAGGACCTTAGTTCTGTCCTCGGAACTGAAATGGCCGTTTCCCAGCTCATGCAAACCAAAAACTCTCAGCTAAGAACCTAGCCACAATGCCCCTCTCCTTGATGCTCCAGATCTCGTTTGCCGCGCTCCTGGTCAGACGTGTTTAGCCATCTCTCTCAAGCTAAATAGTCTGGTTTTATGACAGTTTTTCTTCTGAATTTCAATAATGTTGGTCAACTTAGTATTTTTTCACTGTTGCCTATAACCTAGGCCTGTTTCCTACCCTTTTTTTTTTTTGGTAATTTAAAATTTTACCTTTTTGACTGTCCCTCTCTCCTGTATTTGACAGGCTTCCTTTACTGGTGGTATTCCTTAAAAAAAAAAAAAATTTCTACAGGATAGTATTGTTTCTTTTACCATGTCAGACAAAGTTAAATTGGGTTTTTAACAGTGTGACAAGTGTGGACGTAAGATGCCTAACTCAGATAGACATTTCTTTTTTTTTGTGG